>NC_069503.1:102492763-102851763 GCF_027579735.1 Bombina bombina
GTTAGGGTTAGGGTTAGGTTTAGGGGTTAATAATTTTATTACAGTGGCGGCGGCGTAGTGGGGGGCAGGATAGGGGTTAATAAATTTATTATAGGTGGCGACGGTGTAGGGGGGGCAGGATAGGGGTTAATACATTTAATATAGGTTGCGGCGGGTTCAGGGAGCGGCGGTTTAGGGGTTAATACATTTATTATAATTGCGGTGGGCTCCGGGAGCAGCGGTTTAGGGGTTAATATGTATAGAGTAGCTTGCGGTGGGCTCCGGGAGCGGCGGTTTAGGGGGTAATAACTTTATTTAGTTGCGGCGGTGTAGGGGGGGTCAGATTAGTGGTGTTTAGACTCGGGGTACATGTTAGGGTGTTAGGTGTAGACAGCTCCCATAGAAATCAATGGGATGTCTGTCAGCAGCGAACTTGTACTTTCGCTATGGTCAGACTCCCATTGATTCCTATGGGATCCGCCGCCTCCAGGCTGGCGCTTTGAAAACCAGGTACGCTGGGCCGTAAAAGTGCCGAGCGTACCTGCTAGTTTTTTGATAGCTAGCAAAAGTAGTGAGAATGTGCCGCACTTGTGTGCGGAACATCTGGAGTGACGTAAGAATCGATCTGTGTCGGACTGAGTCCGGCGGATCGAAGCTTACGTCACAAAATTCTACTTTTGCCGGTCTCGAGCCTTTGATAACTAAGGCGTATCAGCCTCGCCACAAATACGCTGCGGAATACGCAGCGTATTTGAGGTTGACGGCTTGATAACTAGGCCCCGCTGTTAGGGTTTAATTCATTTAAACTTTGCTAATGCTGCTGGAGTAGTTTTGCAACAACCTATATATCACACTATAGATGCAGATTTTGATCCTGCAACAAATAGAAATACAAATGTTTCTTATGATGGTATAGTAGAGATTTTAGGCAGACCTCCTGTTATTGCTACAGGAATACAAAGACATTGCCCTAAAGGCTTTAGCCTGAATTGAGATGTGGGGTACTCCTAGATCTAGTTTGTACAGTCCAGTAAAGGGAAAATAAATAATACCAGCTGCAAAAAATGAGCAAGCTGAGAGGGAAAACCTTTTTAATGTGATACAATTTTTAGGTTATATGTAAGCTCAGGTTTTAAATAGTGAAAATGTCTGGAGTGTCATGCATATAGCAAGTTTTTTTTTTTGGTTTTTTTTTGCTGAAGCTGCAGGAATTCCTAAATGAAATATAAAAACAACAATTGGAGTGATGCCACGCAATCCGAAGGACATAGCTTTGTGGTTAAATGACAGAGTTCATGCATTAGCTGGAGTTTATCCAACTCATTATCTTTCACAAAATAGAACATTAGTTAATGCTATTTTATTTTATGGTTTGTGTGTTTTTATATTTGAGGCAAGGAAGTGGAATTCAGTGATTTATGCATATCATGTAAAGACACAAGGTAAAGATACTTTGGCTTCACTTGCTGATATTTTTAGGAATGATGAATATAAATAGTGGCATTGTAGCAGCATATTTATTAGAGCTGAGATTTACAAAGAATAATCACGACGTGGTATGGGGTTGTTTAAAGCCAAATATTAAAGGACAAGGCTTCATTTTAGATATAGAGAGACAAATAAGCTCTGTACCTATAGCAGAGAGACCTAAATAAATGCCTGATATATATTAAGACATAATTATACACTTGTAGGTAAGGACCTGACTGGAGATGCACTAGTAACTTCAAATAGCAGAGAAAAGGAAGGAGAAAAGATTTTCCAGCAAAAGAATAACAGAGCTCAGTTTGTAAAAAAAAAAAAAAAAGAATGCAAGAGAACAATATCCACAGAAACAAACTAAATTTAACCCTCCACTACCTTACTCCCAAGCACCTCCATCTTACACCAATGAAAATCAGTTTATAACTATTTAGAGCAAATCTTCAGATTTGCCTTATGAGGAGTTTCCTCACAGGACATTGAGACCATTTATATAAACTCCAGATTGTTATGGATTTGGAAATGGTAGTGTAAGTTATAGAGGTAAAGGTACAGGGGGTCAGGATAGATATCAGGAGCGTGTGATTTGTTCTACTGAAAGGGGTGAAATTTCAGTTGCCCCAGCTACTACTAAAAAAAGTAGGGCAAATAAAGAAATCACTACCAGACATCCCAGAAGAGTCTAAAGATGAATGAAGTAAAATTAACAGTAGAATATGGGGGAGAGACTTATGAGGGGTATTTAGATACACAAGCATAAATATCTTTAGTACAATCAGATATGTTAAATGAAGATGTATTAGGCAATATAACTATACAGACTTTAGAAGGTGAAGGTACTTATCCCTCATGTAATACACAGGTATAAATAAATGGTAAAAGAGTGCACTTAGAATTAGTTCAGCATCCTAAGCTTGATTCTGATTTTCTTATAGCTTATAAGGATGTAGCACATTTTATTTCATTGCAGCTGGAAGATGAACTTCCTTTAACTACTAGAGTTGATGTAGCAGCATTTATGAAAATGCAATTAGATAATACTGCAGTATCTGATGTTAGAAACTTAGATTTTTGCTTAATGAAAAATGTTAAAATATTTCAGAAGTGGGAAAATTGGGTTAGACATTGTAAAGGTATCAGTCATCATATTGCTACAGGCACAGTAGTTCCTAAGAAACAGGCACAGTATAAAATCAATGGTGTAGCCATTCCCTATATACAGAAAGTCATTGATGATTTACTTAAACAAGGAGTAATAAAAGAACAGTACAGTCAAATGAACTCATCAGTCTACCCTGTTCCCAAACCGGATGGTTCTTGGTTAATGGTATTAGACTATAGAGAAGCTAACAGGGTTACACCACAGCTGGCAACACAAAATATACATGCACCTTCTATTATACACAATTTGCAAAGGAAAACTTTTAAGACAAAGTTAGACTTGGCAAATGGATTTTGGAGTCATCCTATTACTCCAGATAGTTACTGGATAACAGGTTTTACTTAACTTTGGTATTTACCCGATTACCTCAGGGATTTTTGAATTCGAGTGCGTTATTTACTTCAGATGTAGTAAATTTATTATCTAAATTTCCAGAAGTGGAGGTGTATGTGGATGACATATTTTTCACATGATAGTGAGGAGTAACACATAGCAGTGTTGGATCAGGTTTTGACTATATTACATGCTGCAGGTTATGTAGTATCTCTTAAGAAATCTCAAATTGCAGGACATACTGTTACTTTCTTGGGATTTGAAATTTCTGAAAGGGGGAGAGGATTATCTGATAATTATAAAGAAATAATAGCAGCGTTAACACATCCACATTCTCTAAAACAATTAAGTAGTATAATTTGTTTACTTAATTATGCAATATTTTTCATACCTGATTTCAATGTGTTAATTGCACCTCTGCATGCTGCAGTCTAAAGGGAGATAAAAATCTAAAACAAAAAGACCAAGGATACTTTTTAAGTGGACGACTCAGGAAGAGGCACTAAATGCATTATTAAATGCATTATTAGAGGCAGTAAATAGAACAGAGTATTTAGCTCAAAGAGATAGTACTAAAGATCTATCAGTTTACATAAATGTATCGCCGAATGCAAGCTATATAAGGTTATAAAACGTAAATGAGACAATTCCAATAGCACTTCTATCTTATGTATATTCACAAACAGAGATAAAGTTTACTATGATAGAGAAGCTGTTGGTAGCTGTTAATATAGCATTGTTGAAGTCACGACAGATTGCACAGGGCAAAGATATATATGTACATACATCAGTAGCCTCACTTGATAACTTACAAAAGCAAACTATACCAGATAAGAAAGCACTAAAAAGCAGATGGATAAAATGGTTTTCTATTTTGGAAGACCCATAGATACATTTTATTCATGATAAGAATCTGACACCTCTGGATGATTTACCAGCTCCAAAGCAACCCTCAAGTTGGAATTTACAAACTTATCCAAATAATCGTTATTCTGCTATTTTTTATACTGATGGTTCTGCAGTAATTTCTAGTAAAGAAAAAGTAAATAAATCTGCTGGGGCAGGAATTGCAAAATATTCCCCCACTCTGACTTTATTATGTTCATGGCAAATTCCTTTGGGAGATCATTCAGCTCAATTTGCAGAAATTTCTGCATTAGCATTTGCTATGAAGGATGCATTGTTAGATAAAGGACCAGTGTTAATTGTAACTGATTCTGCATACCTGGCAAGATCTGTATTCCAGGATTTACGAATCTGGAAATCTAATGGTTTTTTTAACTGCAAAGAAAAAGCCATTACAGCATATTGTCAAATGGAAAGCAATTGCTGTTTATTTGGATCTAAAGCCTGATATTGAAGTAGTACATGAACCAGCTCATAGAAAGCTAGGTTCTTCTTTGCATACAGAAGGCAATATATTTGCAGATACTCTTGCACAAAGTGTAAGTAAAAATATGCAGTAATTGCAGTTAAAACTCGAATGACAGCAACCAGTAATCTTGACACAGAGTTAAATGCTTGCTTGGAGAAAACCAGACCTAATCCACCTGGTTATCCTAAAAAATATCTTTATGAATTAAAAGACAAACATTGTATGGTTAAGATTGGAGACAAAGAATTGATTATTCCCCCTGTCATAGACAGATGGAACATAACAGAAATGGCCCATTCCAGTATTGGACATCCTCATTTAGGGCGAGATAAAGTCTTATTAACCTTAAGGTCAAAATATTGGTGGCCTAATATGAAGAAAACGGTTATAAGAGTTATAGGGAATTGTAAAGCATGTCTCCTTGTTAATAATCCAAATCATCAAAAACAACCATACATTGTTAAAGAAATTCCTAATAAGCCATTTGATCTGATTTATTTAGATCACATAGGGCCTTTACCTACTTCACATGGGTATAAATATGTGTTAGTATATGTTGATGCTTGTACAAGGTTCATATGGTTATACCCTGTTAAAAGTGCCACGGCTAGTACCACGCTTGATAGTCTCAATTCCTTAGTAAGTATTGGTAAACCTAAAGCCCTACACTCAGATGCTGGATCAGCTTTAACATCTACTCAAGCACAAGAGTGGGCTAAGTCTTTTGATATAAAATGGGAAATCAGTGCACCTTATCATCCCCAAAGTAGTGGGGTTGTTGAAAGGAAAAATGCTGAGGTAAAACGATTCTTAACCAAGTTACTAACTAACCGCCCAAAACAGTGGTATCCCCTGTTAACTTATGTACAAGTAGGTTTAAATACTATACCTTCTGTTATTTCTGGGAAAACACCTTAGGAATTGTTATATGGTATGCCTATGAATACAATGTTTAATACTGAGTACCTTTCTGCACCAGGGAGATTAGAGCAATTATCTATTTTACAAGAAATACGTGATTGTTTTGCACAACCTGCTTTTACACCTAACCTTTTATGAGCTTGGACACCACAGGTTGGTCAGTTTGTCCAGGAAAGAGTTCAAGCAGCGAAACCTTTATGGCCAAGGTGGAAACCTACAAAGGTAAAACATGTCATTAACCTAAGGACTTTGATTATAGAAGACAAACAAGGAAAAGACAGAATTGTCAGCATTGATAACTTAAAACCAGCTTCTAAATTTGAGTTAGAAGATGACAAACCCTCTGACTTACTCTCAGTGGGTTACTCTGAATGAAGCAAACCGGATTAATAATCAATTTCAAATGATGCCATTTTCTTCAAATCCAGAGACTATAACACCTTTTTATTATGATGTTGAAGATGGTGATCAAATAACTGAAGTAGATTCATTTGATACACCAACACCAGTTACAAGATCTAATCCTGTTTTACCTATCATAAATACTATGCTATCAGCACGAACACTGATACAACAACAAGGACTGAAAATGTTAAAGAACTTGTTCAATTATAAAAACCTTAAAATATTGAGATATACAGTACTGATACTTTTTATACTTCTCCTTATCTTGATATCAACCTGCATGGTAGTTTTTCGTCTACAGTGGAATAATCTTGCAAAGAGACCTGGAGCTGTTCTGGCATGGAATCAAACAAAAGCTCAAGAGGATGCTGTAACAACGATATCAAGACTAAAAAGAGCTGAACATTACAATCTGCAACCTGTAGAAATAAAGATGAATGGGCTACTGCAAGGAATTTATTGGAAACCATTTCCAAAACCTATAATACAAAAACAAAAAGTATTAGGAATATCTCAAGTCGTAGTGATAGATTCAACAGTAATATCAAAGAAAGCAAAAATTACAACTCAAATGGGAAGAAAATTGGTAAAAGACCACATAAATGGGCAAATGGAAATGATACAAGCAAAGACTTTAGAATATGATTTGCCTTTGCAAGAATACTGGAAACAAAAGACATACAGAGAGAAAATGTGTTTTTCAACATTTGCACATTGCTATTTTGTGGACTTTCAAGGGACAAGGAGATGGCCTGCAAAAGAAATAAAAGCAGATCAATGTCCACATCCTGGGATTACAATTGACAAAGTATAAAGAATATCCTATTTTTTATCTAAACACAGGACAATTAACTCAAAAAGGCTTCTTTCCTGAAAATCACACAGATCCTCGCATTGCATTCTGGGAAAATGCAGAGGAGGAGGAATACAGGTTTCCTGGAGGAGTAAAATCATATAATGGAGCAGTATTTTGTACTAACACACTTTATTCAGAATAGTGGACACCAAAGTTACATACAGATGAAGGATACCTGCAACTATTTGAGAAACTTCAGCTTGAAGTAGTGTATCAACAGACAGGAAGACTGCGAGAGCAAGCATTACCTACATAATGGAATGAGAAAGGAAAAGATGAAATGTTTTTGAATCTAAAAGAATGGGATACATGTACAAAGCCAAGATATGCAGCTTTCTTAAATACAATGTATTATAGTCACTCATGCAAAGAAAAGAACAATCTTTGTAATATAACAGTTGAAGATCTAATTAAAAAGGGCATTTGTGTCTTGGAAACAGACTATAGATGTACATCCTGCTGTTTATACCTCAGGAAGTCAGGAAAGTATTTTCGTTTTCAACCTAAAGATATTGATAAGGGTATGCCAGGGTTTTGGTGCGTGACAAAACATCACATTATTAACAAAAATGATGTAATATATTCCCTGTTTCAGAAATGTCTCATAGATAAAATATCCAGTAAATGTAGTAATTGCAAGTATGAAACTACAAATGGATGTAAATATATCAGTTGATGACATACCATGTAAATATGCTAAATGTTATAAGCAAAATGTGACAGATATGACTTATGATGAAGCTGTTTGGGGAACAAATAATATATTTGATAATGTAACATATATTACAATAGAGAATATAATTCCAGATGATTGTAATACAGAAGAAAAAAATAAATAAATAAATAAATAAAAGGCAGTTAATGTCTAATGCTGAAGTTCAGAAATTGACAGGACATTTATTAAGTGATGCAGTATTAATTGTCAGTGACATTTCAGATATTAATGATGAAGAATTGAAGAGAGGATTGATGATCTTAACAGATCACATGATAACTATGCTAACTGCAGTGAGTGATGTTTGATTTTACAATGGTAGATAAAGAAATGAAAGCAGTAGCAATACTAAATTATTTGACAGCTATAAGGTTAACCTTTACAAGAAGGACACATTGATATTACACTATTAAATGTTACAGAAATTTCTACACAATTAAGTCTAACGGTAAAACAAACAAATTATGCTGGATATTTAAAAATCAATGATTTATAATATAAGAGAATTGAAGAATAGAATAACAAATAACCCAGAAGATTGTGTATGGGAAATATATATAGATGATAATACCTGGAAATGTATACACAACAAATTGGGAGATTGTTAATTTTGGGCATTTAAGTAGTACTCCGGATCATATAGCATTGTTAAAAATTAAACATCCATATCAATATATTTCACAGTATTGTGATAGCTGGGAATATATTGAAACAGAAAATTGTGTTGATCTAGGATATTTAGTATGTGAAAATGTCTACAAACGAAAACCATGTGGTGTTGATAAACAAGACTTTGATTGTACTGTTAAAATTACGCCTGTACAATCACCATACACTCGCATAGAACCAATTCATAATGGGTCATATGTTGTGATTACTAGTCAAAATGATTGTAATATTCCAATGTTGCAAGCTACGATGGTAACAGTTAATGAATCTGTGGAGTGTTATAATATAATTTTAACACCACCTGTGATTAAAATATACATGCTAGGTCACATTTAACAAATGCAAGTACCCCATATTACATTGCAAATTCCATACATGACAGCATTTTGGGCTCATTTACATAACATGCAAGTGAGATTAGGCTCCTCCCATGAAGCAATAGAAAAATTGGTTAAAAGGGTACATGCAGACCTCTTAAGAATTGATTCCAATAATGCCAGCATTGGGTAATGTTATTTCAAAAATTGGAGAAGGTTTAGCTACAGTGGGGAATGGTATCTTTGGAGACATACTGGGAATATGTACTATGTATTAATAGCCATAGTATTGTGTATTATTTTATTTAGAATTTTTGTCCTTTCTTCCTAGGAGAAAATCTAAGTAAAAAAAATAAAAAAAATAATAAGCAATTATTTGTCAACCTGTTTTCTTTTGAATGAAATACCAGAAAAGAAATGACAAGCTTATTATCATGTTATGCTATAATTCATATATGCTATATGTATATATCTTGTTAAGCTATAATTTATATGCCAATAACATCTGTAGAAGTAAAGATTTATTATTTTTTATTATAAATGTATTTTTATTGTAAATGTAACCAGTATAAACTTATTGGTTAGAAACATTAATAATCCTTCTTTATTTTCACGAAGAAAACCTGTGGATTACAATTTATTATCAACCTTTTTATTTTTAAGTTTTTTTGCAAGCTTTTTAACTTAAAAGCTACTTGTTATCAGCGTCTCATTGAAAAGGAAAGTAATAAATGTACTCCTACGACACACATTTTTATGAGGATATTTCTCCAAGCAAGAAATACCATGCTAACTGGACATCTATAACTCATCCACTAATGAGTCATACACCAATTAACCAGTTTCTATCAAATGGATATTTTGGAGAATTTATTTACGACGTATTACTAAATGGCAAGTCATCTTCCAATGAGGAGTATTTAACCTTTGTTACCTAATGATTTACAGTTATTTAACGTTATAATCTTGTAACTTATAAAAGAAATACTAATATGCTTCAACAAAGCTTTATGGAGATTTCTTATTTGTATGAATCCGTCATACTTACATTGGCTGGGATCCAACTGTTTTTCTTACTGGCGCAGGAGTAAAACGTTTCTGTTCAACTAACAGTTTGCTTCAAACTTCCCAAAACGGATTACAAACAAAATCCTGATTCTCCAATCCAGAGAAAAGTTTGCTGCAATAATTTCCATAACGGAATACAAACATGATGTTCTGTCTGGCTCAACGCTTCATGAATTAATTACAGATATACTCCTACTTGAAGAAGATTATGAAAAAGTTCAGTTTAATTCCTGGATCATTAATGTCTGACTTTATTTTGTTTGCATTATTAAGGACACTTTGATTTCATGTCCGTTACTCTGCTGAATCCCGGACATTAATGACGCATTTCTTTTTCTGTGGGAACGAAGGGCTGGACACTTTCTTATCTTTTCTTCAAGAATGTATTGGAGGGGCTGTAACAGGCTTTCATTAACCCTGTGATACACCTGTGCTTGTAAATGTAATTTTTAGTTAACAATGCATAACTTTGCAAATAAACTTTGTTTATAGCATGCTTGTCTCAATAAAAGCTGCTATTTAAATGTTAGATTGCAAATTAATATTGCTATTCACTTGATAAATATGCCAACAGTAAGAAATACATTCTTTCAGCAAGACACTTATAACTAACTATAAATGATAGATTTATTTTAAATCTATCATGTACAGCTTCTATACATAAAGACTGTACCTTGTTATAAGAGCCTGTTCACATAAATTGTGAAAAATATAATCTTTAATATGCTTATTTTGCAATATATGAAGTATATGACTATATTCAAATATATGTTACTTCTACAATGTGTACAATGTATAACTGTATCCTTTTATATGTTTAAACAAAAGTCTTTTACAATATAAAAGGTTTTTATTATCTGCCTGCAAACATACTAACCAACTAACTAGTTTTAACATAAGATGCTATGGCCTAGATTTGGAGTTTGGCGGTAAAAGGGCTGTTAACGCTCCGCGGGCTTTTTTCTGGCCGCACCATAAATTTAACTCTGGTATCGAGAGTTTAAACAAATGCTGCGTTAGGCTCCAAAAAAGGAGCGTAGAGCATTTTTACCGCAAATGCAACTCTCGATACCAGAGTTGCTTACGGACGCGGCCGGCCTCAAAAACGTGCTCGTGCACGATTCTCCCATAGAAAACAATGGGGCTGTTTGAGCTGAAAAAAAACCTAACACCTGCAAAAAAGCAGCGTTCAGCTCCTAACGCAGCCCCATTGTTTCCTATGGGGAAACACTTCCTACGTCTGCACCTAACACTCTAACATGTACCCCGAGTCTAAACACCCCTAACCTTACACTTATTAACCCCTAATCTGCCGCCCCCGCTATCGCTGACCCCTGCATATTTTTTTTAACCCCTAATCTGCCGCTCCGTAAACCGCCGCAACCTACGTTATCCCTATGTACCCCTAATCTGCTGCCCTAACATCGCCGACCCCTATATTATATTTATTAACCCCTAATCTGCCCCCCTCAACGTCGCCGACACCTGCCTACACTTATTAACCCCTAATCTGCCGAGCGGACCTGAGCGCTACTATAATAAAGTTATTAACCCCTAACCCGCCTCACTAACCCTATCATAAATAGTATTAACCCCCTAATCTGCCCTCCCTAACATCGCCGACACCTAACTTCAATTATTAACCCCTAATCTGCCGACCGGAGCTCACCGCTATTCTAATAAATGGATTAACCCCTAAAGCTAAGTCTAACCCTAACACTAACACCCCCCCTAACTTAAATATAATTTACATCTAACGAAATAAATTAACTCTTATTAAATAAATGATTCCTATTTAAAGCTAAATACTTACCTGTAAAATAAATCCTAATATAGCTACAATATAAATTATAATTATATTATAGCTATTTTAGGATTAATATTTATTTTACAGGCAACTTGGTATTTATTTTAACTAGGTACAATAGCTATTAAATAGTTAAGAACTATTTAATAGTTACCTAGTTAAAATAATAACAAATTTACCTGTAAAATAAATCCTAACCTAAGATATAATTAAACCTAACACTACCCTATCAATAAAATAATTAAATAAACTACCTACAATTACCTACAATTAACCTAACACTACACTATCAATAAATTAATTAAACACAATTGCTACAAATAAATACAATTAAATAAACTAGCTAAAGTACAAAAAATAAAAAAGAACTAAGTTACAAAAAATAAAAAAATATTTACAAACATAAGAAAAATATTACAACAATTTTAAACTAATTACACCTACTCTAAGCCCCCTAATAAAATAACAAAGCCCCCCAAAATAAAAAATTCCCTACCCTATTCTAAATTAAAAAAGTTACAAGCTCTTTTACCTTACCAGCCCTGAACAGGGCCCTTTGCGGGGCATGCCCCAAGAATTTCAGCTCTTTTGCCTGTAAAAGAAAAAATACAATACCCAAGCCCCCCAACATTACAACCCACCACCCACATACCCCTAATCTAACCCAAACCCCCCTTAAATAAACCTAACACTAAGCCCCTGAAGATCTTCCTACCTTATCTTCACCATACCAGGTTCACCGATCCGTCCTGAGGAGCTCCTCCGATGTCCTGATCCAAGCCCAAGCGGGGGGCTGAAGAGGTCCATGATCCGGTCAAAGTCTTCATCCAAGCGGGGCAGAAGAGGATCTTCCATCCGATTGAAGTCATCATCCAGGCGGCGAAGCGGCAGGATCCTGAAGACCTCCAGCGCGGAACATCCATCCGGCCCGACGACTGAACGACGAATGACTGTTCCTTTAAGGGACGTCATCCAAGATGGCGTCCCTCGAATTCCGATTGGCTGATAGGATTCTATCAGCCAATCGGAATTAAGGTAGGAATTTTCTGATTGGCTGATGGAATCAGCCAATCAGAATCAAGTTCAATCCGATTGGCTGATCCAATCAGCCAATCAGATTGAGCTCGCATTCTATTGGCTGATCGGAACAGCCAATAGAATGCGAGCTCAATCTGATTGGCTGATTGGATCAGCCAATCGGATTGAACTTGATTCTGATTGGCTGATTCCATCAGCCAATCAGAAAATTCCTACCTTAATTCCGATTGGCTGATAGAATCCTATCAGCCAATCGGAATTCGAGGGACGCCATCTTGGATGACGTCCCTTAAAGGAACCGTCATTAGTCGGGAGACAACGGAAGAAGAGGATGGATCCGCGTCGCCTGCTTCAAGATGGACCCGCTCCGCACCGGATGGAAGAAGATCGAAGATGCCGCTTGGAGAAGATGTTTGCCGGTCCGGATGTCCTCTTCTTGCCGGATAGGAGGAAGACTTTGGAGCCTCTTCTGGACCTCTTCAGCACCGGATGATGGATCGCCAACCCCCGCTTGGGTTGGATGAAGATGTTGGAGCCAGGACGGATCGGTGATACCTGGATGGTGAAGACAAGGTAGGAAGATCTTCAGGGGCTTAGTGTTAGGTTTATTTAAGGGGGGTTTGGGTTAGATTAGGGGTATGTGGGTGGTGGGTTGTAATGTTGGGGGGGGGGTATTGTATTTATTCTTTTACAGGCAAAAGAGCTGAAATTCTTGGGGCATGCCCCGCAAAGGGCCCTGTTCAGGGCTGGTAAGGTAAAAGAGCTTGTAACTTTTTTAATTTAGAATAGGGTAGGGAATTTTTTATTTTGGGGGGCTTTGTTATTTTATTAGGGGGCTTAGAGTAGGTGTAATTAGTTTAAAATTGTTGTAATATTTTTCTTATGTTTGTAAATATTTTTTTATTTTTTGTAACTTAGTTCTTTTTTATTTTTTGTACTTTAGCTAGTTTATTTAATTGTATTTATTTGTAGCAATTGTGTTTAATTAATTTATTGATAGTGTAGTGTTAGGTTAATTGTAGGTAATTGTAGGTAGTTTATTTAATTATTTTATTGATAGGGTAGTGTTAGGTTTAATTATATCTTAGGTTAGGATTTATTTTACAGGTAAATTTGTTATTATTTTAACTAGGTAGCTATTAAATAGTTCTTAACTATTTAATAGCTATTGTACCTGGTTAAAATAAATACCAAGTTGCCTGTAAAATAAATATTAATCCTAAAATAGCTATAATATAATTATAATTTATATTGTAGCTATATTAGGATTTATTTTACAGGTAAGTATTTAGCTTTAAATAGGAATAATTTATTTAATAAGAGTTAATTAATTTCGTTAGATGTAAATTATATTTAACTTAGGGGGGTGTTAGTGTTAGGGTTAGACTTAGCTTTAGGGGTTAATCCATTTATTAGAATAGCGGTGAGCTCCGGTCGGCAGATTAGGGGTTAATAATTGAAGTTAGGTGTCGGCGATGTTAGGGAGGGCAGATTAGGGGGTTAATACTATTTATGATAGGGTTAGTGAGGCGGGTTAGGGGTTAATAACGTTATTATAGTAGCGCTCAGGTCCGCTCGGCAGATTAGGGGTTAATAAGTGTAGGCAGGTGTGAGGACGTTGAGGGGGGCAGATTAGGGGTTAATAAATATAATATAGGGGTCGGCGGTGTTAGGGGTAGCAGATTAGGGGTACATAGGGATAACGTAGGTGGCGGCGCTTTGCGGTCGGAAGATTAGGGGTTAATTATTTTAAGTAGCTGGCAGCGATGTTGTGGGGGGCAGGTTAGGGGTTAATAAATGTAATACAGGGGTCGGCGGGGTTAGGGGCAGCAGATTAGGGGTACATAAGTATAACGTAGGTGGCGGTCGGCAGATTAGGGGTTAAAAATTGTAATCGAGTTGCGGCGATGTGGGGGGAGCTCGGTTTAGGGGTACATAGGTAGTTTATGGGTGTTAGTGTACTTTAGGGTACAGTAGTTAAGAGCTTTATAAACCGGTGTTAGCCAGAAAGCTCTTAACTCCTGCTATTTTCAGGCGGCTGGAGTTTTGTCGTTAGAGCTCTAACGCTCACTTCAGAAACGACTCTAAATACCGGCGTTAGAAAGATCCCATTGAAAATATAGGATACGCAATTTACGTAAGGGGATCTGCGGTATGGAAAAGTCGCGGCTGAAAAGTGAGCGTTAGACCCTTTAATCACTGACTCCAAATACCAGCGGGCGGCCAAAACCAGCGTTAGGAGCCTCTAACGCTGGTTTTGACGGCTACCGCCAAACTCCAAATCTAGGCCTAAGTGATTTAAAATGGAGGTTTATTCAACCTTGAATTTATAGCTCTAAAATGGATGCTCCTTGCAATTTAAAGTGCGTATGTCTAAACTCTTGTATAACAGATTATCAAGGCCACATTGTTGAAGATAGAAAAAGCTAGACAAGTTTTGTTGATGTTAAAATGATGCTAAAAATACATATAAAAAGAAAACAATAAATGATGACGTCATCCAAATAAAAAACTATAAAAACACCTTGTTGTAAACATGAGGCAGGTGACTCTGACAGGATATTATAGAGCATTTCTAAGGATAAGATTTGGTTGCAAAGAAGTCATTTCGAGTGGTATGTAACAATTGTTATTGAAAGCAAGTTTAACTAATAGTCTTTTAACTCTGTGTGTATATTGGATTTAAATTAATTTAATTTTATATTACTTCTGTAAGCTGATTTTTCTGTATAATAAAAAAATTATTTTTAAACAATGTTATCTTCTCAAGTACCATTTCTTTATTGTACTCAAAACTTTATTTGTAAGAAATGAGACCTGTTTCACTGATATAATATTTAAAGTTCAGTGCTTGGAATTTATATTTCAATATAACTTTGCTTTAAGACCTTATAAGTGAATTAGGTGTGAACCACTACAATGTGTATTTAGCAGTCTGTGCAGCAGTGTTTGTAACTATGTATAACAGCTATAAATGTTCTTGCAAACTCTGCTGAGTTCACCTATAATTACTATTTAACAAAGGATACTGAGAGAACTAAGCACAAATGATAATATAAGTAAATTGGAAAGTTGTTTGAAATGTCATGTTCTATTCAATCCATTTAAGTTTATTTTTGACTTTACCGTCCCTTTAACAGTACATAAAATAATATCAAATTAACCCCCAACATTCACCAACCCATATTATCTATGTTCTCACATGTGAGTGTGGAATACAATATATAGGCCGTACGTGCAGGAAGGTGCGCACAAGATGGAGTGAGCACAACAGGAATTTAAGAATTGGTTCACTGAAACAGTGTCCTACAACATGACAAACAATATACATTTGTGATCACTCCATTAGAGAGCATACCATGCTCCAATAGGGGCAACAGATACACTCATTTACGCTGTCTAAATGAGGTCATTGATCTAGCTGCTTTTTGATATGTTTGTATATCTTTCCACTAGATAAGAGGCTACTTCTTACCTACTAGTTTATGAGGGAAGTCTATTCCCATCTAGTAGTCTGTATTCCATATTTGTTATTTATAAGCATATATCAATGTTGGTCACATACTAATGGCCTACCATTTGACCATTTGGTTTGATTCATTGTCTATTTTTTGCCTATATGATAATGTAGAACAATTTTATTGGCATATTAGCCAGTGTTATATTCGGCTCATTCTGATACCATCCTTTACTAATCTAATTCATAGAGATTTTAATATAGGAACACACCATCATAGAGGTTCTAAAATATGGGTGATATATATCTCACATATTGATTTATAATAGTGAATTGCCACATATAGTTAACACATAGGAGGATAACCATTTTTAGGTACATTGTAATTATATACCATTATACACCTATAGATAAATACCAAATACACTTATAGATACATTTTAAACGTTATATAGTTAACACATATTAGGGCAACTAATTTAGAAATATTATCATTATATTCCATTATACAACAATAGATAAATCTCAGACGTCCTCTATTTAGTATTATAGATTAGCTCAATTTGAATTAGATACACTTGTTTTATCAGACATTAGTCTTACCCTAACAGTATATATTTTATATAAGTACCATTATACACCTATAGATAAATCTCAGACATTCTCTATCTAATAGTATAGAGACATCTGTCTATTATAGATTAGCTCAATTTGAATTAGATACACTTGTCTTATCAGATATCAGTTTCTTAACAGTATATATTTTATATAAGTACACAAATACACATTATTATTAGTCTATTATTAAGTTAGTACACTCAAATAATTCTATTTATTTGCACTGGTTTTGAAAAGCACAGTAATAATAATTAGAACACAAGAAGCTATTACTATCACATACTTAAATCACAAATATAGATTTATATTAGTTAATCGTCGCATACAGTTAACACATAGGATAACAACCATATTAAGTATATTGTCATTACATCACATTATATACCTATAGATAAATACCAAACATACCCATAGATAAATCTCAAATGTTATATAGTTAACATATAGGAGGACAACCATTTTAGGTACATCGTCATTATATACCATTATACACCTATAGATAAATCTCAGACGTCCTCTCTTTATTAGTATAGAGACATCTATTCATTATAGATTAGCTTAATTCGTATTAGATACACTTGTTAACAGATATTAGTTTTATCTTTACAATATATATTCTATATAAAGTACACAAAGACCTTTCATTATTAGTACATTATTAGTTAGAATAGTACACTCTATGTAGTGGATTATGGACAGCACAGTAATAATAATTAGAACATAAGAAGCTATTCTTATCACATACTTAAATCACAAATACAGACACTTGGTAATAGCTTTAGTTTGTATTTCTTAATTATAATCGTTTATACACATTCACATACTTTAGATGTAGGCACGTAGTTTCACATCCATTGGGAGACATATGTCTATTTTATAACTATTATATATAAATATTTGATCACACACTACACTAAAGATCAAGTTGTCATATATTAGATTTTGAATTATGTTTTCAAGCCTAGACAATATTACACATATCGACGGGCACTTATCGACATGTATACTTATAGTAACTTTAATATATATCTTTTCATAGTGCTATAGACACCATCATATCATTATAACATGTACAATAGCCCATTTATCGTCTCATAGGATTAGGTCACGCCTAGTGTAGGTGTTATTAATTCCATTAATTCATTAGGAATAGACACTACTCTATTGGGTCAACATCAGATAGGAGATTGACAGACACGCAACCGACTCAGTCCTCACATTACACGACTCTTGTCATGCGTCACTCATAGCGAATCACACCATTGGCTAATCAGAGTGACATCATTATGAATCGGAAATCCGGATTGGATCCATTCTGGAAAATGGAGGAGTCTCATCTGTTTGGCTATTATTAGCCAGTATCGGCTCAACGTTATATGCCCCTTATAGTGTCTTTTTCCATTTATTTGGAAAATGATGCAATAATGGAACATTACAAGAAATATACGATCTGAATCCTGATAATCAGAGGGATTAGAACAGAGCATAACATGTTATAATCGTAATCACAGGAGGATTGCACTTCACGCAGTAATATATACATTTTTTAACATTAACCTCAAGATCTCAATATCAGATGAATTAGTTTATCATTATTGATTGCTATTTATTTTATTATAACACTGGCTAAAAAAAAAATGAATAAGGGTATAAAGATTATAAGTATGGCACCTGTGATGGATTATATGGTAATACATTTCCGCAACATTGTGATATATATATATATATATATATATATATATATATATATATATATATATAATGTGTGTGTGTGTGTGTATTTTTATATGTTTACATCACAGGTTTGTATGTCTGTCAGGGTGCCAGGAATCAGACTGAGACGAGAAGTGCAAAAATAATCACACCTTTATTAATATCAAAAAATAACAAGCCAGGAATCAAAACCAGAGCTGGTAGTCAAATGAGCCGAGTCAGGAGCCAAAGCGAGTAGTTAGATGAGCCGGAATCAGGAACAAGGAGAACAGCAGAGTCAGGAACAAGCCAGGGATCAGGAACCAGGAGGGATGTCAGACAGCCAGGTAATACACAGGAGCTCTCACAAACAGGTCTGAGACAACGCAAGGGCAAAACATACTGAACAAAGGCCCTTTAAATAATAAGTGATGACATCACAATTCTCAGACTGTATCCTGTCTCACACGGATGATGTACACCAGTCTGGCCATAAAAGGAAGTGCAGGAAATGAGCAGCATCACACAGAATGCACCAGAGTCAGCAAGAGAGGTGAGTAAAATGGCTGCCAGCAGCACATGGCAAACAAAACAGGGAAAAAAACCCTGACAGTACCCCTCCCCTCAATGACCCCTCCCCTGCAGGAGGACAAAAGGCTTATTGGGGAAACGGGCATGGAAGGCACGGAGGAGGGTGGGAGCATGAACATCATAGGAGGGAACCCATGAATGCTCCTCCGGACCATAGCCCCTCCAGTGAACCAAATAATGTACGCGGCCCCTGGAAATACAAGAGTCAATAATGCTGCTGACCTCATACTCTTCATGGTTGTCAACAAAGATAGTATGGGGACGAGGCAAAACAGTGGTAAACCGATTACAAACCAATGGTTTCAAGAAGGAGACATGAAAAACATTGGAGATGCGCATTGCAGGAGGAAGGTCAAGAGCGTAGGCCACACAATTGACCTGTCGGAGTATTCGAAAAGGACCAACATAACGGGGAGCCAGTTTATTGGAAGGCACACGAAGGTTCAAGTTGCGGGAGGACAGATAAACTCTCTCACCAACCTGGTAGGAAGGCGCGTGCAGGCGCCTATGATCAGCCTGGAACTTTTGGCGCTGCATAGAATGATGAAGGCAATCCTGAATCTGTACCCACGTGGAACGGAGTTGCCAGAGATGCTGCTCCAAAGCCGGAATACCCTGAGACATGAATGAATCGGGCAACAAGGATGGTTGAAACCCATAATTCGCCATGAACGGGGATAACTTGGAGGAAGCATTAATAGCACTATTACGAGCAAACTCTGCCCAAGGTAACAGTTCAGACCAATTATTGTGGTGATCTGAGACATAGCAATGGAGGAACTGTTCCAGAGCTTGATTAGACCGTTCCGCAGCCCCATTGGATTGAGGGTGATATGCCGAGGAGAAGGAAAGCTGGATCCCCATTTGAGCACAAAAGGAACGCCAAAATCTGGAGACAAACTGGCTACCCAGATCTCACACTATCTCCTTGGGTAACCCATGTAAACGGAAGACCTCCCGGGCAAAAATTTAAGCGAGCTCCTGAGCGGTAGGCAACTTCTTCATGGGAATGCAATGTGACATTTTTGAAAAACGGTCAACCACCATAAGGATAACAGTATTGCCATTGGAAAAAGGGAGCTCGACAATAAAGTCCATGGAAATATGTGTCCAAGGGTACTCACCATTAGCAATAGGTTGAAGAAGACCTACAGGAAGACGTCGAGGAGTCTTATTCTGTGCACAAACTGAGCAGGAGGCAACATACGCAGCAACATCAGAACGAAGACCTGGCCACCAGAATTGTTGAGTGACAGACCAAATCATTTGGTTCTTGCCTGGGTGACGTGTGGCTGTAGGATAGTGGTAAGTGTGCAAAAGTTTAGTTCGAAGATTCTCAGGAACAAAACACTTACCACTAGGTCTCTCAGGAGGTGCATTGGTTTGTGCAGCCAGGATCTCCTCCCCCATGGAGAAGTCAAATTAGTACGTATGGTAGCCAAAATATATTCAGGAGGTATAACTGGAGTAGGTACAGACTCCTCCTTGGAAAGAGGCGAAAATTGTCGAGAGGGCATCAGCCCTCACATTCTTACTACCAGGCAGGTAGGAGACCACATAATTAAACCGAGACAAAAATAGTGCACATTTGGCCTGTCGGGTCAGTAAGAATGAGCACTGGCACGCTAGTACCCTCGAGAAGATGCCTCCATTCCTTGAGTGCCAAAATTATGGCCAGTAATAACCCGGTCGCCAATTTCATAATTGCACTCCGCTGGAGACAATTTCTTAGAGAAGAAACCAGACGGATGCAAGGAACTGTCAGGCATAGGACGTTGAGACAAGAGGGCACCTAATCCAGTCTCAGATGCATCGACTTCAAGAATGAAAGGCAGGACAGGGTTAGGATGAGCCAGAACTGGAGCAGCAGAAAAGGCAGTCTTAAGACTATCAAAGGCCTTAATGGCAGTAAGTGACCAATGGAGTGGATCATTCTCTTTATAGGTCATGTCTGTGATAGGTTTGACCAAGGAAGAAAAGTTTTTAATAAACTTTTTATAGTAATTTGCAAACCCCAAAAAACGTTAAATAGACAGAAGACCAACTGGGCGAGGCCACTGCAGAACTGCAGACAACTTGTCAGGGTCCATGGAGAACCCTGCAACAGAAATAAGATAACCTAGGATGGTTACTTGAGTCTGATGGAACTCACATTTCTCGAGTTTACAAAACAGGCCGTTATCACGTAGTCTCTGAAGAACCCGTGTAACATCAGAACGATGAGCCTCAAGGGTGAGTGTATGAGGATGTCGTCTAAGTACACCACAACACACTGTTGCAACATATCTCGTAGGACATCATTAATAAATTCCTGGAAAACAGCAGAAGCATTACATAGGCCAAAGGGCATTACAAGATACTCATAATGCCCGCTCCTGGTGTTAAATGCTGTTTTCCATTCGTGGCCCTCCTTGATCCTAACGAGATTGTACGCTCCTCTCAAATCAAGTTTAGTAAATACCGTAGATCCCTTGAGGCAGTCAAAGAGTTCCATAATGAGCAGAATAGGGTAAGCCTTCTTAATGGTAAGACGATTAAGACCACTATATCAATGAATGGTCTTAACTCGCCACCCTTTTTCTTCACAAAGAAGAAGCCAGCCCCTGCAGGAGAGCAGGATTTGTGGATGATCCCCCGTTACAGAGCATCAGCAACATACTCCTCCATAGCTCAATTCTCCGCAACAGACAGAGGGTAAACCTGGCCCCGAGGAGGAATGGCTCCGGGTTGCAGGTCTATGGCACAATCGTAAGACCGGTGAGGAGGCAACGTACCGGCACGCACCTTGTCAAAAACATCTAGGAACTCTCGGTACTTCTCTGGCAATTGAGATACCGAAGAAGCACACAAGACTTTAACTGGTTTCCGAAGACAAGTGGAAATACATTGCCACAACAAAATTTCAAACCTGCGCCAGTCGAGACTGGGATTGTGCTTTTGGAGCCAGGGATAACCCAGAACAACCAGAAAATGCAGAGAGTTTATCACCTGGAACTGGAAGGTTTCAAAATTGAGAGCCCCAACAGCCATGGATAACAGAGCAGTTTCGTGAGTAACGAGTGCGGGCTGAAGGGGCTTGCCATCAATGGCCTCAATAGCAAACAGAACAGACCGAGGCAATACAGGAATGGAGTGCTTTGATACAAAAGCACTGTCAATGAAATAGCCCACAGCACTGGAGTCAACAAGAGCCTGGGTGACTATGCAGGAGTCCACCCAGGAAAGGACAACCATGTCCAAAGTTTTCTCCTTTAGCGGTTCCGGGGATGAGGATAAACCACCCAAGGTCTGCCCCTGACAGGACCTTAGGTGTGAGCATTTCCCAGCCGTGTAGGACAAGCCTTCAAAAGGTGGCCCTGTAACCCACAATAGAGGCAGAGCCCCTCCCTCCTCCTAAAGGCCCTCTCCACCACTGAGAGATGTGTGAATCCCAACTGCATTGGCTCAGCAGTACCTAGTGACTTGGGACCATGAGGCATGGGAGGAGAGGAAGGCATGGGTGGGAACAAGCATGTAGGAGACAACGAAACAGGAGGCTTCCACAAGCGCTCCTTGAAAGAGGGCTTCTCACTTAGTCTGATGTCAATTAGGATAAAAAAAAGACACCAATGCCTCGAGATCTTCTGGTAAATCTCTGGCAGCAACTTCGTCTTTAATCACATCAGAGAGCCCATGAACGAAGGCGGCAACAAGGGCTTCATTGTTCCAACCTACCTCTGCGGCAAATGTACGAAACTCAATGGCATACTGAGCAACAGATCTTGTACCTTGCTGAATGGACATGAGTCATTTAGCAGCAGAGGAGGAGTGAGCCGGAACATCAAATACCCTTCGAAAGGAGGCCACAAATTCAGGGTAATTGGAAATCACAGGTTTATTAGTCTCCCACAAGGGATTAGCCCAGGCAAGAGCTTTGTCAGAGAGTAACGAGATGAGAAATCCCACCTTAGCTCTGTCAGAGGGAAACGCCTGAGGTAACATCTCAAAGTAAATGCCCACCTGGTTCAAAAAACCTCAGCACTGATTAGGATCGCCTCCATATCGCTGAGGTAGAGGTGCAGAACCGGACATGCTCCTGGTAGAACTATGTGCAGCAGCGGAAATAGAAGCAGACAGAACTTGCGGGACACTTTGGTCTAAATGTGCAGTGCGAGTCAGCAGGGTTTGCAGGGCTAGTGAAAATTGATCCAATCGGTGATCCTGTTCATCCATCCTGGAAATTATGGCAGTTAAAGGTGGATTATTAGCACCATCAGGATTCATAGCCCTTGCGTAATGTCAGGGTGCCAGGAATCAGACTGAGACGAGAACTGCAAAAATAATCACACCTTTATTAATAGCAAAAAATAATAAAATGTCCACAAGTCAAATAACAAGCCAGGAATCAAAACCAGAGCTGGTAGTCAGATGTGCCGAGTCAGGAGCCAAAGTGAGTAGTCAGACGAGCTGGAATCAGGAACAAGGAGAACAGCAGAGTCAGGAAAAAGCCAGGGATCAGGAACCAGGAGGGACGTCAGACAGCCAGGTAATACACAGGAGCTCTCACAAACAGGTCTGAGACAACGCAAGGGCAAAGCATACTGAACAAAGGCCCTTTAAATAATAAGTGATGACATCACAATTCTGAGACTGCATCCTGTCTCACACGGATGATGTACACCAGTCTGGCCATAAAAGGAAGTGCAGGAAATGAGCAGCATCACACAGAATGCACAAAAGTCAGCAAGAGAGGTGAGTAAAATGGCTGCCAGCAGCACATGGCAAACAAAGCAGGACAAAATCCTGACAAGAGAGAAAAAAGGAGAGGAGGGAGAGAGCAAAAGAGAGTGGAGAGAGAGCAAATGAGGGGGAGAGAGAGCAAAAGAGGGGAGAGAGAGAGCAAAAGAGGGGGGAGAGAGAGCAAAAGAGGGGGGAGAGAGAGCAAAAGAGGAGGGGAGAGAGAGCAAACGAGGGGGGAGAGAGACTAAAGAGGGGGAGAGAGAGCAAACGAGGGGGGAGAGAGAGCAAACGATGGGGAGAGAGAGCAAACGAGGGGGTAGAGAGAGCAAAGAGGGGGAGAGAGAGCAAAAGAGAGGGGGAGAGAGAGAGAGCAAAAGAAAGGGGGAGAGTGAATGAGAGCAAAGTACAGTGTACTGACAGTCTAGGAATGTAACAGCTTAAGGAATTTACTATCGGCTAGATTACGAATTTTGCGTTAAGGTGAAAAAGCAGCGTTATCAGGTCCTAACGCTGCTTTTTCACGCCCGCTGGTATTACGAGTCTTGCAGATTTAGAGGCACCGCACACTTTTTTGGCCTTACCGCAAAGCAACTTACGTAAATTTCGTAAAGGCTTTTTTCAATGGGACTTGCATAGCCGCCGGTATTACAAGCTTGTCCTGGGAGGCCAAAAAGTGAGCGGGACACCCTATCCCGTCAAGATTCCTAACGCATTTTAAAGTCAGTAGATATGAGTTTTACACTACAAAGCCGTAGCATAAAACTCATAACTAAAGTGCTAAAAAGTACACACCCATAAACTACTAATTAACCCCTAAACTGAGGCCCTCCCGCATTGCAAACACCAAAATAAAATGAACCCCTAATCTGCTGCTCCTGACATCGCCGCCACTATAATAAACATATTAACCCCTAAACCACCGCACTCCCGCCTCACAAACAATAAATAAATATTATTAACCCCTAATCTGCCGTCCCTAACATCGCCGCCACCTACCTACATTTATTAACCCCTAATCTGCCGCCCCCAACGTCGCCACCGCCACTATATTATATTTATTAACCCTTAAACCTAAGTCTAACCCTAACACACCCTAACTTAAATATAATTTAAATAAATCTAAATAAAACCTACAATTATTACATAAATTATTCCTAGTTAAAAAACCTGTAAAATAAACCCGAAGCTAGCTACAATATAATTAATAGTTACATTGTAGCTAGCTTAGGGTTTATTTTTATTTTACAGGCAAGTTTTTATTTATTTTAACTAGATAGAATAGTTACTAAATAGTTATAAACTTTAATAACTACCTAGCTAAAATAAATACAAATTTACCTGTAAAATAAAACCTAACCTAAGTTACACTAACACCTAAACTCAAACTGCAATTAAATAAGCGGGTCCATCTTCAAGACATCTGGCACAGAGCATCCTTTTCCAACAACGACTACCCGACAAATGAAGGTACTTTTAAGTGACGTCATCCAAGATGGCGTCCCTTAGATTCCGATTGGCTGATAGAATTATATCAGCCAAACAGAATTAAGGTTGAAAAAATCCAATCAGCCAATAGGATTGAGCTCGCACTCTATTGGCTGATTGGAACAGCCAATAGAATGCAAGCTCATAAGTATAATGTAGGTGGCTGCGATGTCCGGAGCGGCAGATTAGGGGTTAATAAGTGTAAGATTATGGGCGTTACTGAGATTTACGCTGCTTTTTTGCAGGTGTTAGACTTTTTCTCAGCCGGCTCTCCCCATTGATGTCTATGGGGAAATCGTGCATGAGCATGTATAACTAGCTCACCGCTGACTTAAGCAGCGCTGGTATTGGAGTGCAGTGTGGAGCTAAATTTTGCCCTACGCTCACTTCTTGTCTTTTAACGCCGGGTTTATAAAAACCTGTAATACCAGCGCTGCATGTAAGTGAGCGGTCAGAATAAAGTGCAAGTTTACAATGCACCCCTGTTACCGCAAAACTCGGAATCTGGCCATTTGTTAGCAAAGGGAAGTAAGGTCTGATTTGTTGTTTTAAGCTAGGGCATTGTTTAGAAGCTAGGTAAGCCAAATAAGGGGTGGGTGAGTAAACCAGGTGTACAGTTTCAGCTGGTCATGCTTCTACTGGATTGATGAATTAATATGCGTGATGTCACAAAAAGGAGGGGTTGCATAGGGGATATAAGCTGATGAACACCATGCCAAGGCAGAAAAATAATTTTGTCTTTTTTGATAAGGGTGAGACAGGAAGAAGGGATCACTAACCTTTTTTCTTTGTTTCAGAGCAGAGCAGTTTTTCTTTGTTGCAGAAATGGCTCCAAGGAACAGGGTAATTGCTAAGAAATTGTGAAAAAACTTTCGGCTAGATTATAAATTTTGCGTTAGGGTTAAAAAGCAGCGTTAGCCTGTCCTAACGCTGCTTTTTAATGCTTGCTGGTATTGCAGGTACAGGTGTACCGCTCACTTACGTCTATTGCGTATCCTCTTTTTCAATGGGACTTGCATAGAGCCGGTATTACGAGTCTGCCAAAAAGTGAGCGGTACACCCTCTCCTGTCAAGACTGGTACCACATTTTAAAGTCGGTAGTTAAGAGTTTTATGGTACAATGCCGCAGCATAAAACTCTTAACTAAAGTGCTAAAAAGTACACTAACACCCATAAACTACCTCTTAACCACTAAACCGAGGCCCTCCCACATCGCAAACACTAACAGAAATTTTTTAACCACTAATCTGCCAAACCGGACATCACCGCCACTATAATAAATATATTAACCCCTAAACCGCCGCACTCCCGCATCGCAAACACTAGTTAAATATCAATAACCCCTAATCTGCCGTCCCTAACATCGCCGCCACCTACCTACATTTATTAACCCCTAATTTGCTGCCCATAACGTCGCCGCCACTATATTAAAGTTATTAACCCCTAAATCTAAGTCTAACCCTAACATCCCCTAACTTAACTAAATAGTTATTATCTATTTAATAACTACCTAGCTAAAATAAATACAAAAATACCTGTAAAATAAAACCTAACCTAAGTTACACTAACACCTAACACTACAATATAATTAAATAAATTAACTAAATTAAATCCAATTAAATAAATTAAATTAAATTATCTAACGTACAAAAAAAACACTAAATTACAGAAAATAATAAACAAATTACAGAAATGTAAACTAATTACACCTAATCTAATAGCCCTATTAAAATTAAAATAAAAAACCTAGCCTAAACAAAACTACCATTAGCCCTTAGAAGGGCCTTTTGTGGGCATTGCCCCTAAGTAATCAGCTTTTTTACCTGTAAAAAAAAAATAGAAACAACCCCCCAACAGTAAAACCCACCACCCACACAACCAACGCCCCAAATAAAATACTAGCTAAAAAACCTAAGCTCCCCATTGCCCTGAAAAGGGCATTTGGGTGGGCATTTCCCTTAAAAGGGCAGTTAGCTCTTTTGCAGCCCAAAGTTCCTAACCTAAAAATAAAACCCACCCAATACACCCTTAAAAAAACCTAACAATAACCCCCTGAAGATCGACTTACCGGGACACGTCTTCATCCAAGCTGGGCGAAGTGGTCCTCCAGACGGGCAGAAGTCTTCATCCAAGCCGGGCAGAAGTGGTCCTCCAGATGGGCAGAAGTCTTAGGAAGGATAGCAGGCCCCTTTAATGACAAACAGTTAAAAATTTTGATTAGATCACTTTTGGGAGAGGTGACCAAAAAAGAGGCTTGTAAATTCCGAATAAATCACCAATTATCCTGCCCCAAGGGTCAGTCAGTAAATGACACAATCAGTAGGGAGGATGTATCAGTATCCAACCAGTGATTTGACCAGGCAGTAACTTTGGTTAGGTTGGCAAGTGAATACCAGAGGGGTTGTAAAGCCTAGTCACATGATTCGACTGAACAGCCAATTAAAAAGGGATTTAAAAGTATGGGATAATTTCCTAAGAAGTTTTTTTTTTTAAATAAATTTTTATTGAAGTTGTGAGATTGACAAACAAAAGAGAAACAAACATAATTCGTTCAAAGGCAGGTAATTACATCCAAGTTAGGTATAAATTACAATAGCATATCATATTCTAATGGAGCATGAGAGAAGGTATGAACGAATCAAAATTGAACTTCACTTCTATAGTTTAATATGTAGCATATGTTCCCCAAAATGACAGAAGGAAACCTCTGTATAATCTAAGTTAACCATAGCGTAATAAGGGGATATGACATGTTTTGGTCACTCCTGGACCATAGCATGTGAGAGAGGGCGGGAGTACAGCGGGCGAGAGCCGCTCATATTAAAGAGGGGGAAGGGAGGGGCGGGGCCTATTAAGGTATGTCAGTAAATGAATAGAAGAATAAAGGGCAGTGATATGGGGACAAATTATATGAGTGGCATGGGTGAATAAGATACAAGAAAATATCCAGCATCATTAACATATAAAAACCACAAGAGACCACTGTTAAACCAAGCATATTAGTATACCCTACTATTAAACCAAGGGCATTAGTACACAACAGATGATATATAGCCAAGGGAGGTATCATAATAATAAGTCACTGCGTATAATGATATGTAGTAACTATAGGGGTCCTATCTATAGAGGTGCACATACTCACAGAGATTGTTACAAATGAGTAGGGAGCTATTGTATACACATTGTTATCAAGGGGCTAGGATGATAGGAGCTTGTCATGGCTAAACGGAAATAAAGCTTAGAACATCTCCTAGAGATAAGTATGTGCTGCTGGTAAAACTACCCGATGTAACTATTTGAATATAAGTATTAGATCAATGTGAAATCTTTAAAATAGTTACAGTTAGCTCCATAGTACGAATATATAACAGATATATTAGTCTCTCCTTCACCTATATGTATTAATCCTGTGAAGGGATTGACTTGTCCTATCCCACAGACTCGGCCGCTGTCCGTAGGACAAGGACTGTTGTGTTTAAATAAGGGCAAGAGTATGCTTTAAAGTCTCAGTTGGGAATATCATAGATCAGGGTAGTGAGAGACCATCAATTAAGTAAAAGGAGTTTATGGTCCTAGGTATTGGTCTCAAAGTAGGTTATATGTGTATAATCTAGCATTATCCCCTATTAGATAATAGTGAAATTAACCCCTACAACGGTTAATGTTGCTAGCTGTTTAAGATACTATGTTGATCAGTGAGTAGTGTATCTACCTCCCCTATGCGTGGCACCCTCTGTTTGGCGATATTTGAAGGCCATTATTAATTATCAATATTCTACAAACCTCCACCAAAAACAAACAGTGAGATCTGGAACGTACAGTGTAATAAAGAAAGCCTTTGACGAACTATAAGAGCGCCATGTGAATAAAAATTAGATAGGTAAGTAAACATGCTATTTATACAATTAAAGGCAGTATCTAATAACAGTGCAGGATGGTATACATTATACATTACTAGTCTATAATATTTAGTATAGACATGACATAGGTTATGGACTGATACCAACTAGCCTGAGCCATTGCTGGCTGTCCTTGTGAGGCACTATGTCCTGCAGGTAAAGCTCCGGATTCTAATTAAACATAGTATATACAACAATCCTTCGAACACACTTAATTATGCTATGTGGGGGCGGAGGAAGGGGTGAGAGAAAGGAGTCTACGAAGGCTTCAAGGGAAGCCGACACCTGTAATGCTTGAGGTGTTTTGAAGATCTAATGAAAGTACCTTAGTAGTGTTAGTAATAAGAGAATGGGGGTGCCGCCCCAAGATGGGTGGATACCCACCCCTAGTATGTGTGAAATTTGTAACACTAGTGCAGAGGGAGGACCATATGGAAGGTCTGTCAAATCCAATGGATTTCTAAGATATAAGAGAGTTATGGCTACGATGCATCATAGAACAGGTCTTAAATTAAGTGGACCTGACCAGACACTAAGGCCTAGATTTGGAGTTTGGCGGTAGCCGTGAAAACCAGCGTTAGAGGCTCCTAACGCTGGTTTTAGGCTACCTCCGGTATTTGGAGTCACTCAAAAAAGGGTCTAACGCTCACTTTTCAGCCGAGACTTTTCCATACCGCAGATCCCCTTACGTCAATTGCGTATCCTATCTTTTCAATGGGATTTTTCTAACTCCGGTATTTAGAGTCGTGTCTGAAGTGAGCGTTAGAAATCTAACGACAAAACTCCAGCCGCAGAAAAAAGTCAGTAGTTAAGAGCTTTCTGGGCTAACGCCGGTTCATAAAGCTCTTAACTACTGTATTCTAAAGTACACTAACACCCATAAACTACCTATGTACCCCTAAACCGAGGTCCCCCCACATCGCCGCAACTCGATTACATTTTTTTAACCCCTAATCTGCCGACCGCCACCTACGTTATCCTTATGTACCCCTAATCTGCTGCCCCTAACACCGCCGACCCCTATATTATATTTATTAACCCCTAATCTGCCCCCCACAACGTCGCCGCCAGCTACCTACACTTATTAACCCCTAATCTGCCGTCCGCACGCCGCCGCCAGCTACATTATCCCTATGTACCCCTAATCTGCTGCCCTAACATCGCCGACCCCTATATTATATTTATTAACCCCTAACCTGCCCCCCACAACGTCGCCGCCACCTACCTACAATAATTAACCCCTAATCTGCCGACCGCACAAGCCGCCAGCTACATTATAGCTATGTACCCCTAATCTGCTGCCCCTAACACCGCCAACCCCTATATTATATTTATTAACCCCTAACCTGCCCTCCCTAACATCGCCGACACCTAACTTCAATTATTAACCCCTAATCTGCCGACCGAATCTCGCCGCTATTCTAATAAATGTATTAACCCCTAAAGCTAAGTCTAACCCTAACCCTAACACCCCCCTAAGTTAAATATAATTTAAATCTAACGAAATAAATTAACTCTTATTAAATAAATTATTCCTATTTAAAGCTAAATACTTACCTGTAAAATAAATCCTAATATAGCTACAACATAAATTATAATTATATTATAGCTATTTTAGGATTAATATTTATTTTACAGGTAACTTTGTATTTATTTTAACCAGGTACAATAGCTATTAAATAGTTAAGAACTATTTAATAGCTAAAATAGTTAAAATAATTACAAATTTACCTGTAAAATAAATCCTAACCTAAGTTACAATTAAACCTAACACTACACTATCAATAAATTAATTAAATAAAATACCTACAATTACCTACAATTAAACCTAACACTACACTATCAATAAATAAATTAAATACAATATCTACAAATAAATACAATTAAATAAACTAACTAAAGTACAAAAAATAAAAAAGAACTAAGTTACAAAAAATAAAAAAATATTTACAAACATAAGAAAAATATTACAACAATTTTAAACTAATTACACCTACTCTAAGCCCCCTAATAAAATAACAAAGCCCCCCAAAATAAAAAAATGCCCTACCCTATTCTAAATTACTAAAGTTCAAAGCTCTTTTACCTTACCAGCCCTGAACAGGGCCCTTTGCGGGGCATGTCCCAAGAAGTTCAGCTCTTTTGCCTGTAAAAAAAAACATACAATACCCCCCCCCCAACATTACAACCCACCACCCACATACCCCTAATCTAACCCAAACCCCCCTTAAATAAACCTAACACTAAGCCCCTGAAGATCATCCTACCTTGTCTTCACCATACCAGGTTCACCGATCCGTCCTGGCTCCAAAATCTTCATCCAACCCAAGCGGGGGCTGGCGATCCATCTTCCGGCGGCTGAAGAGGTCCAGAAGAGGCTCCAAAGTCTTCATCCTATCCGGGAAGAAGAGTAGATCCGGACCGGCAACCATCATCTTCCAAGCGGCATCTTCTATCTTCATCCGATGAGGACCGGCTCCATCCTGAAGACCTCCACTGCGGACCCATCTTCATTCAGCGACGTCCAACTGAAGAATGACGGTTCCTTTAAGGGACGTCATCCAAGATGGCGTCCCTCGAATTCCGATTGGCTGATAGGATTCTATCAGCCAATCGGAATTAAGGTAGGAATATTCTGATTGGCTGATGGAATCAGCCAATCAGAATCAAGATCAATCCGATTGGCTGATCCAATCAGCCAATCAGATTGAGCTCGCATTCTATTGGCTGATCGGAACAGCCAATAGAATGCAAGCTCAATCTGATTGGCTGATTGGATCAGCCAATCGGATTGAACTTGATTCTGATTGGCTGATTCCATCAGCCAATCAGAATATCCCTACCTTAATTCCGATTGGCTGATAGAATCCTATCAGCCAATCAGAATTCGAGGGACGCCATCTTGGATGACGTCCCTTAAAGGAACCGTCATTCTTCAGTTGGACGTCGCCGGATGAAGATGGGTCCGCGGTGGAGGTCTTCAGGATGGAGCCGGTCCTCATCGGATGAAGATGAAGATAGAAGATGCCGCTTGGAAGATGATGGTTGCCGATCTACTCTTCTTCCCGGATAGGATGAAGACTTTGGAGCCTCTTCTGGACCTCTTCAGCCGCCGGAAGATGGATCGCCAGCCCCCGCTTGGGTTGGATGAAGATTTTGGAGCCAGGACGGATCGGTGAACCTGGTATGGTGAAGACAAGGTAGGATGATCTTCAGGGGCTTAGTGTTAGGTTTATTTAAGGGGGGTTTGGGTTAGATTAGGGGTATGTGGGTGGTGGGTTGTAATGTTGGGGGGGGGGGGGGTATTGTATGTTTTTTTTTACAGGCAAAAGAGCTGAACTTCTTGGGGCATGCCCCGCAAAGGGCCCTGTTCAGGGCTGGTAAGGTAAAAGAGCTTTGAACTTTAGTAATTTAGAATAGGGTAGGGCATTTTTTATTTTGGGGGGCTTTGTTATTTTATTAGGGGGCTTAGAGTAGGTGTAATTAGTTTAAAATTGTTGTAAGATTTTCCTTATGTTTGTAAATATTTTTTTATTTTTTGTAACTTAGTTCTTTTTTATTTTTTGTACTTTAGTTAGTTTATTTCATTGTAGTTATTTGTAGATATTGTATTTAATTAATGTATTGATAGTGTAGTGTTAGGTTTAATTGTAGGTAATTGTAGATATTTTATTTAATTAATTTAATGATAGTGTAGTGTTAGGTTTAATTGTAACTTAGGTTAGGATTTATTTTACAGGTAATTTTGTTATTATTTTAACTAGGTAACTATTAAATAGTTATTAACTATTTAATAGCTATTGTACCTGGTTAAAATAATTACAAAGTTACCTGTAAAATAAATATTAATCCTAAAATAGCTATAATATAATTATAATTTATAGTGTAGCTATATTAGGATTTATTTTACAGGTAAGTATTTAGCTTTAAATAGGAATAATTTATTTAATAAGAGATAATTAATTTCGTTACATGTAAATTATATTTAACTTAGGGGGGTGTTAGTGTTAGGGTTAGACTTAGCTTTAGGGGTTAATACATTTATTAGAATAGCGGTGAGCTCCAGTCGGCAGATTAGGGGTTATTAATTGAAGTTAGGTGTCGGCGATGTTAGGGAGGGCAGATTAGGGGTTAATACTATTTATTATAGGGTTAGTGAGGCGGATTAGGGGTTAATAACTTTATTATAGTAGCGCTCAGGTCCGGTCGGCAGATTAGGGGTTAATAAGTGTAGGCAGGTGGAGGCGACGTTGTGGGGGGCAGATTAGGGGTTAATAAATATAATATAGGGGTCGGCGATGTTAGGGCAGCAGATTAGGGGTACATAGGGATAATGTAAGTAGTGGCGGTTTACGGAGCGGCAGATTAGGGGTTAATAATAATATGCAGGGGTCAGCGATAGCGGGGGTGGCAGATTAGGGGTTAATAAGTGTAAGGTTAGGGGTGTTTAGACTCGGGGTACATGTTAGAGTGTTAGGTGCAGACGTAGGAAGTGTTTCCGCATAGCAAACAATGGGGCTGCGTTAGGAGCTGAACGCGGCTTTTTTGCAGGTGTTAGGTTTTTTTTCAGCTCAAACAGCCCCATTGTTTCCTATGGGGGAATCGTGCACGAGCACGTTTTTGAGGCTGGCCGCTTGCGTAAGCAACTCTGGTATCGAGAGTTGAAGTTGCGTTAAATATGCTCTACGCTCCTTTTTTGGAGCCTAACGCAGCCTTTATGTGGACTCTCAATACCAGAGTTATTTTTATGGTGCGGCCAGAAAAAAGCCAGCGTTAGCTTTTCGGGTCGTTACCGACAAAACTCTAAATCTAGCCGTTTGGAAACAGAAGTATGATAAACCAAATGGACAGTTGGGGGGGGGGGCAAGGGGACTAGTAAGCTACAAGGTGTGAGTCCAATGAGATAAATAATGAATTTCCATCGGACTCCCATGAGGAGTGGTTGAATTGTGTGCATAGTGCAATATGGTCGTTAATGTACTAACCTGTAGGTTCTATTTCTAAGCCAACTGATCATTGGTTAAAGGCTCTTGATACCATCCAGCGTGCAAGCTATTATACATAACCTTCTAGTTACAATATATTGAAAGGAATAAGAATTAAACGCTATAAATAATATATCATAACAAGTGCATAATTCACATAAGTAAGGAGCATATAGAGCCTGTTTGTGAGAGGGAGTAGGTTGGGGGTCAGAGGAATAGTGAAAGGTCTGTAGGACTTAGAGTGAGATAAGCCAATTAAAGGGGTGAAGTGTTTTGTTTTTTTTTTAAAAGATGGTGGAGTTATTTGTAGTCCAAGGGGCTGGGGGAAGGACATATGATACCTTTACCTGGGACCAGGCGACTGTATGCTCAGCTGGCCAACAGGCCATATTGTTGTGTATCACATCTTGTGAGGAGGAGAATTTAGCAGGAGGGACCCAAACTCGATAGGTCTAAGGAATGAGAGTAGGAAGAGAGGGACCCACAAAAAGGCTTCTATATGCAAATAACCATTATCAAAGACTGAACAAGATATAACATAAAATCGAAACAACAATGAAACATTTCCAATAAGTTAGCTTAATAGATTTATGATATGAAATGAAATAATTTCCCTGGGGAGTCTTATTCGTCTGTGCTCTTGACCTTCAAGATCATCTGGACAGCTGACTCTGACAAATGCCCTTATGATTATGAAAGTACTACAGTTCATCTCCTTAAGAGTTGTGGATCCTGCAGGCCAGCCCCAGAGTCCATTAAATGTTCTATGATCAATTATCTCCTCTAGACCAGCACTCCTGGAAGTGCCTGTACAACTGTTAGTCTCTGAAAAAATAAAAAAGTCAGAACCAGAAACAAAAAACATTGAACATGAAACATAAGAAACCACATAGCAAAAGGATACATGTGGTCCCCAGTCCTTGGGACTTTCCCCGATATGGGGAGATATCATTATTTTTTTACATGACCAATTGGCCGAAGAATTGTGGATCAAAAGTCTTCTCTAGGTTCTGGTCTATCTTTCCTCTTTGGTTGTTGTTGAGGCCTTTTAGGTAAAGGTTGCCATTCTGGAGCTTCAGTGTTGAGTTGTCTGCGGTTGTCTGAAAGTTTTCTGTTTTGTTACAAAGAAGGAGACAGGCCTAGAGATTAAAGAAGTTTCATCCCCTGGTCTGGAGTGGAAATGATGTAGGAATGGTCTTCATGCTGAAAGAAAACCTTCACAGGAAAACCCCACCAATACTTGACACTATTCTTTCGAAGAGACTGTGTGACCTGTTGGAAGGAGCGCCTTCTTGCGAGCGTGTGTGGGGAAAGATCAGGGAAGATCTGTATTGCCTGATAGGGCTCCTTCAAATTTTTGTTTAGATATGAAGCCCTCAACAACTTCTCTTTAAAGGTATAATAATGCAGATGGATGATGACGTCTCTTGGGGTATCTGAGTTGGAATTCCGTGGACAGAGAGCTCTATGAACCCTATCAATAAGGGGATCATGATCCTGCAGGGACCCCAAGAGTTCCTTGAAAAGGCCTAACAAAAAATTGGGTCAGCAGAACTCACATCCTCCGGTATTCCCCGGATTCTAATGTTATTACGGTGTGACCTGTCCTCAAGGTCAGCCAGTTTAGATTATAGGTCTGTTATCATCTCAGATAAGGATTGGGTATATGATAGTAAGTTAGCGTGGTCCACTGCAAGGTCCTCGTGCTTTCGTTCAAGGGTTTCTGTGCGCTCACCCAAGGAAGAAATGTCCCTTTTAAGCTCTGACAGAAGTCTTAAGGTCCTGCTTTAAGGACGTTTAATGTGTGTCCATTTTTTCCGATAAGGCCTTAATAGACTCCATAATGGAAGAGTGTGAGGATATAGATCTGTCCATAGAGTGATAATCCGTTTTATGGGTACCCTTAAGTGAGAATGTTGATTACCTGGAATCCTCATCTGATACCTCTTGATCTGGCAGTATTTTACTGTTGAAATGATCCGCTAGGGTTCTCTAAGGGTTGTCTGTCTGTTTCTGTTTTTTCTTTTGAGAATGCGCCATTTGGAAATGTGGATAGTTATAACAGTAAGTTGAATATGGGAACTGCTGGTTGCTAATTCCAAGAAATAGCAGACTAGGTTGAAGGGGGAGAGTGTACCCGGTACCCCGTATTCATGGGGTCTACTCCAGCATAATTAAATGTCCACTGTGATACAGGTAAACAAGTGATGTAATGGTAGGGGGAGCAGCCTGGTGACAAAGATGTTTAGACCTCTTCTCCTGGCGAGGTGCTCCCTCAGAGCGATGTGGGTGAAGTTATGTGGATATGACACACAGGCAAGTGTGCCGGCGGAAAAGGGAGGAGAAGAGTCAGTCAGAAGGTACCATAAGCCAAGGATATATTGCGGAGACTAATAGGCCTGCATCTGCTGCATTATAAATGTAGGGAAGAGTACTTTTTGTCCACTTGCAGGAGGAGTTTAGTAAAGAAGTAGATTTACCACAAGCTCACTGTGTCTCTTAATCTGTTAACAACAAGTGACAGTCAAAGGACGTATACTTCAGAACTATAGTTGTGGAAATGATTGTAGACCTCTGAAGTTAAGGCAGGGCTAGTAATTTACATTTCTATTAATATTGGCTATATGAAGCCTCCTTTAATTCCCATACAGTTGTTCCACTCCTGCACCCAACTGATTTAATGTAGACCCAGAGGCCCAGGTGGGTGTAAATTAGTGAAGGCCTTGTGCAGGTGTGGGCCGGAGGAATTGCGCACTTACTAAGTTAGGCAAGATGATGGCTCGCGCCAAAAGAACAGGCCTCTCCCGTAGACACCGAGGGTGATCGGAGCTCTCTCCAAGGGGCTAGATGCAGCTGAGAGGTCCCCCTGCTAGCTGGAAATTTGGAGCGTGATGATCTAAGGTGAGTAAAGTTGAGACGGACTGCTGCCACGTCCGAAGTAGTGACCTGGCTGTTTGCTGGGATAAGTACCTTCAAGTTCTCTAGGCTCTGGTGTTCTAAGCAAGACCTGCCAGCGGATGCAGCAGACTGTCGATCTCCACCAGGTCCCCTGTTGCACAACGCTGCTGAGAGGGCTCCGAGCTCCCTGCGGAGTGAAATTGCTCACTGATCCTGAAGCTTCAGTGGCAGGATGTTCGGGGGAGTCCTCCAGGGAAATCAGCAGGCTCCTAAGTAAGGTCCGCTTTGAAGGGGCAGAAAAACCCAAGAAATGTCCCACTATTTAAGGGTATACCTCGTAGAAAGGCAAATAGGGCTTGTTACATTTTTTTGTGGTATTGCTATAAATTTTGAATCTTGTGCATTGGTAGCAGAGCTACAGACAAACACGTATGCTCTCTATGCTAGATAGCTCCATCTACCCCCCCACCCCCCATTTCCTAAGAAGTTTTAATGGCATCAGGATTTGGAAGCAGAAGGTGATAGCTAATGAAATCCATTTATATACAGTTAATAAAGTTTAAATTCCTTAAGAGAGAGTGGGAGAGAGAAAGAAAGCAAAAGAGAGGGGGGAGAGAAAGCATAAAAGAGAGGGGGGAGAGAGAGTGCGCAAAAGAGAGGGGGAAAGAGGGCACATAAGAGAGGGGGGAGAGAGCACTAAAGTGAAGGGGAAGAGAGATAGAGCAAGGGGTGGGACCACCGTACTACAAAAAATGGCCTGTGTGCACGGGCTTTAGGACTATTCATTGTTATAAATGGTGTTTTTTTAATGCATGTTACTCATCTACCTGTGCCAGGCAATGGGATACTAAGTGCTATTCTTCTATTGGTGTTAGTGAAGGATTATTACACAGTGTGCTGCTCTCTGTGCAGCTCTTTGTCTTAGTGAAGGGGTTAATACACAGTGTAGATCTCTGTGCTTGTAAAGTGTTAGTACACACTGTGCAGCTCTCTGTGCTAGTGAATGGTTAATACACACTGTGCTGCTCTCTTTGCTAGTGAAGGGTTAATACACACTGTGCTGCTCTCTGTGCTAGTGAAGGGTTAATACAGACTGTTTAGCTCTCTGTGCTAGTGAAGGGTTAATACACACTGTGCAGCTCTCTGTGCTAGTGAAGGGTTAATAAACACCGTGCTGCTCTTTGTGCTAGTGAAGGGTTAATACATACTGTGCTACTCTCTGTGCTAGTGAAAGGTTAGTACACACTGTACTGCTCTCTGTGCTAGTGAAGGGTTAATAAACACTGTGCTGCTCTTTGTGCTAGTGAAGGGTTAATACACACTGTGCTGCTCTCTGTGCTAGTGAAGGGTTAATACACACTGTGCTGCTCTCTGTGCTAGTGAAGGGTTAGTACACACTGTGCTGCTCTCTGTGCTAGTGAAGGGTTAATACACAATGTGCTATTCTCTGTGCTAGTGAAGGGTTAATACACACTGTGCTGCTCTCTGTGCTAGTGAAGGGTTAATACACACTGTGCTACTCTCTGTGCCAGTGAAGGGTTAATACACACTGTGCTGCTCTCTTTGCTAGTGAAGGGTTAATACAAACGGTGCTGCTCTCTGTGCTAGTGAAGGGTTAATACAAACTGTGCAGCTCTCTGTGCTGATGAAGGGGTTAATACAAACTGCAGCTCTTCTCAGTGCCAGTGAAAGTGCTAATATATATTGTGTAGCTTTAATGTTCTAGTAGAGGATATGACAGTGACAATCTGCTCAGTTACTAATTTTATGAATTTGCAGCATTTAAACAATGTTAGCATCCGATTTGTTTTTGAAATGTTTATTTTTTTTTCTTTTTGTCTGATTGGCTGCTGCTTAACATGTGACTTCTCTGCATGTATTCTGGGAGATGTAGTTCAGTATTGAACAGCTTTTTGTTCCCCTCCCATTTACTTCCTGTGCAGCTCCTGCTGGGTGAGTGAGTCAGGCTGTGTGTATTGTGTGATAAAACGTTTTAGTTACTTTCTAGTCTGCTTAAAACGTTTATAATTGTTGTCCTTTTAATGCATGTTATTCACCTGCTTGTGGGTTACTAAGTGGCATTATTTGTGTTAGTCAATGGTTAATACACACTGTGCTGCTCTCTGTGCTAGTGAAGGGTTAATACACACTGTGCTGCTCTCTGTGCTAGTGAAGGGTTAATACACACTGTGCTGCTCTCTGTGCTAGTGAAGGGTTAATACACACTGTGCTGCTCTCTGTGCTAGTGAAGGGTTAATACAAACTGTGCAGCTTTCTGTGCTAGTGAAGGGTTAATACACACTGTGCTGCTCTCTGTGCTAGTGAAGGGTTAATACACACTGTGCTGCTCTCTGTGCTAGTGAAGGGTTAATACACACTGTGCTGCTCTCTGTGCTAGTGAAGGGTTAATACACACTGTGCTGCTCTCTGTGCTAGTGAAGGGTTAATACACACTGTGCTGCTCTCTGTGCTAGTGAAGGGTTAATACACACTGTGCTGCTCTCTGTGCTAGTGAAGGGTTAATACACACTGTGCTGCTCTCTGTTCTAGTGAAGGGTTAATACACACTGTGCTGCTCTCTGTGCTAGTGAAGGGTTAATACACACTGTGCTGCTCTCTGTGCTAGTGAAGGGTTAATACACACTGTGCTGCTCTCTGTGCTAGTGAAGGGTTAATACACACTGTGCTGCTCTCTGTGCTAGTGAAGGGTTAATACACACTGTGCTGCTCCCTATGCTAGTTAATGGTTAATACACACTGTGCTGCTCTCTGTTCTAGTGAAGGGTTAATGCACACTGTGCTGCTCTCTGTTCTAGTGAAGGGTTAATGCACACTGTGCTGCTCTCTGTTCTAGTGAAGGGTTAATGCACACTGTGCTGCTCTCTGTGCTAGTGAAGGGTTAATGCACACTGTGCTGCTCTCTGTGCTAGTGAAGGGTTAATACACACTGTGCTGCTCTCTGTGCTAGTGAAGGGTTAATACACACTGTGCTGCTCTCTGTTCTAGTGAAGGGTTAATACACACTGTGCTGCTCTCTGTGCTAGTGAAGGGTTAATACACACTGTGCTGCTCTCTGTGCTAGTGAAGGGTTAATACACACTGTGCTGCTCTCTGTGCTAGTGAAGGGTTAATACACACTGTGCTGCTCTCTGTGCTAGTGAAGGGTTAATACACACTGTGCTGCTCTCTGTGCTAGTGAAGGGTTAATACACACTGTGCTGCTCTCTGTGCTAGTGAAGGGTTAATACACACTGTGCTGCTCTCTGTGCTAGTGAAGGGTTAATACACACTGTGCTGCTCTCTGTGCTAGTGAAGGGTTAATACACACTGTGCTGCTCTCTGTTCTAGTGAAGGGTTAATACACACTGTGCTACTCTCTGTGCCAGGGAAGGGTTAATACACACAGAAGCACAACTGTAGCACAGGTTATGTTTATGAGTTAGTCATTTACAGCAGCTACACACAGGGCAGGGGAATAAGATAAAACGTTATATAAATCAGTATTAGACACTGAGTATCATGTAATGTGTATAATGTGCAGCTCACGTGTCATCACACAGGTGTAGTTTATTCATTTGTAATCAGACAACAGCTAAAGTGTTATATTATAAATAAATATGTGTAGATATGAATGTATGGGAATGATTAGCTGCATTATGGTCAGATTTGCCCGGAGTAGCACAGGGCAGTGATGGGCCCTAAATCACAGGGGCTGCGTATACATTTTGTCAAACACACAAATATTAATATTTACAACAAATGTCCAGCTGCACAGGGCAAGTTCTACGATTCTTTTTTTCCCGACCTACCAGAAATCCCTAAAATGCACATTATCAGTCCTGCTTTATTTAGGGGCGCACGGTAATTAGCGCAGAGGGGCGCACGGTAAGTAGCGCAGAGGGCAGCCCTGACTTAAAAGGATATAGAATAATTTATTTTCATGAGACTTGTGTGTGGTGTTGCATTAATTTTACACACAGGCCTAGTGAATACACTTTCCAAACAGATTAACACTTAGTTTTCCAATGGCTAAAGCTCCCCCCCACCACATAATGTGCCTTATTTGTAGGAGCCAATCTGACCTTGTTACTGAGTAGACAAAGGGTTGTCACTGCTGTTTTGTTAGCAACACTTTTATTGTTTTACATGATCTTATCACCCCTGCTCAGGCTTACTAGGGGCAGATATGTAGCAGGGTCATGTTTATGAAGCCTGTAGTGAGCACTTATAATTCTAATGATTGGAAAACCCACAATTATCAGAGTTTAAAGGACAGTAAAGTCAAAATGAAACTTTCATGATTCAGATAGGACATGCAATTTTCAAATTGTATCATCAAATCTGCCTTGTTCTCTTGGTATTCTTTATTGAAAGCTAAACCTAGATAGGCACATATGCTTATTTTTTGCCTCTTATCTTCTATCTATTAGTGCATTTTTATAGCTTTTCACAGCAAGACACCGCTAGTTCATGTGTGCTATATAGATACCATGCTCACTCCTGTGGAGTTGTTTATGTGTTAGCACTGATTGGCTAAAATACAAGTCTGTCAAAAGAACTGAAATAAGAGGGCAGTCGGCAGAAGCTTAGATACAAGGTAATCACGAGGTAAAAAGTATAATAATATAATCGTGTTGGTTATGCAAAACTGGGGAATGGTAATAACGGGATTATTTATATTTTTAAATATAAAAATTCTGGAGTAGTCTGTCCCTTTAAGCAGAGATTTAAGTGCTTTTTCTATATGGTTCCAACAGATCATACTTTGGCTGTGTTTCCATTGCGGTGCTTAAGTTTGGAAACTGGTGGTATCATAAAAATTCTCCATAGACTTTAATGGCGATAAATGTTTTTATCACTAGTTTTCATAATTCACCACCTCAATGAAGTTCTTATTTATTATAAACAAAATACCTTTTCACAGTTTTGGTGATAATAATGTGTACATACTTAGTGCAGCTTAAGAAAAGTCATTCATAATAAATTTAAGGACTAGGTAAAGGGGATGTTTTAACTTTATTAATATGTTGGCTTTTTTTACAGCATTCAAAGTAACAAAGATTCGTTTCTCTCCACTTCACAAACTGAACAGAGGCGGATCTAAAGTCCCAGTAGCATTGTGACCGCTGTGATTGGCTGTCACAGCAATCACTTGGGCTGGGACATCGTGATTTGCTGTTGCTAGTCTTCCTCAGATGCTGAGGCAGCTAGCAAGAGAATTAACCCAGTGATCACCAGTACCACGGCAATCTGGGGCTAATGGTAACGCATGACGTAATTATTCTGTCATGGGTCCTTATGGCACAGACAACCATGATGGAATGATTCTGTCATTGGTCCTTAAGAGGATAGAGGAGTAAAATATCCACACACACATTGTAAAACTATAATAAAATAATACTTGCTGATTTGGTCTATTGAATCCACTACCTGTACTCAAAATTGAGTACTTAAAGGGAAAGTTAATCCTAGCGTTTCACAAACGCTAGGATTGACTATTGAAACAAATAAAGTGTTAAGATACTTCATGTAGAAAGCTCCTTTATTTGTTTCACCTGATGGGCGATTTGAGCTACTAACAAAGCCAACGGCTAAAAAATGTTTTTGCTTAGAGGTGACGTTTTCACCTCTTAGCCAATAGCATTGCGGTAAATCCAGACTGGCACCCATGGGAGCCGGATTTACCGCACTGCTATTAGCTAATAGGTGAAAACGTCACCTCTTAGGAAATTTTTTTTTGCCGTGGCATTTGTTAGCAGCTCAAATCGCCCATCGGTTGAAACAAATAAAGGAGCTTTCTGCATGAAGTATCTTATACTTCATGAAAGAAAGTCCCCTTTAATTGTTTCAATAGTCAATCCTAGCGTTTGTGAAATGCTAGGATTGACTTTCACTTTAAATATTGGATATTAAAAAGCTATGTAAACAAGGGACAACAGAAGACATTACACTCCTAGAGGTGAGTAGGACTTATGTGTACTAAAATGTTCATTTTAAATTGTTCTCTATAAATAATGGGCTTTGGCTTACAGACAGAGATAAGGAATTATTTCTGTGTGTAGAATGTGTTACAATAAATTGGTATGATCTCTCTAAAATTCAGCCCATTTTAATGAGTTGTGATTTCAAAGAGATAAAACACTTGCTGAGAGATATGGCCCTATACAGGAGCACTGTGTTTGGTATCTACTAACCAGCTTATGCTTAACCCTATGAGACTGTTCTTCACATCTCATCTGCAATGCACAGTTTCCGCTTGTTACAAAGCATTGATATATTAATTAGTTTCCCTTTTTTGTGATATAGATATATACACCCTGGTACTCTCAGCTATCTAGGCTACTGAACTGATGGAATAATCTAGTTTAGCAGATCTCTTGCTAATCATTTATTATGTACAACTGTGTTACTATATTGTGTTTACAGCAGCATTCAGCCTGTTGTGTAGTGCCCTGTATATTCTGCAGGTTTACACCGTCCCTTTATTAGTATAGTTGAGACAAGAGAAAGTGGTGCTCCAGTATTTAGTGTCATTGACTGTTATATGTGATCAGGTACAGACAATACATTGAGGCCTATTTATTAAAGGTCTGTCGGACCTGATCCGACAGTGCGGATGAGATCCGACAGACCTTGCTGAATGCGGAGAGCAATACGCTCTCCGTATTCAGCATTGCACCAGGAGCTCTTGTGAGCTGCTGGTGCAACGCCTCCCCCTGCAGATTTGCGCCAGCAGGGAGGTGTCAATCAGGTTGAATTGTGGTGATCTCTGTCCGCCTGCTAAGAGCAGGCCAACAGGGTTATGGAGCAGCGATCTTTAAACCGCTGCTTCATAATTGCTGTTTCTGGCGAGCCTGCAGGCTTGCTGGAAACAGGGGCCCTCAAGCTCCATTCGGAGCTTGATAAATGGGCCTCATTGTGTCTAATGGCACCTTATGTAATTTACTGCCTCTGTGCTCTATACTCCCCTATACATTATCCTTCCCTATCTTACCTTATCTACCCCACCTTCCCCAGCACCTATTCCTTCCAGTTACACAACACCTTGTGCTGATTGTCACATTCTCCCTTATCTATTTGTGTATTCTCAGATAATATTGTGTTTTGTTTTATATTCTGTCTGTTAACAGTTTGTTTTATATCTTGTTACTTTACTGGTCTGTGTTTTATTAATATCTCTCTGTTTCCTCTTGTCATGTGAATATATATATAACCCATTAGCAAAAACCTTACTTTAACCCCTTAAGGACCGGGCATTTCAGACTAAAACATCTCCATTTTTAGCATTTTTGTCGTCACTCTATTTAAACAGAAATAGAGCCTTGTTTTTTATTTTATTTACTTATCAAAACTATATATTTATTTTTAGTAGACAACCCAAAGTATTGATCTATTCCCATTTTGGTATATTTCATGCCTTCGTCAAATGCGATCAAAAAAAAAAAAACATGAACTTTTTCACAAACTTTGGGTTTCTCACTGAAATTATTTACATATCACTTGTGCAACCATGGCACAAATGGTTATAAAAGCTTCTCTGGGTTCCCCTTTGTTCAAAAAGAGCAGACATACATGGCTTTGCCATTGCTTTTTTGGAATTAGAAAGTCACTTATTGCAGCTGCAAACCACATTTTTATTATTCCCAGCAGTGAAGGGGTTAATTAGCACATATAACCAGAAATGAGAGTGGGCGCTTTCTAACAAAAAACAGAATGGTGGACTGAAGCCTGTACAATAAACAAGATGCAATAAAGATACAACAGTTAGGTATACAGCATCACAATATCATATAAATAATGCAATCAGATACAAAATTGATAATAATAGTAGAGTAATAAGTCCCAAAAAGGAGGGGTAGTACTATGATATCCAAACAGAAGGCACAGGATGGACGGCTGCTCTCCTCCTCTCAGATTAATCCAGATCAGGCATTAGAAATAAACACAAAACAGAGCGACGCCTCATGTGTAGATAAAAAATGCAGCCAGCAAAAAAACATCCATCGATGTCAAATGGGTACTCACATGTAGCAATAGCACCCTTATGTGCTGGTAGTTACACCCTGAGTTATCAGCCTGCATCAGCTAACCCTTGTCCTGGCTTCAAACTGGAAACAGGATGCAAGTTCCAAGAACAGTAGGCCCCAGGATGCAGTTCCAACAGATATGTTTGTACTTAGCTTTTGTTAAAAATGGTTTATTTAAAAATCACATTAAAAACATCAAGCAATAAGTGGAGGGGGCATAGACATATAGCCCCCTGAATGCAACGCGTTTCTCGGCTTCTTAAAAAATTGGCATTTCATCAAATGCCTGATGAAACAGTGATTTTTTTTTTAGAAGCCGAGAAATGCATTGCATACAGAATCTTAATGTACATGTTTCTCAATGTCCAATACACTATTGGAGCATAAAAATATAAACCACAAAATAGTTAAAATAAAATTATCTGCCTGTGCTGTGGTTACATAGTAGCCACTAGCCAGTTCTTAGGTCTTCTGACACACAAGTTGACACAACATTGTCATGTTTTCTTGGACAGTCATTCTAACTGTGGTATGATTAACATATGAAGCAGTGTAAGCATGGAGAAACCAGAAATCTGCTGACTTTACAGCATGAGGGATGTGGCATTGACAAGGTCAATCCTGACATCCTGTAGCCTGTCATATTACATTAATTTGTACAGCTATAGCTGTAGTACAGAACACTAAGAAGTGGAACAGTTATAACTAGAGTACAATACATAATACAAACAACTGAACTCAACACACACACACAGCTAATTGAAATGAAATTAGCTGGCCAGTTCTTACCACATTGTCTTTTTTTTTTTTGGGCAGTCAGTCTAGCTGTGGTATGAGTAACATATGAAACAGTGTATGCATGGAGAAACCTGCAAAGTGCTGACTGTCCAGGAGCATGATTTGTGTTGTGTTTCTAAGTACAGTAAAGTTAGTACAATGCGCACTGCTGCATGTGTTATTTATTTAGCTGAGTGACTGTCCAGGAAAACATGGGGGATGTGGAATTGACAAGGTCAATCCTGACATCCTGTAGCCTGTCATATTACATTATTTTTTACAGGTATAGCTTTAGTACAGAACACTAAGAAGTAGAACAGTTCTAGCTAGAGTACAATACATAATTCAAACAACTGAACTCAACACACACACAGCTAATTGAAATTATATTAGCTGGCAAGTTCTTGCCACATTGTCCATTTTTTTTGGCCAGTCAGTCTAGCTGTGGTATGAGTAACATATGAAGAAGGGTATATGGATAGACAAACCGGCAAAGTGCTGACTGTCCGGCAGCATGTCTGATTTGTGTTTCTAAGTGCACAGTAAAGGTAGTACTTAGTACACCGCACACTGCTTCATGTGTTTGTCATTTAGCTGAGTGACCATCCAGGAAAACATGAGGAATGTGGCATTGACAAGGTAAATCCTGCAACCCGTTTTTAACATCCATGCATCAACTAATAGCAGCAGCACTGCAGCATAGTACTGTGTACAGTAAGAGTACATATTTCAAAATTACAACAGAGAATACAATACAAAACTTTGGAAGTTGGAACCTGCCCTGGTTATGGCATTGGCCATCTCTACAGCCAGACTGCAGTCAGTGGACAAAGTGCATGTGTGTTTTCACACAGGAGATACATGTGTATCACTAAGTATTTGAGCTGACAACATCATAATGGGTTTGTTTGCATAGTGAGTGACACATTAAGTACAATTTATAAGATGTAGAGCTTGTAAAAGGAGGGCCCATGAAGAAATTCTGATGATTTGTAATTTGTAATAGTAAATAATTTAGTAATATGTAATAACATAATTGTAATATTATTATTTATTGTATATATGTAAATAGATTTAAAATAAGAGAATAACATAAATAATATATTTTATATAACTTTAAAAATATGCATGGTTTGGTTACGGATTCTGGGGCATTTTAATAATTTATACGGGGACGTATTTATATGGTGTTCTTATTTAGGGTGTTGGAGGATAAGTGATGGGAGTGCTTACTCATGGGAGTATAATGTGTATGTAGATGTGAGTGGCGAATGGGTTTGGTTAGTTTAAAGGTGAACTTGATGTATTATAACCCTCCCTTTTGTTAAACGCTATTGGAAACAAGGAGAGCAAAGATCTATGCTTTGTTTATACTTTGGGGATACACCCCCACCAGCGCAGACAGACCTACGGGAAGCGGTCAAGAGGGAGCCTGACACTCTTCGCTAGTGATGTCAGGGAGCCGGGACTAGCAGAGTCCTGAGAAACTAACGGGTGCTTAAATCTAAACTTAGGCAAGTCGAGAATTAGATTTTTTTTTTTTTTGTCTTTATGATGTTTATATTTCTTTCATGTAATTAGCAAGAGTCCATGAGCTAGTGACGTATGGGATATACATTCCTACCAGGAGGGGCAAAGTTTCCCAAACCTCAAAATGCCTATAAATACACCCCTCACCACACCAACAATTCAGTTTTACAAACTTTGCCTCCCATGGAGGTGGTGAAGTAAGTTTGTGCTAGATTTCTATGTTGATATGCGCTTCGCAGCAGGCTGAACCCGGTTTTCCTCTCAGCGTGCAGTGAATGTCAGAGGGATGTGAAGAGAGTATTGCCTATTTGAATACCATGGTCTTCCTCTAGGGGATCTATTTCATAGGTTCTCTGTTATCGGTCGTAGAGATTTCTTCTCCTACCTCCCTTTTCAGATCGACGATATACTCTTATATACCATTACCTCTACTGATTCTCGTTTCAGTACTGGTTTGGCTATCTACTATATGTAGATGAGTGTCTTAGGGTAAGTAAGTCTTATTTTATTTATGACACTCTAAGCTATGGTTGGGCACTTTATATGTAAAGTTCTAAATATATGTTTTAAAATTATGTTTGCCATGATTCAGGATAATCAGTATTCCTTCTTTAAGACTGTCAGTTTAATTTTTTTGGGAAAATGCATATGAATAAATATTTTTTCTTACCTTAAAAAATTTCAATTTGACTTTTTTTCTTGCGGGCTGTTAGGCTCGTGGGTGCAGAAAATGCTTCAATTTATTGCGTCATTTTTGGCACAACCTTTTTTTGCGCAAAATTTCGTCATTTCCGGCGTCAAAGTTGACGCTGGAAGTTTTCACGTGGTTGCATAATTTTTTGACGCATGTGTGTTACAGACGTTTTTTGCGCCAAAAAATGTGGGCGTCATTTTTGGCGCCAAAAAATGTGGGCGTCATACTTGGCGCCAAAAATGTGGGCGTCATATTTGGCGCCAGTTTTTTTTCACCTTATTTCAGTCTCACTTTTTTGTTGCTTCTGGTTGCTAGAGGCTTGTTTGTTTTGCATTTTTTCCCATTCCTGAAACTGTCATTTAAGGAATTTGATAATTTTGCTTTATATGTTGTTTTTTCTATTACATATTGCAAGATGTCTCTACCTGACCCTGGATCAGAATCTACTTCTGGAAAGACGCTGCCTGATGTTGGTTCTACCAAAGCTAAGTGCATTTGTTGTAAACTTTTGGTAACTGTTCCTCCGGCTGTAGCTTGTGTTAGTTGTCATGATAAACTTTCTAACGCAGATAATGTCTCCATTAGTAATAATCCATTACCTGTTGTTTTTCCTTCAACATCTAATGTTCAGGATGTTCCTGTTAATGTAAGAGAATTTGTTTCTAATTCTGTTCGGAAGGCTCTGACTGTTATTCCTCCTCCTAGTTAACGTAAGAGGTCTTTTAAAACTTCTCATATTTCAGATGAATTTTTAAATGACCACCTTCATTCTGACTTATCTATTTCTGATGAGGATCTATCTGGTTCAGAAGATTCTGCCTCAGATATTGACACTGATAAATCTTCATATTTGTTTAAGATGGAGTTTATTCGTTCTTTACTTAAAGAAGTGTTGATTGCATTATATATTGAGGAGTCTAGTCCTCTTGATATTAAATCTAATAAGCGTTTAAATTCAGTTTTTAAACCTCATGTAGTTATTCCAGATGTTTTTCCAGTTCCTGATGCTATTTCAGAAGTAATTTCTAGGGAATGGAATAGTCTGGGTACTTCATTTACTCCTTCACCAAGGTTTAAGAAATTGTACCCTTTGCCATCTGATAGATTAGAGTTTTGGGAAAAAATCCCCAAAGTTGATGGGGCTATCTCTACTCTTGCTAAACGTACTACTATTCCTACGGCAGATAGTACTTCTTTTAAGGATCCTTTAGATAGGAAGCTTGAATCCTTTCTAAGGAAGGCTTATTTATGTTCAGGTAATCTTCTAAGACCTGCTATTTCTTTGGCTGATGTTGCTGCAGCTTCCACTTTCTGGTTGGAGGCTTTAGCGCAACAAGTGTCAGACCATAATGCTTATAGCATTGTTAAACTTCTTCAACATGCTAATAACTTTGTTTGTGATGCCATTTTTGATATCATTAGAATTGATGTCAGGTATATGTCTTTAGCTATTTTAGCTAGAAGAGCTTTATGGCTTAAATCTTGGAATGCAGATATGACTTCTAAGTCAACGTTGCTTTCTCTTTCTTTCCAAGGTAATAAATTATTTGGTTCTCAGATTCAATAAATTCAACTGTTACTGGGGGGAAGGGAGCCTTTTTGCCTCAGGACAAAAAAATCTAAAGGTAAATATAGGGCTGCTAATCGTTTTCGTTCCTTTCGTCAGAATAAGGAACAGAAGCCTGACCCTTCCCCTAAAGGAACAGTTTAGTTTGGAAACCTTCTCCAGTCTGGAATAAATCCAAGCCTTTTAGAAAGTCAAAACCAGCTCCTAAATCCGCATGAAGGTGCGGCCCTCATTCCAGCACAGCTGGTAGGGGGCAGGTTACGATTTTTCAAAGATGTTAGGATCAATTTGATTCACAGTCTTTGGATTCAGAACATTGTTTCACAAGGGTACAGAATAGGTTTCAAGGTAAGGCCGCCTGTGAGAAGATTTTTTTCTCTCTCGCATTCCGGTAAACTCAGTAAAGGCTCAGGCGTTTCTGAAATATGTTTCAGACCTAGAGTCGGCTGGGGTAATTGTGCCAGTTCCAGTTCTGGAACGGGGTCTGGGGTTTTACTCAAATCTGTTCATTGTACCAAAGAAGGAGAATTCCTTCAGACCAGTTCTGGATCTAAAAATATTGAATCGTTATGTAAGGATACCAACATTCAAAATGGTGACTATAAGGACTATTCTGCCTTTTGTTCAGCAAGGGCATTATATGTCTACAATAGACTTACAGGATGCATATCTTCATATTCCAATTCATCCAGATCACTATCAGTTCCTGAGATTCTCTTTTCTAGACAAGCATTACCAGTTTGTTGCTCTTCCATTTGGCCTAGCAACAGCTCCAAGGATCTTTTCAAAGGTTATCGTGCCCTTCTCTCTGTAATCAGAGAACAGGGTATTGTGGTATTTCCTTATTTGGACGATATCTTGGTACTTGCTCAGTCTTTACATTCTGCAGAATCTCAAACTAATCATCTTGTGTTGTTTCTTCAAAGACATGGTTGGAGGATCAATTTACCAAAAAGTTCCTTGATTCCTCAGACAAGGGTAACCTTTTTGGGTTTCCAAATAGATTCAGTATCCATGACTTTGTCTCTAACAGAAAAGAGACGTCTGAAATTGGTTTCAGCTTGTCGAAACCTTCAGTCTCAATTGTTCCCTTCGGTAGCTTTGTGCATGGAAATTCTAGGTCTCATGACTGCTGCATCGGACGCGATCCCTTTTGCTCGTTTTCACATGAGACCTCTTCAGCTTTGTATGCTGAACCAATGGTGCAGGGATTATACAAAGATATCACAATTAATATCCTTAAAGGGACAGTCTAGGCCAAAATATACTTTCATGATTCAGATAGAGCATGTAATTTTAAACAATTTTCAAATTTACTTTTATCACCAATTTTGCTTTGTTCTCTTGGTATTCTTAGTTGAAAGCTTAATCTAGGAGGTTCATATGCTAATTTCTTAGACCTTGAAGCCCACCTCTTTTCAGAATGCATTTGAACAGTTTTTCACCACTAGAGGATGTTTGTTCACGTATTTCATATAGATAACACTGTGCTCGTGCACGTGAAGTTATCTGGGAGCAGGCAGTGATTGGCTAAACTGCAAGTCTGTCAAAAGAACTGAAGTAAAGGGGCAGTTTGCAGAGGCTTAGATACAAGATATTCACAGAGGTTAAAAGTATATTATTATAACTGTGTTGGTTATGCAAAACTGGGGAATGGGTAATAAAGGGATTATCTATCTTTTAAAACAATAAAAATTCTGGTGTAGACTGTCCCTTTAAATCCCAATGTTCGATCTTCTCTGACTTGGTGGTTGGATCACCATTGTTTAATTCAAGGGGCCTCTTTTGTTCGTCCAACCTGGACTGTGATCTCAACAGATGCGAGTCTTTCAATTTGGGGAGCTGTATGGGGATCTCTGTCAGCGCAGGGGGTTTGGGAATCTCAGGAGGCGAGATTACCAATCAACATTTTGGAACTCCGTGCGATTTTCAGAGCTCTTCAGTTCTGGCCTCTTCTGAAGAGAGAATCGTTTATTTGTTTTCAGACGGACAATGTTACAACCGTGGCGTATGTCAATCATCAAGGAGGGACTCACAGTCCTCAGGCTATGAAAGAAGTATCTCGGATACTTGTATGGGTGTAATCCAGCTCCTGTCTAATCTCTGCTGTTCACATCCCAGGTATAGACAATTGGGAAGCGGATTATCTCAGTCGCCAGACACTACATCCGGGCGAATGGTCTCTTCACTCAGAGGTATTTCTTCAGATTGTTCAAATCTGGGGACTTCCAGAAATAGATCTGATGGCCTCTCATCTAAACAAGAAACTTCCCAGGTATCTGTCCAGATCCAGGGATCCTCAGGCGGAAGCAGTGGACGCGTTGTCGCTTCCTTGGAATTATCAACCTGCTTATATCTTTCTGCCTCTAGTTCTTCTTCCAAAAGTGATTTCCAGAATCCTAATGGAGCGTTCGTTTGTACTGCTGGTGGCTCCAGCATGGCCTCACAGGTTTTGGTATGCGGATCTCGTTCAGATGGCCAGTTGCCAACCTTGGACACTTCCGTTAAGGCCAGTCCTTCTATCTCAAGGCCCATTTTTCCATCAGGATCTCAAATCATTAAATTTGAAGGTATGGAGATTGAACGCTTGATACTTAGTCATAGAGGTTTCTCTGACTCGGTGATTAATACTATGTTACAGGCTCATAAATCTGTGTCTAGGAAGATTTATTATCTAGTCTGGAAGACTCAAATTTCTTGGTGTTCTTCTCATAAATTCTCTTGGCATTCTTTTAGAATTCCTAGAATTTTACAGTTTCTTCAGGATGGTTTGGATAAGGGTTTGTCTGCAAGGTCCTTGAAAGGACAAATCTCTGCCCTTTCTGTTCTTTTTCACAGAAAGATTGCTAATCATCCAGATATTCATTGTTTTGTACAGGCTTTGGTTCATATCAAGCCTGTCATTAAGTCAATCTCTCCTCCTTGGAGTCTTAATTTGGTTCTGAGGGCTTTACAGGCTCCTCCATTTGAACCTATGCATTCTCTGGATATTAAATTACTTTCTTGGAAAGTTTTGTTCCTTTTGGCCATCTCTTCTGCTAGAAGAGTTTCTGAGTTATCTGCTCTTTCTTGTGAATCTCCTTTTCTGATTTTTCATCAGGATAAGGCGGTGTTGCGGACTTCATTCAAATTTTTACCTAAAGTTGTGAATTCTAGCAACATTAGTAGAGAAATTGTTGTCCCTTCATTGTGTCCTAATCCTAAGAATTCTCTGGAGAGATCTTTACATTCTTTGGATGTAGTAAGAGCTTTGAAATATTATGTTGAAGCTACTAAAGGTTTCAGAAAGACTTCTAGTCTATTTGTTATCTTTTCTGGTTCTAGGAAAGGTCAGAAAGCTTCTGCCATTTCTTTGGCGTCTTGGTTAAAGTCTTTTTTATTCATCATGCTTATGTAGAGTCGGGTAAGTCCCCTCCTCAAAGGATTACGGCTCATTCTACTAGGTCAGTTTCTACTTCCTGGGCTTTTAGGAATGAGGCTTCTGTTGATCAGATTTGCAAAGCAGCAACTTGGTCTTCTTTGCATACTTTTACTAAATTCTACCATTTTGATGTTTTTTCTTCTTCAGAAGCAGTTTTTGGTAGAAAAGTACTTCAGGCAGCTGTTTCAGTTTGATTCTTCTGCTTATTACTTCAATTTTTTTGATTTGGGTTGTGGATTATTTTTTCAGCGGAATTGGCTGTCTGTATTTTATCCCTCCCTCTCTAGTGACTCTTGCGTGGAAGTTCCACATCTTGGGTATCTGCTATCCCATACGTCACTAGCTCATGGACTCTTGCTAATTACATGAAAGAAAACATAATTTATGTAAGAATTTACCTGATAAATTCATTTCTTTCATCTTAGCAAGAGTCCATGAGGCCCACCCTTTTTTGTGGTGGTTATGATTTTTTTGTATAAAGCACAATTATTCCAATTCCTTATTTTTGATGCTTTCGCTCCATCACCCCACTTCTTGGCTATTCGTTAAACTGAATTGTGGGTGTGGTGAGGGGTGTATTTATAGGCATTTTGAGGTTTGGGAAACTTTGCCCCTCCTGGTAGGAATGTATATCCCATACGTCACTAGCTCATGGACTCTTGCTAATATGAAGAAATGAATTTATCAGGTAAGTTCTTACATAAATTATGTTTTTGTTATAATCCGCTTTAACAACAATTATATGCAAAATGTACAGTTTACATGTAATATTAGAAAAAAACATTAATATTATATACTATTTGCAGTATAGTTTGCAGCAAGACACTCCAGAATTGCTATAGGACCTAATATGATCATTATTAAAGGGTTAGAAATCTGTGACAAACCAGACATAAATAAAATACATAATTATAATTTCATGCTGTTCTTCCTCTACCCAAACCTACACATAGAGAAAAAATAAAACACACTTTATGCCAAGTACAATTTCAGAGAAAACATTAAAAAATATATAGAACTCCCATCTGTTGAATGTTGTAAGGTGTTCTAAGTATTTTTATTATGAAAAGTGAATCTATCCAATGGCTAAAAACATTGTTTAAATCCCTCAGCAAGGCCCATGCAACAGTTATGCAATATACTAAATAATTACTTAGCTTATTTTTTGTTAAAAAAAAGTTAGCATTTAACTGGTCTTTTAAAAGGAACCTTAACTCAAAAATGTGATCATGCACATGAAAGGCCATTATTTAAACCCCTTTTCATGCAAATATATATAAATTTAAGACATGAAACTCAAAATGTTTCTTTCATGATTCAGATAGATCATTTAATGTCAAAAAAAATTCCAATTTACCTCTATCATCCAATTCACCTCATTCTCCTGTATCCCCTGTTGAAGCTATCTGAACACATTTGGGGAACCAGTAACAAGAGACTTATATGTGCAGCCACCAATCACCTCTCCCCCCTCTCTCTCTCCCCCGTCTCTCCCCTGCCTTGCTGCTCCTGAACCTACCTGGGTATGCTTTTCAACAAAAGACACCAAAAGTACAAAGCAAACTAGACAACAGAAGCAAAGTGGAAAGTTGCCTAAACCTGTATACTCTATCTGAATAATAAAATAAATGTTTTCGGGGGGGGGGGGGGGGGGGGGGGCGATTTGTATTTTTTTTTTTTTTTTTTTAAATAAATGTTTTTATTGAACTTTTTCTTAAAAAAAAAAAAAAAAAGTGTTAGCAATATCCTCTGATACAGCTGGTACAATGCATCTGTATAAAACATAAACAATCAACTATTTGACAAACATTTCTACATACAGTGAATGACATATGATTAGATTTAACGTTGCAGGTAGAATAACATGGGTGGAGTAAACATTGCATTCATAATATTGCTTATGAGGTGAAAAGAGAAATGTTATCAATAAAACATCAATTTATGGCATTTCTCATACCCAGCCTGTGTATCTAAAAGAACCCGAGACATTATGGCTATTATGTAATATTGGCAGGATCTTGTTCCCATAGGAATATGACATTTAGTATAACATCCTGTTTTCCTAAATAGCTATAATACATTTTTTCCAGTTTTAAAACCAAATTAACCTCTGAGATTGTGTTAGGTTTGGGATTTCCTGTTTCTTCCATAACCTTGGAATCAATCTTTTTGCACAATTTAACCTGCATAGGGGAGATACTTTAGGAAAAATCTTATGCAGTCTATGTGGTGTGAGATATTCTTGACAGAATCTTGTAGTTTAATTTTGCTAGAGTTGGGGAAATGGAGGATTTTTTGGTTGAGATGAATGAATGGGACCATTGTGTTTCTGTAAGTTCTATCTGTAATTCATGTTCCCATTGTTTTATGTAGGATGGTGCAAATTTAGGATTTTTTTTGCTTAGTAATGTATAGATAAAGGAGATATGAGATCCATTCATAGTGATTGTTGTGCATAGTTTCTAAAATGGTGTGAGAGATCTCAAAAGTTCAGACTTTTGTGTGCTGGACATAATTGAGTGCCTAGATTGAAGGTAGACAAACCATTTATCAAATGGTCCTATCTCCCTGTGCAAATCTGAGTGGTTCTTAAATAAACTGTTGTGCGTCAGTACGTATATAGGGATATTTGTGTGTATGTTGGGGGAGTTAGGCAGACTCTCCGTTTGATTTTGATAGAAATAGGGGTTGTTGAATAGGGGAGATAATGGTGATACATTAGTGGAAAGATCGCATTGTTCTTTAAGTACCTTATCCCAAACATCTAGAGTGACTTTGATTAGTTTATTGGAAACAGTTTGTCGTGGCCTATGCTTCTTTAATAACCAAGGTAATTTAGATATATTTAGCATCTCTACCAATTGAGATTCCATCTGAACCCACGGCTTTGATGGGCTATTATGACACCACGCCACTTTACATGCTAGGTGAGTCGCATAGTAATAGTTTTGGAGAATTGGTACATTCAGTCCCCAATCATCTTTAGTGAAATATACATTTTTCCTCGCCACTCTGGGCTTATTGTGGGACCAGATAAATTACTCTATTAATTTTTGATGTGTGGTTAAAAAATGTTGAGGTGTGTATATATATATATATATATACTCACTGGTCTTGATAAAATGTAACAATTTTATTTAAGTATCGTTAAAATGACATAACGTTTCGGCACCAGTTTGTGCCTTTGTCAAATGTCAGCATGAGAGCATAAGAATATGCAGCACACTTAAAACCAATATGACACACAATTAAAACATACCCCTTTTAAAGATGAGAGATAACTTTTGCCGCCATGCCGCCACTCGCGTCTTCCCATCATGGCAATAACGTCACGTACGCACGTAACGTGCCTAGCGTGATGACGCATGGCACGGCGTTGCCATAGCGACGTCGGATAGCCTCACGCGTCAGAGTGGGAAGTATCTTAATCACGCATACGTATTGCTGTCAAGAGCGTCTGTGTGTAATTGTTGCTATTAGCAACCAAACAAACCTAAATACATATAGCGTGTTAAAGTTTTGGACAAAGCGGTCATACACAAAGCCCTAGATAGTAGTGGGTACATACTCTTTAATAGCACATTGGGACATAACCTGGATCGATGGTAGAATGTGATTTTTGTTGCTGCATGCGATGAACTGTCATACTCGTCATACAAAAAAGGAGACCAAACAGAGGGTCATCCTAAGAGTATAGGTAATAATTACCATAAAAATAGTTAAAAGCATCAGCACAAAAAAAGCATATAAAACCTTGCTATCAAAGCACATCAATCAGATGAAGATAAGTTAAAACCCAACACTTTAGAAGGTAATCTATTTGTAACCCCTAATACAAGGCATTAACGTATGTATTAAAAAAGTTTTTGAGTGAGGGTAAAGAATCGCATATATATAATGGCATCGTGCCACCCTGGGGTACATATAGAAACTTTATTTGAACAGTGAGCTATCATTTAGAAGTGTCCAGGACAGAAAACGTTTCAATGTTGTATTAGTAGAATGGGCTAAAGTCCAGTGAGGTGTTAAGGCCTTTGGGAACCAACGTGTCCAACCTGTGAATCCATCTGCTTTCAAGCTGGAGCAGTCTATTGGCTCTATCTCCCCCTCTTGGCATGGGAGGTACGTGATCTATTAACATAGACCTGATGCTTGACACGGAGTGTTTTAAAGCCACACAGTGGCGTGCCACTGGCTGATCTGACTCGCCAGATTTTAATGCAGCACGAATTGCGCATCAATGGTTCGCCATCCTATTGCGGAATGGGGTGATCGTCTTACCCACGTATACACTGGAACAAGGACAAATCAATATGTATATTATATAGTTACTCATGCAACTCAAACAATGATTTATCTTGTACCTCTTGTTCGAATGTGGGTGCTGGAAAGAGTTACCTCTGGTCATGCTATTGCATGTGGTGCAATTACCACAGGGAAAACAACCCGTTTTGGAGGGTTTAAGCCATGATTCCTTGCGGTAGTGTTTGACAGGATCCGACTTTACTAAGTGGTCCCTGAGGTGACGTCATTGCCATGGATGGGAAGACCCGAGTGGCGGCATGGCGGCAAAAGTTATCTCTCATCTTTAAAAGGGGTATGTTTTAATTGTGTGTCATATTGGTTTTAAGTGTGCTGCATATTCTTATGTTCTCATGCTGACATTTGACAAAGGCACAAACTGGTGCCGAAACGTTATGTCATTTTAACGATACTTAAATAAAATTGTTACATTTTATCAAGACCAGTGAGTGCCTGCATTCTGTGGAAGTTTTGGATGATTTACAGCAGAGCACCGTGGCATTTATGGAGTAGTGAGATTGTGCTTTCCCTTTAAGGAACTGTATGTATTAGAGTGAACGGTAGTGTAAGCACGTAAAGAAAGTGTTCATATATGTGTGGACTTAAAATTATATGCCTTTGTTGTAGCAACACAGACCTACTACTTTGATGTTTGATGATTTAATTTAATGCTATCTGGCAGCATTACTGTGTAGCACAACATTAAGAGCTAATTTTCAAAATGGAGGGGTCCGTAGTTAACTTTTACTCCCTACTACCGGCTGCTGAGAGAGGATATGGAGACCAAGATTTTGATACAGTATTCTCTTTGGACATTTCCACATACTCATTAAGTGAATTATTTGACAGAATGGAGCAACTACTTGTTAGAGAACACAGATTACAGTTTGATATATGGACTTTTGAAAAGTACATAAAACTTAACATCATACCAAGGGGTTTGAGGATAAGCAAGTTTCCTACATTTGAAACACAGGACTCAGAATTTATTACCAAATGGAACTTTGTATTAACAGAATGCTCATTAAGATTAATGAATTTGCTAATTAATTACAAAAGTAAAATGCTTGTAAACATTAGGCAAGAAATAGATGAGTTGCAACAAGTATTGAATAGCAAAAGAATGGAGATAGATTATCCCAAATTTGATTGCATTTTAAGATCTGCACTCACAGAGTCTAAAAACATTATCCTCAACCGCAAACACATAAAATATCAAAGAGATCAACTTGATTATGATACACAATCAGTTTATATATGGAATCACAATAATAGGAGACAAGGTGGGAGGTCAAATAGCAGAAGAGGGAGATCACGGAGTAGGAACAGAGGAAGAGGGAGAGGAATCAATTCTAATTCCAGCAGTACCTATACAGGCCCAGGCAGAATCACAGACAGTGAATTTGAGTCAGGGGGAGAAACGGGAGCTTCAAGTGGGGAAGAGCAGGAGATTGCACCCAAAGGGATATTAAAAAATACACATAAGCAGGTTACACTTCAGGAAAGTGCCCCAGAAATAACACAAGCAAAAAAGAACAAGAACAATCCAAAAACTAATCCCCACTCACATAACACACAGAAAAGTGGCACAGTATCAAAGTATGTGGGCAGTACCGGTCAACAGATAACTAGTAATATTTCCAATGAGGGGGAAGACCGCAGGGAATTTGAGCAGGTTTTTCACCAAGCTCAGGACAAAACTGGAATAGGTCAGCACAAACAGAACAGGTATCCCAAAAGAGGAAACAGAGCAACGAAATACCAATAAAAGAGTATAATGTTATCAACCTCTCCTCAATTACTTTGACATACACACAATTGAAAGTACTCAGTCTGGGTTTAAATTTTGCCCCCTCTTGTTCTTTTGATCTTTTCAGGACCATGCTGGATGTTAACAGATTAATTAGAAATCTCACCCTGAGAAAACATTTTCATGGGAGTAATGAGATGAGGGTTGAGGACCCTGGGATCACAACTTCACTCCAGCATGGCCCTGAAAACTCACAGCACCTGGACTTCTCAGAAACTTGTGATCTTATCGCACTACAGAATTTGGCAACTACAGGAGAAATAGAAAATCCCACACATACGGTTAAGAACTTTAATGGCTTTAAGAATAAATCCACATTCTATCCAATACAATCTAGGGGTTCCATCCTAGAAACTTTTTACAATAGGATAGAACAAGATCTCACACAACTGTCTTATATGACGGATAGAGGTGAGCACAAAGCGAATTTGTCACATAAAGAGAAACAAGCTCTATTAGAGCTACAGAAAAACAAAAACCTCATTATCCGCTCAGCGGACAAGGGGGGATCGGTGGTAGTTCAGGACAGAAGTGCTTACATTAGTGAGGCAGAGCGACAACTCAATGATACCAACAACTATGCAAGGCTTACAGGGGATCCCACTGTTCCCTTTCAAAAGGAACTGAGATCACTTTTGGACGATGGTCTGGAGGATGGGCACCTGAACTTAAACACACATGATTTTCTTTTTGTAAAGAATCCGGTTGTGCCCATCTTCCACCATCTTCCAAAGGTGCACAAGAGCTTGACGGATGTTCAGGGACGGCCTATTGTGAGCGGCATAGGGTCACTCCTTGAACATCTGTCACAATGGCTTGATGCAATCCTCTATCCATTTGTGGTCCGCTTACAGAGCCACATAAGAGATACGAAAGATTTATTGAATCTCATGGAAGACTTCAATTGGGAAAGCCAATTCAAGTGGCTGACAATTGATGTCACGGCTCTGTACTCTTCTATTCCACATGGAGAAGGTGTAAAAGCCATAACCTTCTTTCTAGAGGAATTTTCCCATTTTGACGAAACATTTATCAGGTATATTCTGAGAGTCACCTTATTTCTTCTCAATCATAATTATTTCAGGTTCAATGAGGACTTTTTTCTCCAGAGGTGTGGGACAGCAATGGGGGCCAAATTTGCGCCCTCATACGCTAATCTTTTTATGGGTTGGTGGGAGCTGTCCCACATCTATGGAGAAGAAAATAATCATAAGCAATGTATCGCCTTTTATAGGCGATACATAGATGATCTCTTGCTTGTCTGGCAGGGTACAGATGAAGAAATGTCTGACTTCATGTTCAAATTGAATAATAATAGCACAGGTCTCAGATTTACTCATGAGACAAACATTAGTCAGATAAATTTTCTAGACCTTACACTAACAGCTGCTGAAAATGGCAGAGTTAGAACAAGTACCTATCGGAAACCAATTACAAAAAACACTTTGCTTCATGCAAAGAGTTGCCATCCAAAGCAAGTTCCGCTGGCAGTGGCCAAAGGTGAACTCATCAGAATAAAAAGAAACTGTACGGATGAGAGCACTTATCAGGCACAAAGCAGAGATCTGGAGAAGAGACTCCTGCAAAGGGGCTATCCCAAATATACTGTCAAGCAAGCAAAGTCACAGGTAGACAGACTGGATAGGAAGGCACTTTTGCAAGGATCGCTAAGATCCTCTAATCCATCCACTCAGGAAGAAAAAGTTACATTTGTAACAGATTACAGCACAGAGTATAAGAACATCTGTGGTATAATTAACAAACACTTCCATCTACTTAAAGCTGATGACAGACTTGTAGACAGTGTGGACAGGGGTCTTAGATGCTCTTATCGAAAAAGCAAAACTATAGGAAATTATGTGGCACCATCTGAATTGCCCAGGATAACAGGCACAGACGAAAGTTCTTGGCTAAGGCACAGGGGGATGTACAGATGTGGTAGGGCCAGATGCAAACCGTGTGAGAAAGCAATTATCTCGAATGAATTTCGTTCAGAAGTCACAGGTGAAGTGTTCAAAATAACCTCCTGCCTAAACTGTACATCCTCCTATGTCATATATGTTTTATCCTGTGTAGAATGCAAGTTGCAATATGTAGGACTCACCTCAACTGAGGTGAATGTCCGAATACGCAATCACCTGTCTACCATCAAATTGGGAGAGGCAACTACCCCATTGGTCAGACATTTCAAAGATACACATAATAAAAACAGTGCCACTCTGAGATGGCAAGCCATTGAAAGAATCAAAACCCCTTTAAGAGGTGGGGACAGAAATCTAATTTTGGGAAAAAAAGAGATGTATTGGATCTTTAAACTCCAAACAAGAGTGCCAAGGGGGTTGAACTCCGAATATGATCTAATAAACTATTGGCAATAGTAACAAATTAATAAACAGTACTGTAGGGTTTCACTCTTTTTCACACTTCACCATAAAGCAAATACTAAGTAACTTAGACTTTTAAATTCCCTAAAATTTTACATCAAATTTTTGGGAAGTCTTGGATTGTTAGATTAAAAGTTCAGACAGATCTGCGTTACACATACACTTTCATGTACCTCAGCAGTAACAAAATAAATCATTAGATAAGGATATGAAGGGTCTCTACTATGCATTTGCATAAAGACATTAATCAGTAAGTTTAATGTATAATAAGTCACCAGTCCAGTGAAACTTATTAGAGGTCCTCTAAGCAGGAAGACTAAAACTTCATGATTTAATTTAATATAGGTACTTTCTACAATCAGTTAAAGTTATAACATAGGTACATAACCTTCACATAAATGGAAATAATGTGCCAAACAGAATGCTTAGAAACATCGCAAAACTGAGATGTTTAATTCATTTAATATATTTTAATAAGGGTCTAACAGCTTATTAGATTCCAAATCTTCATATAACACCTTCTAATAATCTCCCGAGTCTACACTAACATGCAAACATAAGTATGTAATTTTTCAACAAAGGATAACAGTTGCCCAACAGCACAAACAAATAATCAGGTAGGGTATTAGTTAACACAGCACTCGAGTTCTAGCATTGCAAATGTGTAATTAGGTTTTAGCCAATTGGAACTAACATTGTCTTTTAAATTGTTAGCACTGATGCACTCAATCAAGCTATGATTACGGCACACAGCCGAAACATGTCAGCTTGAGTACACAGTGCTCGATGTTTTTCTGCTGCAGGACCCCTCCAGGGACTTTTTAATGGATTACCAATAAAGCTGTTTTTACTTACACTTTTGACCCACGGATCGAATTCTTTCTTCAATTCTTGTGTATATATATATATATATATATATGGGTAATGTTTGGAACAGGTAAAGATATTTAGGTATTATTGACATTTTTATTGCGTTAATGCATCCCATCCATGACAGGTGTCCCTGTTTGTGCCAGGTGTCCAATAGTTGGCTGATTTCTGTGTATAAAGATGAGAAGTTTTTATTATAGACCTCTAATGAATTTTCTGGTATAGTTGTCCCTAGATATTTAACTGAATTGACTAAGTCAAATTTTGTGTGAGTGGAGAGGTATTTGGTATCTGAGTTTCCTAAATTGATGGGCATCAGCATAGATTTGTCGAGGTTAATGGAGAAGAGTTTATATTAAATAAAATACAGGTTATAAGGCACCAGTTCCTACTTAGCAAGTACAAGAGTTTATATTAAATAAAATACATGTTATACGGCACCAGTTCCTACTTAGCAAGTGCAAGAGTTTATATTAAATAAAATACACGTTATACGGCACCAGTTCCTACTTAGCAAGTGCAAGAGTTTATATTATATAAAATACACCTTATACGGCACCAGTTCCTACTTAGCAAGTGCAAGAGTTTATATTAAATAAAATACACGTTGACAGTTACATTAATTATTTGATACATCATCGATCAAGAGGAGGAGTGGCATAGTGGTGCCGTCACATGTCACACAGGAAGTTGGTGGAGGAGGTGCGTGACCGTAGAGTAAGGTGGAGTGGGAAGGGACCGAGTATTGGGCACCTACCATCAGCAATTAAGCAAACTCTGTCTAGCAGCATATCAACAAACCCGCTGAAGCAAAGTGGGTCTGCAGGTCAGCAAAGCGATGTGGAGTAAGACGGACTGGATGTTCCGGGCACAAACCACGGCCAGGAAGGATGACATAGGCCTGCCTTTAGAATTAAGAACGGATTTCTACCCCATTCACAAATAACAACAGCTGAGACCCTCCCCTTGGATAGACGAGCAAGTTCGGGACTACAGAGGAGTGCTTGAAGGGAAAATATAACAGCACCTGGAGTAAGGTACTGATTTTTTTTTTAATTTTTTTTTTGCTTGCCGTTAACCTTATAATTGGACTGTACACTATCCTGTGAGCATAGCACTATCGGGCTGTGAAGAAAATAGAGCAGAGAAAATATTGCTAGTAACATCTGAAAGCGTTTGGTTGGTTGCCAATAATGGAGTGTGTTATGCTGACATCCTTAAGGCTCTAAGAGGCTGGTGTAGAATCAAAGGGGGTTGGGTCTGTAACACCTGGTCAAAGTGAACTATCAATATAGACTGTTTATAAAAAGACTGTTCTGAACCTATTTACTTTTCAATACAGGAACCACTATCTGTGGTCTTAGTGTAAGCCCCCCTCATACTCTTCCTAAAGAATTAATAACATCCAGACTTTATAAATTGTTATATATGCTATAATAGCAGGAAAATTCTGGATGGATAAATATCTGAAGCTCCAGAAGATGTCACCAAAACAGAAAATGGGAGAAAGAAAACCTAATAGAAACATCAATATTTCTGGTTCATCAATTTTGGAAGACAAAGGTGAAGAAATGGAGGCTAATGTTATTGCTAGTCAAGTTTCTGCCTTAATTTTTCCTAAGATGGAAGAAATGAACAAAACTGGCCTCAATTATGGAGGAGATGAAGAGGCAGAATGAGCGGTTTACAGAAATGGAGCAAAGAATTTCATATTGCGAAGATAACTTAAATATGCATGACTCCAGAGTCAACTTACTCTCAAAACAAAATGCTAGATTGGAAGCTAAAGTTGGAGAGTTGGAGGACAGAAGCAGACAGAACAATTTAAGGATAATTGGTCTAACAGAAGAAGTAAAACCAGAAAATGTAATTCACTTTGCAGAATCAACCTTGCCTTCACTATTGGAAATGGAAGGAGGAGGGACTAGGTTCCTGGTGGAGAGAGCCCATCATGTGGGACGAATATTGGAGGCATCTGAGATGAGATCAGCTAGACCCAGAGCGGTGGTAATGAAATACCTTAGTTTCCAGAGTAAATGAGCCATCTTGAGAACTTATAGAAAAATAGAACAGCTCACTTATAAGGAAGGAAGAGTCTTAATTTTTCAGGACTTTTCATATGAGACAGCAAGTAAAAGGAAACTGTTTTTACCTATTTGTACACGATTGGCGAAGGAGGGGAAGAACTTCTCTCTAATGTACCCGGCCAAATTGAAGATCAGATCAGGGAAAGAGTTTTTTTAATTTTGAATCCCCTGATCAGGCACAAATATTTCTGGACAGAGATATGAAGCCCAATTAGTTTTTGACTGATGAGTTTCCTACCATGTCTCAGTGATGCTTCCCCTCTAGGGGGATCCTCCTTTTTTCCCCCAGTTATTTAGATACTTTTAAAGAGTTTATAGGAACAATATATAATCTTGCTTATTAAAATTGTGAGAAATGTATGTAAAGTAGGTTGGGTAAGGAAATTATTGCATAATGTAATAAGTTGGTTGCTATTTTTTTTTTTTTTTATGGAGTATGTTATAGCACTTTAGACATTCACAGAGAGTTTATAGGAACAATATACATTCTTGTTTAATGAAAAGGTGAGAAATGTATGCAAAGCATGTTGAATAAGGAAATTTTAAGGGAAAAAATAGGAAAAGAAAGCTTTGTAGGAAGGGGATTAAACTTGAAGGGTTAAGGATACTCACTATGAGGGTATTGCACAATTTAATAAGATGGTTGTGAATCTAGTGATATTTGAATAGACAATCACAGCGAGTTTTATAGGAATACTGTTTAACTGTGTTTATGGAAAATTCTGTGTACTTACTATATGTTAAGTATGGAAAGACATTTTTAAAGTATAAGAAACATTAAAAAAAGAAAAAAGAGAGAGGATTTTTTTTTTTTTAGAAGAATGAGTATGCTATAGCACTTTAGATATTTACAGAGAGTTTATAGGAACAATATTCAATCTTGTTTAATGAAAAAGTGAGTAATGTAGGCAAAGCAGGTTGAATAAGGAAACTTTAAGGGACAAAAATAGGAAAAGAAAGCTTTGAAGAAAGGGGATTAAACTTGAAGGGTTAAGGATACTCACTATGAGGGTATTGCACAATTTAATAAGATGGTTGTTATGGTGATATTTGAATATATAATCACAGAGAGTTTTATAGGAATACTGTTTAACTGTGTTTATGGAAAATTCTGTGTACTATACGTTAAGTATGGAAATACACTTTTAAAGGATTAGAAATGTTAAAAAAGAAAGGAAAAGAGAAAAGAAGATTTTCTTTTTTTTTTATATATATATATATATATATATATATATATATATATATAGTACTTTAGACATCCATAGAGAGGTTATAGGAACAATATAGCACCTTGCTTACTAAAAATGTGTGAAATGTATGTCAAGCATGTTGGGTAAAAAAAATTTTAAGAGAAAAAAATAGGAAAGAGAAATGATTGAAGGAAGGGGATCAAGTTTAAAGGGTAGAGGACATTCATTATGAGGGTATTGCACAAAGTATTAAGATGGTCAATATGGTGATATTTGTTTAGACAATTACAGAGTTTTTTTTAGGAGTACTGTATAATCCTGTTTATAGAAAATCTGAAAATATATGCTAAGTATGGAAAGAAACTTTAAAAGGATAAGAAATGTTGGAAATTAGGGGATTTTTTTTTTCTTTCCCTTCCTCTCCTCTTGGAGTTAGGGAAGAATATAGCATTGAGAGGTGATTGGTAACGAGTTGTGCAATTTTATAATGGGTAATAAAATGAAGGTACATAGAGCAAAGGGTTATGGAGCAGCTGGGTCATCTGTGTTTCCTCCCTCCGCTCTGACCCCCCAAATCCTCCTTTTTTTTTTGTGTTGCTGATGGTAAACTTAGATAAACAGACTGGTTAAATTATTGTCATGGAACGTGGGGGGGATTAATTCCCCGATTAAATGCAAAGGCATTGTGAATTTTTTGAGTAAGAAGAGGGCGGATATCATAGGCCTCTAAGAAACGCATCTGTCTGAATGTGAACACCAAAAAATAAGGGCTAGATGGGTTTCTGAAGTTATTAGTTCATCATATAAGAAATCGGCAAGGGGGGTAGCATTTCTAGTACATCAAAAGCTGAATTATGTAATTAAGCAAAAAATCATTGATAAGGAAGGAAGGTATGTCTTTATACATATAGATATAGAAGGTAGGGAATATTTTATTGGGAATATATACGGTCCAAACAGAATAGATTGGAAATTTTGGTGGAATATTTTCAAAATCCTACATAAATTTTCAATGCATGAGACAATAATTATGGGTGATTATAATATTACACCAGATTATCTTCTTGACAGAGGGAAATTGGATGGTAATCAGAGGAAAATAAATCCAAAACGGAATGTAAAATATGAAAAAAAGATATTCTCAACTTTATTAGATTTATATAATTTGAGGGATGTATGGAGATCTTTAAATCCTAACAATTTAGAGTATACATGCTTATCTAAAACACATCTGACTTTAGCTCGGTTAGATTTATTTTTGATATCAGGTACATTGATTAATAAAGTCGAGGACACAAAAATTTTGGAGTTTATATTATCAGACCACACTCCTATATTTTTTTTTTTTTTTTTTTTTTTTTTAAATATATTTTTTATTGAAGAATATATGTACAGATTACATATACAAAACTTGTACAGTAAAGCAATATACATAGTAAACAGATTCCATACTAAATTTGCTGTGTTAAAGCAGATCCAATAGAAGAGAAAATATGACCGTCCATATGTGGATCCATAAGACTATTTCAGTGGAATATAATAGGACATAAAATCCGTTATAGATCTTCTCTTCTTAAAAGTCCATAGAGAAGGAATGCAAAACACAGAAAGAAAGGAAAAAGAAAAAAAGAAAAAAAAAGAAACAACAACATAATACAACATAACAATGAACCTATGATTGCGTAAAATGATACAGTTTATGCCTTTCGTGAATAGCCTTTTAATAAGGCTGTCAAAGTGATAGAAGAAGAAAAGGTAGGAAGGGTAAGGGAAAAGAAAGAGGTAAAGTAATGAGTAGGAGGAGGAGGGCACCCCAGAGAAGGACGAGATATAGAGGGGAGGGGAAACGGGTCCCTCTCGTAGGGGTGTCCGCCAATCTATTATGATATTCCTGTAGAAGCACATGGTTATTAAATAGATGGAAGTTTATATGTTACCCTGGGCTCCTATAAAAGATTCCCAATAGAACTTAACGTCATAGTACCTATTTAGTGTTTTCTTTCTAAAGTGTACATACTCCTCCTGGGATATGAGTGTTGTAGTAGCACACTCCTATAGTTTTAAAGGTAAAGGAGCCTACTAAACTGAATTATAATTCATTTTTTATGCCTAGTTATTTGAATAATTCAGTAAAGTTTGTTCAGTTTTTAAAGGCAAAATGGCAAGAGTTTAAGTACAATCATCTAAACTATAGTGGTAATATAGACATATACTGGGAAGCAGCAAAAGCTAAGTTAAAAGCAGATATTGCAACATATGTAATCAGAACAAAGAAAGAAGCCCAAGTTAGCCAGGAGAAATTTTCTATGGATTTATCTTCAGCATATTCAAGAATGAAGAGCTCTCCCTCAAAGGAGAATAGAGAAGCCTACTATAAAGCAAAAAAAGAAAGAGAGGAATTCTTGTTATCTATAGCGGGAAAAGCCCTTTTGAAAGGTACAGCATGCATTGAAAGATTTTGTAACAAAGGAAGCAAATATTTAGCAAACTTAATTAATAGAACAAAAAAAGGAAAACAATAGGCTTGATTAATTCAGAAGGTAAAATAAAAAATTAAGTGGAGGAAATTATATTATTATTCCAGAAGGATTTTGTAGATTTATACTCCTCTCAATCCCCTAAAAAAGAAATTATTCAGAAGTTTTTAAACAACATTAAGCTTCCAAAAATTTCAGAGGAGGATAAACTAGCCCTCAATGCACCCATTTCTGAGACCGATATTTTAACACCTTAAAGGCTATGAGTAAAGGGAAAGCACCTGGGCCAGATGGCTTGCCATTAGAATTTTACCTGTGCCTTAACGATGATATTGTAATTACCTTAAGAGAAGTATATAATCACTTTCTTACTCACAATCAAAAAATCTCTGCACAGTTTAAGACAGCTAACATTATTCTTCTTCTAAAGGAGGGAAAAGATGCTACACAACTCTCATCTTATAGGCCAATCTCCCTTTTAAATCTTGACTACAAGATATTGATGAAAATAATGGCTGATAGACTCAAAGCAATACTGCCAAGGTTACTTCATACTGATCAGGCGGGTTTTGTAGTGGGTAGAACTCCAGAAAGGAATATAAGGAAGATACTTCAAGTAATATGTAAATATAGTGAACATAAACAAGGGGAGGATGGCTCGGCTCTGCCGGAGGCCTTCCTGCTATCTTTGGATGCAGAGAAAGCCTTCAATGGATTACTGGTGGGTTGTGGTTTTGAGGGCGGGTTCTTGGGATTAATAGTGAATGTATACTCAGACTCAGAAGCTTCGGTATTGGTAAATAGTTATTTATCTTCCTCTTTCTCCTTATAGAGAGGTACAAGGCAGGGATGCCCTTTGTCCCCATTGTTATTTGATCTAATTCTGGAACCATTGGCGATTCTTCTCAGGTTTTTTTTGGAAGGGTCTGAGATTGGTAAAGAAATTGTAAAAATTTCGCTTTTTGCAGATGATTTACTTATGGTTGTCGTATCACTAGGAAAGTATGTCAAGGGAATAATAGAAATATTAGATATGTATGGAGAGGTATCAGGATATAAAATCAACTATTCTAAATCTAAAATTTTGTGGTTAAAGAAATCAAGTGATACTCAAATCTATCAATTTATAGAAACACAGAAATTGAGTTACTTGGGAATTTTTTTATCAGCAAACCCAGCTAAATGGTATGAATTAAATATTATTCCGGCTCTCCAACAAAATATAGAAAGATTAAAGCAATGGATCAATATGCTGCTCGCACTATCAGGCAGGGTGGCTGTATTTAAAATGTTTCTTACTTAGAATCCTTTATCCTATTAGAATGCTACCTATGTTGATTAAAGATGTAGATATTGGTAATTTTTTGAAAGAACTCCGGCGCTTCCTGTGGAAAGGGAAGAAGCCGAAGATTAGATTAGAAAAATCATACCTTCCAATTGCTAGAGGGGGGTTGGCCCTCCCTAATTTAAAAAGTTATAATTATGCTGCCTTAGTAAGATACCCCCTAGACTGGTTAACACATACGGACAATTTTTCGAATTGTAAAATGGAGGAAGCAATTTATTTTGCATACTTCAAATAAAGAACTTGGCATTAGAATTCGTACACATCCTCTGTATAAAGATATCATAAGGGCTTGAAGGGGGGCACTGAAGTTGGTGGGCCATGGATATATGGTTACTAAACAATTGTCCCTTCTGGGAAATCCTAGATTTATTCCAGGTTTGAGTTATAAGGTATTCCATCGATGGAGGCTTAAGAATATTGTATATATTAATCATTTAGTTAACCCTCTATTAGCACGTCCATATAATTTTAGGGAGTTCCAGTTCAAATATGGAGTGTCAATGGCGGAAAAGTTCTATTTTTTTCAGGCAAAACATTATTTGTTGCAGATGATAGTTAAAGAACCAAGAATTGTTCACAAGCATGTGATCTTAGATTGTCCAAGATTCAGAATTGAAAAGGGTTTATTTTCTCTCATATATGGTATACTGCAAACTCCAGAGATGGAGAAAGTTACTGAAGAGTATACTAATAAGTGGGTTAAATATAACCTTAGTACAAGGGAGATTATCCCTAAGAGTTTTGGAGCTATTAAGAATATTACGAGGTCAGCCAAACTCAGGGAATCCCATTTTAGATTAATACATTTTGATTATATTACCCCCAAGGAGGGCACAAAAGTGGAATAATTTAATAGATAATAAGTGTGTAAAATGCGGGGCGGTAGATCCATCTATAATCCATTTGGTGTTTGAATGTCCCAGGATTAGAGAGATGTGGGGCAAAATTGAGTATTTTCTATTTGTGGTAATAAGGAAGAGGATTAAAATAACAGGTGAGAACTTGATTTTCTTAAATAAAGAGGTAAACTGGGGGATAAACACCAGATTTGTTCAATGGGTTATAATCTTAACGAGATCTTTAATCTATGCAAATTGGATTAATGTTAAGATTCCCTCTATGGGAGCAGTTAAACAAATGTTAGTTAGAAACAAGCTTACCTGGAGGCTTATGATACCAAACTCTATAGTAAAGGAAATATCTTGATTTATAAGAACACATGGCTGGAATTTATTAAATATATGGGGGAAGATGTCTTGTTAAATATATAACAGATAATTCCACTATCTGAGGGAAGTGGGGAAAGGGTGATGTAGCCTTCCCCCCCCCCCCTTCTTCTTTTTCTTTTTTTTTTTTTTCCTTTTTGGAGGGGGGGGGGCAAGAGGGGTTGGGAGTAGATAAATTGTTTATAAGGAACTTGTATTCATTTAGAATAATAATTAATATTGTAAGGTTAATAAGTGGTTTCAGTAAAGGAAAGGAGAGTGTTGTAGGGGGTGGATTTTGTAATGATTAATCTGTGATAAGATAACTGAGTGGCTGTATTAATATTGTATTCAACACTTTCCACTTACTTTTTTTACTGTGTTGTATATTTTATATGATTTTTCAATAAAGAAATTTAAAAAAATAAATAAAAAATACGGGTTATAAGGCACCAGTTCCTACTTAGCAAGTGCAAGAGTTTATATTAAATATAATACATGTTATACGGCACCAGTTCCTACTTAGCAAGTGCAAGAGTTTATATTAAATAAAATACACGTTATACGGCACCAGTTCCTACTTAGCAAGTGCAAGAGTTTATATTAAATAAAATACACGTTATACGGCACCAGTTCCTACTTAGCAAGTGCAAGAGTTTATATTAAATAAAATACACGTTATACAGCACCAGTTCCTACTTAGCAAGTGCAAGAGTTTATATTAAATAAAATACAGGTTATACGGCACCAGTTCCTACTTAGCAAGTGCAATAGTTTATATTAAATAAAATACAGGTTATACGGCACCAGTTCCTACTTAGCAAGTGCAAGAGTTTATATTAAATAAAATACACGTTATACAGCACCAGTTCCTACTTAGCAAGTGCAAGAGTTTACATTAAATAAAATACGGGTTATAAGGCACCAGTTCCTACTTAGCAAGTGCAAGAGTTTCTATTAAATAAAATACACGTTATATGGCACCAGTTCCTACTTAGCAAGTGCAAGAGTTTATATTAAATAAAATACAGGTTATACGGCACCAGTTCCTACTTAGCAAGTGCAAGAGTTTATATTAAATAAAATACACGTTATACAGCACCAGTTCCTACTTTGCAAGTGCAAGAGTTTATATTAAATAAAATACAGGTTATACGGCACCAGTTCCTACTTAGCAAGTGCAAGAGTTTATATTAAATAAAATACACATTGTAAGGCACCAGTTCCTACTTAGCAAGTGCAAGAGTTTATATTAAATAAAATACAGGTTATACAGCACCAGTTCCTACTTAGCAAGTGCAAGAGTTTATATTAAATAAAATACAGGTTATACGGCACCAGTTCCTACTTAGCAAGTGCAATAGTTTATATTAAATAAAATACAGGTTATACGGCACCAGTTCCTACTTAGCAAGTGCAAGAGTTTATATTAAATAAAATACACGTTATACAGCACCAGTTCCTACTTAGCAAGTGCAAGAGTTTACATTAAATAAAATACGGGTTATAAGGCACCAGTTCCTACTTAGCAAGTGCAAGAGTTTCTATTAAATAAAATACACGTTATATGGCACCAGTTCCTACTTAGCAAGTGCAAGAGTTTATATTAAATAAAATACAGGTTATACGGCACCAGTTCCTACTTAGCAAGTGCAAGAGTTTATATTAAATAAAATACACATTGTAAGGCACCAGTTCCTACTTAGCAAGTGCAAGAGTTTATATTAAATAAAATACAGGTTATACAGCACCAGTTCCTACTTAGCAAGTGCAAGAGTTTATATTAAATAAAATACACATTGTAAGCCACCAGTTCCTACTTAGCAAGTGCAAGAGTTTACATTAAATAAAATACACGTTATACAGCACCAGTTCCTACTTAGCAAGTGCAAGAGTTTACATTAAATAAAATACACATTATACGGCACCAGTTCCTACTTAGCAAGTGCAAGAGTTTATATTAAATAAAATACACGTTATACAGCACCAGTTCCTACTTAGCAAGTGCAAGAGTTTATATTAAATAAAATACACATTATACAGCACCAGTTCCTACTTAGCAAGTGCAAGAGTTTATATTAAATAAAATACAGGTTATAAGGCACCAGTTCCTACTTAGCAAGTACAAGAGTTTATATTAAATAAAATACACGTTATACAGCACCAGTTCCTACTTAGCAAGTGCAAGAGTTTATATTAAATAAAATACAGGTTATACAGCACCAGTTCCTACTTAGCAAGTGCAAGAGTTTATATTAAATAAAATACACGTTATAAGGCACCAGTTCCTACTTAGCAAGTGCAAGAGTTTACATTAAATAAAATACACATTATACGGCACCAGTTCCTACTTAGCAAGTGCAAGAGTTTATATTAAATAAAATACACGTTATAAGGCACCAGTTCCTACTTAGCAAGTGCAAGAGTTTATATTAAATAAAATACACGTTATACAGCACCAGTTCCTACTTAGCAAGTGCAAGAGTTTATATTAAATAAAATACAGGTTATAAGGCACCAGTTCCTACTTAGCAAGTGCAAGAGTTTATATTAAATAAAATACAGGTTATACAGCACCAGTTCCTACTTAGCAAGTACAAGAGTTTATATTAAATAAAATACACGTTATACGGCACCAGTTCCTACTTAGCAAGTGCAAGAGTTTACATTAAATAAAATACAGGTTATACAGCACCAGTTACTACTTAGCAAGTGCAATAGTTTATATTAAATAAAATACACATTGTAAGGCACCAGTTCCTACTTAGCAAGTGCAAGAGTTTATATTAAATAAAATACACGTTATACAGCACCAGTTCCTACATAGCAAGTGCAAGAGTTTATATTAAATAAAATACAGGTTATACAGCACCAGTTCCTACTTAGCAAGTGCAAGAGTTTACATTAAGTAAAATACAGGTTATACAGCACCAGTTCCTACATAGCAAGTGCAAGAGTTTATATTAAATAAAATACAGGTTATAAGGCACCAGTTCCTACAATGCAAGAGTTTATCATATATATAATATGAGTCTGTTAATGGCTGATAGCTGTCACATGGCACAGGTGTAGAATAAAATGTCAGAAAAAAATCTCCTTTTGAAATTCATAGTAAGTTTTATTGCACTGTATTGTTATTATGCATCGCTTGATTTTGTAATGCTATACTTTATTATCCTTTTAAATGTGCTGAGCTTGCTGGGAGAAACTATCTAATTTTGTTATCATTCTATGTAAACACAACGGGGCCTATTTATCAAAGTGCAGCAGACATGATCCGCTGTAGAAGATCATGTTCGCCGCACATTGATAAATGCCGAAATGAAAATATGAAAAATATGTATACATATGTATTAATGCATTTATGTGTATATATGTCTGTAAATACATATACACATATACACACACATGTATACATATATATTAATGCATTTATGTGTATATATGTCTGTAAATACATATACACACACATGTATACATATATATAAATGCATTTATGTGTATATATGTCTGTAAATACATATACACACACATGTATACATATATAATTATGCATTTATGTGTATATATGTCTGTAAATACATATATACACATATACACACACATGTATACATATATAATTATGCATTTATGTGTATATATGTCTGTAAATACATATATACATATACACACACATGTATACATATATAAATGCATTTATGTGTATATATGTCTGTAAATACATATATACACATACACACACACATGTATACATATATATTAATGCATTTATGTGTATATATGTCTTTAAATAAGTATATACACATACACACACATGTATACATATATATTAATGCATTTATGTGTATATATGTCTGTAAATACATATACACACACACACATGTGTATGCGATCCGGCTGATTGCTGTCCGCCGCCTCAGAGGTGGTAGACGAGTTTTCCTATCCCTGTGGATAAGTTTTTGTCTATTTCATGATAGTCTTTGAGCATATAATAAAAGCTGTGAAATGGTTTCTTATCATTGTTTTGTCACTGTTTATGTGTTTAACTAGAGTTTTGTCACTGTTTATGTGTTTAACTAGAGTTTTGTCACTGTTTATGTGTTTAACTAGAGTTTTGTCACTGTTTATGTGTTTGACTAGAGTTGGTTGTAATAAAGTTTTCTTTTTAAAAAACATCTGTTCTTGACTGGAGTAGCTGTAAAAGGTGCCCAGACTGAGATAAAATGTGTTACATGCAGATTAGATTTGATTTCAGTGCAAATCTGTTTTATTTTTATTAGGGAACAAACTATCTGAGAGTACTGAGTGTGGTGACATTTAGATAAAATCAGTGACTGTAAAAACAATTGGAAAACATTATATTGATACCCATGTAAGGTGACTTTTTAGATGTAAAATATTGTATGTTTTAAGATGTAGTAATATTTCTACGTTAAAAAATATAAAGCTGACCCTTTTAAATTCAAATGTATTTAGCTTTACGGACATTTAACATTTTATATGTAGTTGTTTTTTTTTACTATTTTCTAATTTTTGAAAATAAAAAGATAATAGATGAAGCAATTTATAACAAACACACAAATCTGCAGGTCTGTTCCTTTAGAAATTAGTGTAAAATCTTTCATTTTAGGCTTTTCCAAAGTATGGATTTATCTTTAAAAAGAGGGAGCAATATGGTTTGTGTACATGTATATATTATATGTATGGGAATATAATTTATCATTTATGCTAGACAGATTAGAAAAATAAATATTAGATAATACAGTTAGTGACAATGAGAGGTCACATTATTATTGAAATACTCAGCTTTGTATCTCATATGTGTCTAATAACAAGTTAATATTATACATCTGTTTGCAACTAAGTTCTGTTAAAATAAGAATTTCCATCAATAAAAACATAATATAATGCTGTATCCTGAGATATTTTAGGACACAACAGAACAATCTATATGAGAACAAAAGTCCAGGTGTGACCCTCTCATTGTCTCCCAACTGACAAGTTGTACTCATGTGAGTCACACGGAGAAAGGTGACACTCCCACATTAGTATAAATATCTGTGTAACACTCAGTGATATCACAGGAGGAACCAGAGAGACTTCATACTTACAGTGCTTCTGCTAAATGGTAATATGCAAAACCTGACATAAATCTTATATTTATTAACAGCCTCACACTGTTGTGTTTTATATAATAATGAGAAAATATTGTTCTGTATTTTGTTATGATAAAGATAAACTATTTCACTTCATATAAGAAACTGAATCTATATTAAAAAACTAAACTGTACTTATTTAATTTGTTTTCTATATTTTTCATGCTGTGTAAATTAATTTATTGTTTAGTTTTTCCATTAAAAAGCTCATTTGAATACATAATAATTTGTAGCAGTTTGTAAAATGAATGTTTGTAGCAGAACCAAACACTATTCTGAAGCTTGAGGCGGTCTGACCAGTAATACATGTGTGGGGGTTGTTCCTGTTATCCAGTGAGCAATAGATATTAAGTATCAGCCAATTAGAATCCTGTATTTCCCTATAGGTTTATAATTAACTGTAGAGCCCAGATAAACCATTTTCATTTAATATTAGTCTGAAGCTGCTATTTGCTCCAGTAATAAATATCACTCAGCTTATGGCCCTGTTGTATCAGTCTCATCACATTTACTGATCTAATCATAAATATCTTGTGATCTGCATATTATTTTATTTCTAATGAGGTTATTTTATAATACATTTCTTATTTCTATTAGCTGCACCTGTTTATCATCAGAACGTTTATCCCACTGATCTGTGACTGATTCTTGTTGTTAGTAAAGACCTTAGTGAGTGTATTCTGCACCTTCAGCTGCTGCTGTTTGTGTCACATGATCACAGACTTAAAGGGACAGTGTCCTGTACATTTGGTTTTCGCTTAAAAGAACAATAAAACCCAAATGTTTTTCATTATTTAAATAGAACATATAATTTTAAACAACTTTCCATTTTACTTCAATTATATTTGCTTCATTCTTTAGATATCTTTTATTGAAGCAGCAGCAATGCACTACTGGGAGCTAGCTGAGCACATAATGTGAGACAATGGCAAGAGGCTTGTATGTGCAACCACTAATCAGCACCTTTGCCACAAAGGGAATAAAGCAGATTTGGTAATAGAAGGACATTGTAGAGTTGTTTAATGAAAATTATGTGGTCAAGTTACACAATCTCAACACTGGGGCGTGAGTAGAGTATGGTTGCTAGGGATTATCTACCACAGTGTCTGAGGGGCAGGTCATTAAACAGTCTGATGGTCGGACATTAAAAGTGCTACAGGATTGCATCTTGAGGAATATCGATTTTAACCAATCAATGTGGATGATTTTTGAATGACAACACAATTGGCCAATCAAAAGCATGGTTGAGTGAGTACTCACCCAATGGATATGGCAATATAGTATTGTTAGGAGGGTAAGCAGAGGCTGCTGTGCTCTGCTAAAGGAACAAATCTAATTGACTTCTGGCAAATGAACGTGTTGACCCAGTAATAAAAATTGTCTGCATGGCGCGCTATTGAAATTTATTTGTGTGAGCCTCACTGGGTCATATCAGGCCAAGCCCACGGCACAAAGTAAAGGGGGTCCGTGGCAGTCATTTGAATGCAGTGTTTTGTAATAAGGCACAAGGGGTTCCTCCTGTTAACCCGAATTAAAGTCAGTGCTACTTTTGTCCTCAGGATTAATCTGTTGTATCTTTATGCTTTTGCACATCCATGTGTTGCTAAATCATGCAACCTTAAAGGGATATGAAACACATTTTTTTTTTCTTGATTCAGATCTAGAACAAGCAATTTCACACAACTTTCTAAGTTACTCCTATTATCAATTTTTCTTCATTTTCTTTATTTGTGCTGCTCATTTAATAAGTAGATCCCAGCAGAAAAAAGTGTGAGCTCCCTGCTTTAATGTGTTTCTAATGACTTGTTTTACCGGTGTATAAAATAGTATAAAGTGTATGGGAAATTTCACCTTTAGCTTTAGTTTTTATGTAAAATAACTGTTTGCTGTTTGTAATTTATTTTCATTATTAAATTGTACACAGCCTTTTAAATGACCTGAGGCAGCGGCTCCTACTTAGCATATGCAGGAGTTCACATTATATAAAAATATGAGTCTGTTATTGGCTGATAGCTGTCACATGGTACAGGTGCAGAACTACATTTATCAGCAAACAATCTACTTCTCTTTTTAAATTCATAGTAAGTTTTATTGCATTGTATTTTTATTATGCATCTGTGGTTTTGTAATTCTATATGTTATGGTCCTTTTAAATGGATTGAACTTGTCAAAAAACATTTCTCATTATGTTATTACTCTATGTAAACACAAACACTTCCTTTTCTTTTCTATATCTAAGATAGCAATTGGAATGAACATTTTAGTGCCTATCTCTCTCATACCCAATTGCAGTGTGATTTAAGACAACACAGTATTGACCAAGAGAAGTTAAAGGGACACTGAATCCAAAATTTTTCTTTCGTTATTCAGATAGAGCATGCAATTGTAAGCAACTTTCTAATGTACTCATATTATCAATTGTTATTATCAATTGTTCTTTGTTCTCTTGCTATCTTTATTTGAAAAAGAAGGCATCTAAGCTTTTTTCTTTCATGTAATTGGCAAGAGTCCATGAGCTAGTTACGTATGGGATATACAATCCTACCAGGAGGGGCAAAGTTTCCCAAACCTCAAAATGCCTATAAATACACCCCTCACCACACCCACAATTCAGTTTTTACAAACTTTGCCTCCTATGGAGGTGGTGAAGTAAGTTTGTGCTAAGATTTCTACGTTGACATGCGCTTCTCAGCATTTTGAAGCCCGATTCCTCTCAGAGTACAGTGAATGTCAGAGGGATGTGAAGGGAGTATCGCCTATTGAATGCAATGGTTTTCCTCACAGGAGATCTATTTCATAGGTTCTCTGTTATCGGTCGTAGAGATTCATCTCCTACCTCCCTTTTCAGATCGACGATATACTCTCATATTCCATTACCTCTACTGATAACCGTTTCAGTACTGGTTTGGTTATATGTGGATGGGTGTCTTTTGGTAAGTATGTTTTCATTACTTAAGACACTCTCATCTATGGTTTGGCACTTTATGTATTTATATAAAGTTCTAAATATATATATTTTACTTATATTTGCCACGAGTCAAGTTTAAATATATTTCCCTTTGCACACTGTCCATTTCATATCTGGGAAATTCATTTTTTAGGATTATTTTTTTCTTACCTGGGGTATAGTCTTTTTTTCAAATTGACTGTTATTTTAAATTTGCGGTCAAAATTAGGCTTGCAAGGGCGCAAAATGCCAAAGTATATTGCACCATTTTTGGCGCAAGATTTTTTGGTGCAAAGTTACGTTCGATGATGCAAATTCATCATTTCCGGCGTCTTAGTTGACGCTGAGTCCTTTCACAAGGTTGCGTCTTCAATGACGCAAGTGTGTCATTTCCGGATGTTGTTAGCGCCAAAAAAAATTCTGTTTGTGTTGTGCGTCATACTTGGCGCCAAATATTTTTGTTATTTAAAACCCCATATAAGCCTCTTGCCTTTTTCTCTATCAGAGGGCTATGCTGTTTGCATTTTTTCCCATTCCTGAAACTGCCATATAAGGAAATTGATAATTTTGCTTTATATGTTTTTTTTTCTTTTACTTTTGCAAGATGTCTCAATCTGATCCTGTCTCAGAAATCACTGTTGGAACCCTGCTGCCTGATAACAGTTCTACCAAAGCTAAGTGCATATTTTGTAAACTTGTGGAGATTATATTTCCAGCTGTTGTTTGTAATAGTTGTCATGATAAACTTTTACATGCAGAGAATGTGTCCATCAGTAATAGTACATTGCCTATTGTTGTTCCTTCAACATCTAATGTACAAGATATACCTATGAATTTAAAAGATTTTATTGCTGATTCTATTCAGAAGGCTTTGTCTGCCATCCTGCCTTCTAATAAATGTAAAAGGTCTTTTAAAACTTCTCATAAAGTTGATGACATTTCAAATGACCGACAAAATACTTAATTATCCTCCTCTGATGAGGATCTATCTGATTCAGAAGATCCTTCCTCAGATATTGGCACTGACAAATCTACTTATTTATTTAAAATGGAGTATATTCGTTCTTTGTTAAAAGAAGTGTTGATTACATTGGATATTGAGGAAACTAGTCCTCTTGATGGTATAACTAGTAAACATTTAAATTCTGTTTATAAACCTCCTGTGGTTACTCCTGAGGTTTTTCCAGTTCCTGATGCTATTTCTGATATGATTTCTAAGGAATGGAATAGGCCTGGTAATTATTTTATTCCTACTTCAAGGTTTAAAAAATTATATCCTTTGCCAGAAGTTACATTTGAGTTTTGGGAAAAGGTCCCCAAAGTTGATGGGGCTATCTCTATCTACTCTTGCTAAACGTACTACTATTCCTATTGAAGGTAGTACTTCTTTTAAAGATCCTTTAGATAGGAAACTTGAATCTTATCTAAGGAAAGCCTATTTATATTCTGGTCATCTTCTCAGGCCTGCAATTTCTTTGGCTGGTGTTGCAGCTGCATCAACTTTTTGGTTGGAACATTTAGCGCAACAAGAATTAGATTCTGATTTGTCTAGCATTGTTCGCTTGCTTCAACATGCTAATCATTTTATTTGTGATGCCATTTTTGATATCATCAAAATTGATGTTAAATCTATGTCTTTAGCTAGAAGAGCTTTGTGGCTTAAAATTTTGGAATGCTGACATGACTTCTAAGTCTAGATTGCTATCTCTTTCTTTCAAAGGTAATACGTTATTTGGTTTTCAGTTGGATTCGATTATTTCAACTGTCACTGGGGGGAAGGGAGTTTTTTGCCTCAGGATAAAAGACTTAAGGGTAAATCTAAAGCTTCTAACCATTTTCGTTCCTTTTGACAAATTAAGGAACAGAAGCCTATTCCTTCCCCCAAGGAATCTGTTTCCAATTGGAAACCTTCTTCAAGTTGGAATAAATCCAAGCCATTTAAGAAACCAAAGTCAGCCCCCAAGGCTGCATGAAGGTGCGGCCCTCATTCCAGCTCAGCTGGTAGGGGGCAGATTAAAAATTTTCAAGGATGTTTTGGACAAATTCTGTCCAAAATCAATGGATTCTGAGTATTGCCTCTCAGGGGTATCGAATAGGATTCAGAGTAAGACCTCATGTGAGAACTGAGGCTGTGGGTATTTTACATAAAATGGAAAATTCAAGAACAAGGGGTCATGAGCTCAAGCTAAAGGGTAGTAGATTCAGGAGTAATTTGAGGAAGCACTTCTTTACAGAAAGAGTGATTGATTTATGGAATAAACTTCCTCAAGAGGTAGTAGCAACAAACACTGTGGGGGACTTTAAAAATGCATGGGACAAGCATAGGGCTATCCTACGAACTAGATAAGTTTATACTGTTAGGTAAGGTCGGGCAGACTTGCTGGGCCTATGGCTCTTATCTGCCGTCAATATCTATGTTTCTATGTTTCTATGAGAAGATATTTTCTCTCATGCATCCCAGCAAATCCAGTAAAGGCTCAAGCTTTCCTGAAGTGTGTTTCAGACCTGGAGCTTTCAGGGGTAATCATGCCGGTTCCATTTCAGGAACAGGGCTTGGGGTTTTATTCAAATCTATTCATTGTTCCAAAGAAAGAAAACTCATTCAGACAAGTTCTGGATCTAAAAATGTTGAATCGTTATGTAAGAGTGCCAACTTTCAAAATGGTGTCTATAAGGACTATTCCGCCTTTTGTTCAGCAAAGGCATTATATGTCCACAATAGACTTGCAGGATGCATATCTTCATATTCAGATTCATCCAGATCATTATCAGTTTCTGCGATTCTTTTTTCTAGACAAGCATTACCAATTTGCCGCTCTTCCTTTTGGCCTGGCGACAGCTCCAAGAATCTTGCCAAAGGTTTTTGGTGCCCTACTCTCTTTAATCAGAGAGCGGGTTTTGCGGCGTTTCCTTATTTGGATGATATCTTGGTACTAGCTCAGTCTTTACATTCTGCAGAATCTCACACGAATCAACTAGTGTTGTTTCTTCGAAAACATGGTTGGAGGATCAATTTACCAAAAATGTATTTGATTCCTCAGACAAGGGTCACCTTTTTAGGTTTCCAGATAGATTCAGTGTCCATGACTAGACATGAGACGTTTAAAATTGGTTTTATCCTGTCAGAACCTTCAGTCTCAGTCATTCCCTTCAGTAGCTATGTGCATGGAAGTTTTAGGTCTCATGACTGCAGCATCGGAAGCAATCCCCTTTTGCTCATTTTCATATGAGACCTCTACAGCTTTGCATGCTGAACCAATGGTGCAGGGATTATACAACAATATCACAATTAATATCCTTTACATCCCAATGTTCGACTATCTCTGACTTGGTGGTTAGATCACCATCATATAGTTCTAGGGGCCTCTTTTGTTCGTCCAACCTGGACTGTGATCACAACAGATATGAGTCTGTCAGGTTGGGGAGCTGTTTGGGGATCTCTGACAGCACAAGGAGTTTGGAAATCTCAAGAGGCGAGATTACCTATCAATATTTTGGAACTCCGTGCGATTTTCAGGGCTCTTCAGATTTGGCCTATGTTGAAGAGGGAACAGTTAATTTGTTTTCAGACAGACAATATCACAACTGTGGTATATGTCAATCATCAGGGTGGGACTCACAGTCCCCAAGCTATGAAAGAAGTATCCTGGATACTTGCTTGGGCGGAATCCAGCTCCTGTCTAATTTCTGCGGTTCATATCCCAGGTATAGACAATTGGGAAGCGCATTATCTCAACCGTCAGACTTTACATCCGGGGGAGTGGTCCCTCCATCCAGATGTATTTTCTCAGGTTATTCAGATGTGGGGTCTTCCAGAAATAGATCTGATGGCTTCTCATCTAAACAAGAAACTTCCCAAGTACCTGTCCAGGTCCAGGGATCCTCAGGCAGAAGCAGTGGATGCATTGACACTTCCTTGGTGTTATCAACCTGCTTATATTTTCCCACCTCTAGTTCATCTTCCAAGAGTGATCTCCAAAATCATCATGGAACAATTGTTTGTGTTGCTGGTGGATCCAGCATGGCCTCACAGGTTTTGGTATGTGGATCTTGTTCGGATGTCCAGTTGCCAACCTTGGACACTTCCATTAAGGCCGAACCTTCAGTCTCAAGGTCCGTGTTACCATCAGGATCTCAAATCATTAAATTTGAAGGTATGGAAATTGAACGCCTAGTGCTTAGTCATAGAGGTTTCTATGACTCAGTGATTAATACTATGTTATAGGCTCGTAAATCTGTTTCTAGAAAGATTTATTATTGAGTTTGGAAGACTTATATTTCATGGTGTTTTTCTCATAAATTCTCTTGGCATTCTTTTAGAATCCTAGAATTTTACAGTTTCTTCAGGATGGTTTGGATATGGGTTTGTCTGCAAGTTCCTTGAAGGGACAAATCTCTGCCCTTTCTGTTTTATTTCACAGAAAGATTGCTAAGCTGTCCTTTTTGTTCAGGCTTTGGTTCGTATCAAGCTTGTCATTAAATCAATCTCTCCTCCTTGGTTTTAAAGGCTTTACAGGCTCCTCCATTTGAGCCTATGCATTCTTTGGACATTAAAATACTTTCTTGGAAAGTGTTATTTTTTGGCCATCTTTTCTGCTAGAAGAGTTTCTGAATTATCTGCTTTCTCTTGTGAATCTCCTTTTCTGATTTTTCATCAGGATAAGGCAGTTTTGCGGTCTTCATTTAAATTCTTCCTAAGGTTGTGAATTCTAACAACATTAATAGAGAAATTGTTGTCCCTTCCTTGTGTCCTAATCCTAAGAATTCTTTGGAGAGATCTTTATATTCTTTGGATGTGGTGAGAGCTCTGAAATATTATGTTGAAGCTACTAAAGATTTCAGGAAGACTTCTAGTCTATTTGTTATCTTTTCTGGTTCTAGGAAAGGTCAGAAGGCTTCTGCCGTTTCCTTGGCACCGTGGTTTAAAGCTTTTGATTCATCAAGCTTATTTGGAGTCAGGTCAAGCCCCACCTCAGAGAATTACAGCTCATTCTACTAGATCAGTCTCCACTTCGTGGGCTTTTAAGAATGAAGCTTCAGTTGATCAGATTTGCAAAGCAACAACTTGGTCTTCTTTGCATACATTTACTAAATTCTACCGTTTTGATGTATTTGCTTCTTCTGAAGCAGTTTTTGGTAGAAGAGTTCTTCAGGCAGCTGTTTCGGTTTGATTCTTCTGCCTATGTTTTAAGTTTTTCCTTTCATTTATGAGAATAAACTTATATTTTGGATTGTGGATTAATTTTTTTCAGTGAAAATTGGCTGTTTTTATTTTATCCCTCCCTCTCTAGTGACTCTTGCGTGGAGTTCCACATCTTGGTTATTGCTATCCCATACATCACTACCTCATGGACTCTTGCCAATTACATGAAAGAAAACATAATTTATGTAAGAACTTACCTGATAAATTAATTTCTTTTATATTGGCAAGAGTCCATGAGGCCCACCCTTTTTATGGTGGTTATGATTTTTTTGTATAAAGCACAATTATTTCCAAATTCCTTTGTTGATGCTTTTTACTCCTTTCTTTATCGCCCCACTACTTGGCTATTCGTTAAACTGAATTGTGGGTGTGGTGAGGGGTGTATTTATAGGCATTTTGAGGTTTGGGATACTTTGACCCTCCTGGTAGGATTGTATATCCCATACGTCACTAGCTCATGGACTCTTGCCAATATGAAAGAAATGAATTTATTAGGTAAGTTCTTACATAAATTTATGTGTTTTTTTTTTTTTAGAACTCTGGACAGCATGTTTTGATTGGTGGGTTAATTTATCCACCAATCAGCAAGAACAACTAAGGTTGTTCACCAAAAATGGGCCGACATCTAAACTTACATTCTTGCATTTCAAATAAAAGATACCAAGAGAATGAAGAAAATGTGATAATTGGAGTAAATTAGTTGCTTAAAATTTTATGCTCTATCTGAATCACAAAAGAAAAAAATTTAGTTCAGTGTCCCTTTAAAGGATGGGGGGTGGAGCACATGACAAATACAAAATGTCTGACAGTGAGAATTAGTAGGAAGTAAAATACCCATACTGCAGTATCCAATTTCACTTATATATAATCAAATTATATTTACCATTTATTTCATGTGAAAATATTGTTTCATATAAATGATAGAAAACAAAGATTATTATATATTTGTAAAGTTGTGATATGGCCTCATTCATAAATAGATTTTCTACCATTCTGTTGTATAGATCTAGGAAGATTCATATTTAAAGTGATAGTAATAAACACCCAACATGTTAAAGGAATTATCTATTTTATCAAACATTATTTACTATTCCCTAGTTTTGCATAACCAACACTGTTATAGAAATATACTTTTTACCTCTGTAATTACCTTGAATCTAAGTTTCTGCAGACTGCCTCCTTATCTCAGAACTTTCTGACAGACGCATTTCAAGCAATTTGTGTTGACTCTTAAATAACTCCACGTGCATAAGCACAATGTTATTTATATGAAACCTGTGAACTAACATCCTCTAGCTGTGAAAAAATGTCAAATACATTTCAGATAAGAGGCAGCCTTCTAGGGCTTAGAAATTAGCAAAGGAGCCTCCAAGAATTAGCATTCAATTAAGAATACCAAGAGAACAAAGCAAATTTGATGATAAAAGTAAATTAGAAAGTTATTTAAAATGACATGTCCTAACTGAATCATGAATGATTATTTTGGACTTTAATGTCCCTTTAAGGGGCAATTATAACACACATAGTGTTAACTGTACTAAATGCTTGTTGTGAATCAATACCACATATGTAGTAACCTAATCAGCTGATCTGTATCACATGAACTTTTATGTGTGCCTTTAATTATAACATACGTTAAGTTAATCAGAACCATTATTTATTTTTATCCCTTTAAACCATTTAATATACTTTTTACAGACACGGCCAGAGCACTGAGAGATATTAGCGCTGCGCAATCTGTTGGCACTCTACAAATAACCAATAATAATAATATTGGGTATTGATGTAACTGGAGTGAAAAAGGGAACCTTCTTCCTGAACGCAGACATTGGAGCCTGTTATCAGCATGAACTCCTATGTGTTAGGTGAGTAAAATAGATATTATGCAGACTTTACTTACTGGGAAAATAGAGTAAATCATTCATTAAACAAATATAAACTATTATATTTATATCTGCATCTTTTAAGTACATTTGTGTCAGTGATGGTTATAAAGAAGGAGCAACTCCCATTTGGATGAGGATCAGGGTAAAAAATACTACTCCCCCTCTGTCCTTTTAGATAGATCATGTCTAACAACTGCCTAACCTCGCCCCCAGACTTCTGTACTCAGAACACCGGCAACTCCACCTTCCCCTGCCCTGACCTCACTCATGGAACACCCATAACTACACTTGAATGACTACCTTATTTCCAGTGTGTGTTAACCACCTGTAAGAGTAGACCTTGGAATCTCTGAAATCCTGAACATCTGTGGATCGCAACTGCAGACAAAAGTTGGTAAATGTATCACTTGGCAATAGATCAGATATATCCAAAAGATCTTTGGCTGCCTTAAGTGAAATTAATACGTAATAATTGGATCAAGTTGTAACATGTATCAACTACTTGATAATATATGATACGGCAAGAGAAGTACTTGAGAAACTGAATAATAGGTAGCAGAGTATAGTATAGAACTTCCGTTATGGAACTCAGAGGAGGCAACACTGCTTGAATGCTGTTTACACTATGGCTATCAGTAATGCTGTGGCTGAGCAGGAATCCTCGATACTGGTGATGTAGGTGGTTTACCCGGAGTCAGCTGAGAGGAAGAGGATGAGCCAGTGGGTGTGTCAGAGTTATGATAACACAGAGTGGTAGTTATAATCTCGAAGATTTATCTCTGTAGAAATTTTTAGCTGTCATCGACAACTACATAGGAGTATGGTAAGTTGTAGATGATAGTTCAATAAATTGGATACAGGATTCCTATATGGAAATGAAACTCTGTTAGAGGGAAACCTGAATGACGTTGATTACTCTGCAACCAGGAATGTAAAAAGTGCTGAACAGCGAAATCTAAAGTTCTTAATTCCTGAGAGGTAACTAATAAATCCAGGTAGAACAAAATATAGAAAACTCGGGCTGAGAATTTAGATGGCTGTGTTCCTTGCTTGAGCAAAATAACAAAGCACCTGTTAAACATCAAGGTAGCAGTTAAGTAGGGAGAGTGGGTTGGATTAACACACAGTAGTGTGACAGAGTGGTCCTAACGGGAAAAGTATATAGATTCCTTATATGACCCCCACCTCAAACAAGCCGTCCCAAGGCTTGAAGTCTAGGACGACACGCATACCTCCTGTGGAACCGTGACTCAAGCCTTGGAGCATTTACATGAGTATGGGGTTCCCACGTATCATCATCTGGAGAGTACCCCTTCCAGCGGTCTTAATATTGTAGTTCACCGTCCAAAAATCTAAAGTCCAATAGATCTTGAATCACAAACTCCTCAGTGTCCAAGAGTATCGGTGCAGGTGGTAATATAGTGTTCTGTACTTTTCCTTTCTGGTTTCAACAAAGACACATGGAATGTGGAATGTATCTTGAGGGAAGTTGGTAAGTCAAGGCTGACAGCATTTGTGTTGATTAACTTAGAAATAGGATACGGACCGATGAATAAACTTCCAAGTTTTTTACTCTGTACCTGTATTTTGAGGTTCTTGGTGGAAAGCCAAACCAAATCACCTACAGTGTATTGAGGGGGGGGGGGGGGGTTCTTCTTCTCAGATCGTAATATCTCTTTTGGCTGCCTTGTGCGTTTTGGATATTCTTTCGTAACATTTGGAAGTTTTCTGTAATTTTATGTGTCAGGTCATCTATACATGGACAAGGTGATCCATCAGTACTTAGTAAAGACATCCTAGGGTGATATGCTTAGTTCGCAAAATACGGAGTCATTGTAGATGATGAGTTTAACGTATATTGTTATAGGCAAATTCTACCATGGATAGATGGTTCATCCACTCATTTTGATGATAGGAACAATAACACCTCAGATACTGTTCCGACCACTGGTTCAGGCGTTCTGATTGTCCATTAGTTTGTGGGTGGTAAGAAGTGCTGAATCGATGATCTAACTGTAAAACCTGACACAGATGTTTCCAAAAATGAGAAGTGAACTGATTACCTCTGTCAGTAGTCAATATGGAGGGAATACCATGGTATTTGACTACATGATCTAGGAAAAGTTGTGCTGTTTGTGCTGATGAAGGGAGTTTATGGGATGAAATGAGCCATCTTAGTAAGTAAATCGATGACCACAAGAATCGTATTATTTCTTGAACTGAGCAGATGATCAACGATAAAGTCCGATCCAAAGTGATTCCAAGGTTAGTCTGTTATCTGTATGGGCATCAGTAGACTGTAAGGAGATTTGTTCTCTGGTTTTGATGTTGTGCAAGTTGTACAATTTTGAATATATTCTCTGACATCGTTAGACATATTAGGCCACCAATAAAGTCTGAAAGATCTTTCGTTCTCCTGATTCCAGGGTGTCCAGAGAGGGGAGAGTCATGATGCTGTGTGAGTACTACAGATCTAAGTTCTTCAAGTATGTAGAGTTTTGACCTTTTTTGAGGTCTTTGATTGGCAGATCCTTATCTGTACTTAAGGCAGATTAAAGTTATGAGGAGAATACTGCTAACAATCCTCAGAAATTCTTTTGAGGAATGATGGAGGCAGGTGATGGAGATGATAATGGTCTTTGTTCTTTTCGAAATAGAGCGTTAGCCTTCCCATTTTTTGATCCTGGTCTGTAAATGATTTGGTAGTTGAATCTACTGAAATACAGACTCTACCTTACTTGTCTACCTGATAGAGTTTTATTTTTCTGGGGATATTCGAGGTTTGTGTATATTCAAGGTTCCTGTGATCAGTATAAATTATAATCGGGAGTTCAGTGCCTTCAAGCAAATGTCTCCAATGTTCAAAGGATCTTTTTATTACCAAAAGTTCCTTTTCCCCTATGGGGTAGTTCATCTCTGGAGGTGACATAACCTTGGATTAAAGGGGCAGTATACACTCATTTTCATATAACTGCATGTAATAGACACTACTATAAAGAATAAGATGCACAGATACTGATATAAAAATCCAGTATAAAACTGTTTAAAAATTTACTTAGAAGCTGTCAGTTTGGCTCTGTTGAAAAGGTAGCTGGAAAGCCCACTGCAAGTGGGAAATAAGACGCTCCCCCCTCCCCCTTCTTTTGCATATGAAAAGACCCTTTACACAAACAGGAGCAAGCTGGAGAAGGTAGCTGACAGTATTCACATAAAACTTTTGGGCTTGGTTAGGAGTCTGAAAATCAGAGCAATGTTATTTAAAAATAAGCAAAACTATACATTTATTTTTTTAAAAAACTTTATGGGCTATATAAATAGATCATCTACAAAACATTTATGCAAAGAAAAAATGAGTGTATAATGTCCCTTTAATAAGCCACAGGATGTAGAGGTTTGTGAAGATTCTTCCTTTGTGAGAGGACAGCTCCCAGAGCATAGTCAGAGGAATCGACTTCTAATATAAACTGTAATGTAAGGGTCAGGGAAGCGAAGAATGGGTGCTGAAGTGAAATATTCTTTTAGATATTCAAAAGAGTGTGCAGCCTCGTTATTCCAATGGAATGGAGTGGTAGAACTCGTAAGTTGGGTGAGGGGTTTAGCGATTTTGGAAAACCCTTTTATAAATTTCCTATAATAGTTGCTGAAACCCAGGAACTGTTGTAGTTCTTTCCTTGTGGTAGGCTGAGGCCATTGCTTCATGGCATCTACCTTATTCTCCTGCATCTGAATTCCTTTGGGACCCTAATGGTATAACCAAGAAAGGATATATCCTGAGTGTGAAAAACACACTTTTCAGCTTTGGCATATAATCAGTGCACTTGAAGTCTTGATAGCACCCACCTAACATGTTTGATATGTGCGTCAATAGACTGAGAATAGATTAAGATATCATCGAAGTAAACTACTACACATATGTCCAGCAATTCCCTGAAGACATCATTAATAAAGTGCTGAAAGGTGGCTGGGGCATTGCATAAGCTGAAGGGCATCACCAGGTACTCGTATAACCCATATCTGGTTCTAAATGCGACCAACCACTCATCACCCTCCCTTATGCGGACTAAATTATAGGCTCCCCTGAGATCCAATTTTGTGAACCACTTAGCTTGATGTAGTCGTTCAATCAATTCAGGAATCAATGGAGAGGATACCTATTTTTAATTGTGATTTTGTTGAGATCCCTGTAATCAACTATAGGTCGAAGTGACTGATCTTTATTCCTAAAGAAGAACATACCAGCAGCGGCTGGTGATACAGATGGTCATATAAACCCCTTTTTCAAGTTGTCTTCCAAATAAGTCTTTAGATGATTAAGTTCGGCTGACTTAAAGGGTATAGATGTCCATATGGAGGTGTAGTTCCTGGCTTCAATTCAATTGGACAATTGTAAGATCTATGCGGAGGGAGATTTTCTGCCTCACGTTTGCTAAATACTTCAGCGAATTCTGAATATACCTTAGGAATGTTAAGTTGATCTTCAGATACTTTTGATATTTGCATAATAGGAGAGTGTGTATAACAGGTTTGTTGACAGTAATGAAGATTGTAAGGTTATTTGGAGAGTTTTCCAATCAAGTGTGGGTTCATGAATGCGTAACCATTGAAGACCTAGCACTAAAGGGAATAATGGGGAAGGAATGACTTTGAAAACTATATATGCATGGTGGAAATTGTGTATAGTAGTTAAAATAGGTACAGTGTAATAGGACCAGTGGAGATTTCTGAACCATCGACTACACGGATTGACACAGGTGTTTTCTTTTTTTATGAGTGGTATTTTATTCTTATCAATTAAAGTGTTGTCAATATAATTTCCAAACGCTGCTGTGTCAAGGATGGCTTCTGTCATCATTCGATCAAACTGGTTTGTCATGTACAATTAATGAGGTTAAAGAGGCATTGCACTTACTTTTCTTATTCTTGTCCAGTATAGGACAGTCCTTAACTGTATGTGCTGGGTTAGCACAATACATGCTCAAAGCTTTGGTTTTCCTCCTGTACCTTTCTTCTGCAGTTAAACGTCCCCTTAGCATTCCAATTTACATAGGTTCTGAGCTGTTTACTGAATAGATTTGGCTTGGTTGCTGGACATGTGGTATAGGATTTACATTTCTTTTATATCCTGAGTCTCTATGCAGATGTTCACTTTTTTTTCTCAGAGTCTTCTATTAATCTGCATAGTAAGCTTGATTAATGCCTCTAGAGGGTCTGGTAATTCAGTCCTAGCTAATTTGTCCTTTACCAAGTCAGACTACTAGCCTATACTGATTTCTCAATGCCACAGTATTCCATTGGGAGTCAGTTGCATACTGTTTAAACTCTATTATATACATTTCAACTGGTCTGTTCCCTTGCTTCAGTGCTCTCATTTTTGCTTTCTGCAATAATTTGCAAATTGGTGTCGAGATACAATTCATCCATTACAGACAAAAAGTCATCCAATGAAGGTAATATCAGATTATCGGATTCATAGTATGAGGCAGCCCAGACCTTGGGTTCTTCTCTTAAAAAAGAAATCAATGTTAAAACCTTAATCCTGTCATTGGGATAAGTCTTTGGTTTAAGGTTGAATGTCAGCAAACAAGCATTTTTAAACTGGCAAAATGCCTTTCTGTCACAATAAAACAGATCTGGAGGGGATAGTTGTGGTTCTGGTTTGTTATCAGATAATACAGGCTTACTGGAAAGTGATTCACTGATGACCTTCCTGAGAGTGTCATTTTCCACTTGTACAGTAGATCCCTTAGGCCCTGATCCACACGTTGAGACAGATTGTAAACTATTTGGGGGAGGTCTGCTGGATCCATGTTATGGCTTTGTTATTATGTAAGAATATACCTTGGAATCTCTGAAATCCTGAACATCTATGGATTGCAACTGCAGACAAGTTGGTTAATGTATCACATGGCAATAGATCAGATATATCCAAAAGATTTTTGGCTGCTTTAAGTGAAATTAATACGTAATAATTGGATCAAGTATTAACATGTATCAACTACTTGATAATATATGATACAGCAAGAGAAGTACTTGAGAAACTGAATAATAGGTAGCAGAGTATAGTATAGAACTTCTGTTATGGAACTCAGAGGAATCAATAATGCTGCGGCTGACCAGGAATCCTCGATACTGGTGATGTAGGTGGTTTACCCGGAGTTAGCTGAGAGGATGATGACGAGCCAGTGGGTGTGTCATAGTTACGATAACACAGAGTGGTAGTTGTAATCTCAAAGATTTATCTCTGTAGAAATGTTTAGCTGTAATCGACAACTACATAGGAGTATGGTAAGTTGTAGGATAGGTCAATAAATTGGAAACAGGATTCCTATATGGAAATGAAACTCCGTTAGAGGGAAACCTGAATTACGTCAATTACTCTGCAACCAGGAATGTAAAAAGTGCTGAACAGCGAAATACAAAGTTCTTAATTCCTGAGAGGTAACCAATAAATCCAGGTAGAACAAAATATAGAAAACTCGTTCTGAGAATTTCTATGGCTGTTTTCCTTGCTTGAACAAAATAACAAAGCACCTGTTAAACATCAAGGTAGCAGTTAAGTAGGGAGAGTGGGTTGGATTAACACACAGTAGTGTTACAGCGTGGTCCTAAAGGGAAAAGGATATAGATTCCTTACACCAACCCAGAACCGCCCCTGATTTGTGTGCTTAATTTTGCAGTAAATATTATTAAACTAATAAAGTTTTTGGCTGTTTATATAAATTAAACAACCACAGATGAAGCTTAAAAGTATTGTAAAATCACTGCTTCTTACCCTCTCAAAACATCTCAAACTGATTATTAATCAGTGATGATTAAGAAATCATGTTCTCATCCAACTGGTTGAGCATGAGCCTTGCATTACTGTATGTGCGCTTGCTTGTGCAATGTTTAATGAGGATGTTGGATGCCACCTCTCTTGCGCGGAATACAGGTGTACTTGTTCCCTGGCTGAGAACATTATGCAACATTCTTTGTCATAATTTTTTAATTTATGATTTATAGGTAAATAAATGTATAAATAAACAAAAAATGGAAGACATTTGTTTTGTGTATAAACTAATAATATGATTTTGTATTTAAATGGAATATATTATAAAGAATACATATTGTTATTTTTCTTTCTTTAATTTCTTTTTATGTAGACAAACACATGAATAGTTCATATCAACCCTTCACTACAGCAAGCATCACAATGATGCCACAGACTCCAACATTTTTAGACACTAATGATTATTCACAAAAATTGGGGAAATCACAGCAGATATTTAAAGAAGATGGTGAATTGGCAGGAACTGGTCAGCAATCATTATGTACAGAGAGTAATTTAGTCATCAAACAAGAGGACAATAATTATGCCTTATCTAGTGAAATTATTATCCCTGAGGATAAGCCACAAACATTTACTGAGTTTTTAAAACATTTTAAAGAAGAGAAAAGTCTACAGTCTAGCCAAATGATTCATACAAAGGAGAAACATTTCAAATGTACAGAATGTGAGAAAAGCTTTAGATATAAGTCTCATCTCCTAGAACACCACAACATTCACACAGGTGAGAAGCCAAACACATGTACTGAGGGTGTCAAATGTTTTATACAAATGACAAAACGTCTAGCTCATGAAAGGACCCACATGCGGGAGATATCATTTAGCTGTACAGAGTGTGGAAAAAGTTTTATACAAAAGAGTGATCTGAAAAAGCATGAAAGGATTCACACAGGAGAAAAGCCATTCACATGTACTGAGTGTGGAAAACGTTTTACAGAAAAGAGTACTCTGAGAAAACATGAAAGGATTCACACAGGAGAAAAGCCTTTCACATGTGTAGAGTGTGGAAAAAGTTTTACAGAAAAGAGTAGTCTGACAAATCATGAAAGGAGTCACACAGGAGAAAAGCCTTTCACATGTACAGAGTGTGGAAAAAGTTTTACAGAAAAGAGTAGTCTGACAAATCATGAAAGGATTCACACAGGAGAAAAGCCTTTCACATGTACAGAGTGTGGAAAAAGTTTTACAGAAAAGAGTAGTCTGAGAAAACATGAAAGATTTCACACAGGGGAAAAGCCTTTCACATGTACAGAGTGTGGAAAATGTTTTACAGAAAAGAGTGATCTGAAACGGCATGAAAGGATTCACACAGGGGAAAAGCCTTTTACATGTACAGAGTGTGGAATAAGTTTTACACAAATAAGTAGTCTGACAAATCATGAAAGGATTCACACAGGAGAAAAGCTTTTCACATGTACAGAGTGTGGAAAAAGTTTTACAGATAAGGGTAATCTGAGAAAACATGAAATATTTCACACAGGGGAAAAGCCTTTCATATGTACAGAGTGTGGAAAATGTTTTACAGATAAGGGTAATCTGAAAAGGCATGAAAGGATTCACACAGGAGAAAAGCCTTTTACATGTACAGAGTGTGGAATAAGTTTTACACAAATAAGTAGTCTGACATATCATGAAAGGATTCACACAGGAGAAAAGCTTTTCACATGTACAGAGTGTGGAAAAAGTTTTACAGATAAGGGTAATCTGAGAAAACATGAAAGATTTCACACAGGGGAAAAGCCTTTCATATGTACAGAGTGTGGAAAATGTTTTACAGAAAAGAGTGATCTGAAAAGGCATGAAAGGATTCACACAGGGGAAAAGCCTTTCATATGTACAGAGTGTGGAAAAAGTTTTTCACGGAAGAGTGATCTGAAAAATCATGAAAGAAGTCACACAGGAGAAAAGCCTTTTACATGTACAGAGTGTGGAAAAAGTTTTACAGATAAGGGTAATCTGAGAAAACTTGAAATGATTCACACAGGGGAAAAGCTTTTTGCATGTACAGAGTGTGGAAATAGCTTTACACAAATGAGTAATCTGAGAAAACATGAAAGGATTCACAAGGGAAGATACCTTTCACATGTTTAGAAAGTGGAAAAAGGTTTTTATTTAAATCAGGTATCACAAAACACCAAATATTTACACACAAATAAACTTTATTTACACAGTGTACAAACTTTTTTACAATTATCCTAAAGAGGACAAACTCTCTAAATAGAAGCATCAAAAGAGATGTTATTGTAATAATACTTTCTAAATCCTAGTTATAGAAGCCTCGGATTGGAAGTGCTCTCCTGATGTCCTTTGTGCCTCTATATATGTGCACTTCAGTTTCTCTCATATAAATGTGATAGAATCCAAATACGACACAGGAATATACAAATCTGCCCTCATACTGACAAGTTTATACAACTATTCATTACCAAAACACCCCCAGTGTTTATTTATATGACAGTGTTAGGAGTTGTACGTTTGATTCACATAGGGGAGAAAATAATTACATTTACATTTAGTGTACTATGTACTCCTGTTACTGAGAGGAAATATGACCAATATTCGTAAGTATAAAACAAATATGTTTAATGGTGATTATATTAAAATCCCATATGGGTAGACAATCTAAAAAACAATACTTAAAAATGTAGTAAAAGCTTTTATCTAGACACCTGTGTCAATATGTATCAGATATTCATAAATAAAAATAAAAAAAATTGCAATCCTTATTCACTTATATATGATGACAGTAAAAGTCGTATTATAGTTGTGATACTAAATAGGAGGAACACTTTGTATAAAGTTGTCTTTAACATTAAGATTCTTCAGATTTGTTTAGAACATATTGTGAATACAAAATCTGGTGCAAAAAGTAATCTGCACTTAAACAAATGGTTTTCAGGTGTTGTTATCGAGTTAGATAACATTAGAGATGCGTGATACTTGTTTAAATCGGAGATGATATTTCTGGTAATAAAGTCTAAATCCAACGAATATTAATCACAAACTTGCAGATATTAAGAAGATAAAGTCTCTAACTGTACCAATAAAAGAAGCAAGCTGCAATGGTGTTACTTAGATTGTTTTCTTTTCCTGTTTGAGTTGTTATGCAGTAAATTTTGTATCATAGTCATGTTAGTTTTCTCAATTTATCATGATTATCACGATTAACACATTTATGAATGTAAGTTGATTGTAAGTAGTTAATAAATACAAATCTTCGGCTCTACGGCCAAATAGTACCTTATATTCCAGTTCACAGTGCACTATAAAAGATGTTGTTATTTGGTGGTGGGGGTGAATCTCCAGTATTTCAAATGGAATTCAAGCGTACAGTCTCACCTATGGAAAGCGATCTGGAGCAATCTCCAATGCCGGATGCTGGTCACTTCACCTTTATTTCCCTTTTGTGAATCCTTTTGTTGGGGTAGCAGTTCTGCTACACAGGCATCTTTGCTGTTTGAGACGGGTCATTGTTGGACCTCTATGGATCTGGTCTTTACCTCCTGTCCGTACTCTGTGTTCTTGGATTTTTGTCCAGTTCTTTGCTGGGGTAGCAGTTCTGCTATACAGGCTTTTTTGCTGCTTAAGATGGGTCCTTGGAGTATTAATGCGGGACCTCTGTGGATCCGTTTTTTACTCCTCTCCGTGTTCTCTATCTTTGAATAAATATATCAAGTTCAACGCGTTTCGGCTGGGGAACCTTTCTCAAGATACCTGATATCATTGATTTCTTGCCTTTTATAGCTCTGTTCATTTACGTCTTCTGTTTTCTTAACTCCTTAAAGGGATATTGAACCCAAATTTTTTCTTTCATGATTCAGATAAAGCATGCAATTTTAAACAATGTTCTAATTTACTTCTATTATCATTTTTTCTTCATTCTCTTGCTATCTTTATTTGAAAAAGTGGGCATCTAAGCTAAGCAAATGTTTGGTTCAGAACCATGGTCAGCACTTGTTTATTGGTGCTGTCCAATCAGCAAGGACAACCCTGGTTGTTCACCAAAAATGGGCCGGCATCTAAACTTACATTTTTGCTTTTCAAATAAACATACCAAGAGAATGAAGAAAATTTGATAATAGGCGTTAATTAGAAAGTTGCTTAAAATTGCATGCTTTATCTGAATCATGAAAGAAAAAAATTGGGTTCAGTGTCCCTTTAACCCCTTAATGACCGGACCATTTTTCAATTTTCTTACCCTTAATGACAATGGCTATTTTTACATTTCTGCAGTGTTTGCGTTTAGCTGTAATTTTCCTCTTACTCGTTTACTGTACCCACACATATTATATACCGTTTTTCTCGTCATTAAATGGACTTTCTAAAGATACCATTATTTTCATCATATCTTATAATTTACTAAAAAAAAATGATAAAATATGAGGAAAAAATGGAAAAAAACACACTTTTTCTAACTTTGACCCCCAAAATCTGTTACACATCTACAACCACCAAAAAACACCCATGCTAAATAGTTTCTAAATTTTGTCCTGAGTTTAGAAATACCCAATGTTTACATGTTCTTTGCTTTTTTTGCAATTTATGGGGCAATAAATACAAGTAGCACTTTGCTATTTCCAAACCACTTTTTTTCAAAATGAGCGCTAGTTACTTTGGAACCCTGATATCTGTCAGGAATACCTGAATATCCCTTGACATGTATATATTTTGCTTTAGAAGACATCCCAAAGTATTGATCTAGGCCCATTTTGGTATATTTCATGCCACCATTTCACCGCCAAATGCGATAAAAAAAAAAAAAAGTTCACTTTTTCACAAATTTTGTCACAAACTTTAGGTTTCCCACTGAAATTATTTACAAACAGCTTCTGCAATTATGGCACAAATGGTTGTAAATGCTTCTCTGGGATCCCCTTTGTTCAGAAATAACAGACTTATATGGCTTTGTGGTTGCTTTTTGGTAATTAGAAGGCCGCTAAATGCCGCTGCGCACCACACATGTTTTATGCCCAGGAGTGAAGGGGTTAATTAGGGAGCTTGTAGGGTTAATTTTAGCTTTAGTGTAGTGTAGTAGACAACTCCAAGTATTGATCTAGGCCCATTTTGGTATATTTTATGCCACCATTTCACCGCCAAATGCGAGCAAATAAAAAAAAAAACTTTACATTTTTCACAATTTTAGGTTTCTCACTGAAATTATTTACAAACAGCTTGTGCTATTATGGCAGAAATTGTTGTAAAAGCTTCTCTGGGATCCCCTTTGTTCAGAAATAGCAGACTTATATGGCTTTGGCGTTGCTTTTTGGTAATTAGAAGGCCGCTAAATGCTGCTGCGCACCACACGTGAATTATGCCCAGCAGTGAAGGGGTTAAATTAGGTAGCTTGTAGGGAGCTTGCAGGGTTAATTTTAGAGATCAGCCTCCCACCTGACACATCCCACCCCCTGATCCCTCCCAAACAGCTCTCTTCCCTCCCCCACCCCACAATTGTTACCGCCATCTTAAGTACTGGCAGAAAGTCTGCCAGTACTAAATAAAAGAGTTTTTTTTTTTTTTTTTAAATAAAAATTATAAAATATTTTAGTTGTGATGGACCCCTGCCTTAGCACCAACCTCCCTGATCCCCCCCTCCAGCTCTCTAACCCTCTCCCCTACCTAATTACCGCCATCTTGGGTACTGGCAGCTGTCTGCCAGTACCCAGTTTGGCCCCACTGGCCAAACTATTTAAATTTTATTTATAACTTTTATTTGTATTTTTTATACAAATTTATTTCTGTAGTGTAGCAGCCCCCCCACAATACCCCCACCCCCTCCCCCTCCCAGATCCTTTTATATGTAAAAAAAAAAAAAAAAATGTAACTTTTTTTTTAAAACTTTTTTTTCCCCTTCCTTCATTGGTGTCAGTGTGGTAATGCGCGCACGTGCACGCGCATCCACGTGCACGCGCGCACCCGTGCACACGCCCGCGCGCATCGTGCACGTGTGCGCGCGCATCGTGCACGTGTGCGCGCGCATCGTGCACGCGCGCGCACACGCTCCCTCCTCCCACTGGGCAAAGGCACCATCACTACCGGTGCAGAGAGGGCCACAGAGTGGCTCTCTCTGCATCGGAGGCTTGTAAAGGGGTATTGCAGGATGCCTCCATATCGAGGCATCACTGCAATACCCTCAGAGCTGCTGGAAGTGATTGTGATCACTTCCAGCACTCTGTTAGACAACTGACGTACCAGGTACGTCCATTGTCATTAACTGCTTGTTAATGCATGACGTACCTGGTACGTCAGTTGTCATTAAGGGGTTAATTGCCATTCTTATATGCTTGTGCAGTGCAGTTAATAGATACTAATACAATTCTTCTCTCTTAAAATGTATTTTATTTTTTATATACTATTCATTCCTATTGTTGGTAGTTTTTACAGGCGTACACAGTACTGGATAAGAATCGTTTAAAATATCCATATTTATATTATAATTGTGTATATTTGGGGTATTAGGAAGGTCAGGACAGATGGAAGAGGGGGAAGATAGAAAAGAGACTGCTCCATCAAGAAGCAGAACTTATTTTCAAGATGGTAACCCTATACCTCAAAGGTCTAAATAGTGAACTCGACCTTAATGCAATCATCTAAATTAAAATAAAATAAACCTTATAAATTCAATAATTGTACTACTATGACAACAATAACAAAAATACCATTAAATAGGGTTAACATATATCCATTTTAAGTAAAAATAAATTTCACTGATATAGGAATATGTATATAGACCAACATACATACTAGTCCTATGAATAAGGATAGAATAATGAGCTTGGCCAATAACAACATAATTCATATCATGGGGGATAACAATAACTATAGTTATCCAATCCCATTAATAGATAAAGCTATCCATTAATGTAGAGTTATTACATATATATATATATATATATATATATATATTTTTATGATATCAAAGAGATAACATATTAACACATCTGGCATATAGGAAGTACTCTACATTTGCCTTTTAAACAACCAGGATGAGCAGTTTGTGCAGGTCAAGGGAACTGCCATGGGTTCCAATGTTGTCCCATCTTATGCCAACCTTTATATGAATGAATTTGAAGAATGAATTGTATATGAGAGTGATTTGTTTAAACAGCACGGAACGATATGGTGGCGCTATATCGATGATGTGTTTGGCATTTGGTGGGGCAGCATTGGAACCCTGGAACAGTTTGTTAGTGAACTCAATTCAGCGGTTAGAGGGTTACAATGTACCCTTTCTTTCAGTGAAGAGTCAGTTACCTTTTTAGACACAAGGGTGTCAAATGGTAAAAATACATTAAAATTTGATTTATATCACAAAGAAACAGTCAGGAATACATTGTTAAAATATGACAGTTTTCATCCTAAAAGATTGGTGGACTCACTACCTAAGAGCCAATTACTTAGGGTGCAGAGAATAGTGAGTAATGATGTTGATAAGAACTTAAGACTCAAAGAGATACCAAAAAGTTTTTTAGAGAGAGGTAACCCATTGAAACTCATTAACAAAAAACCTGAAGAGATAAAAAGCCCAAAACCAAAGGAAGATAAAATGAATAAAGAGAGTAGTTAGTTTTTGACTCGCAATATAGTCCCCATAGTAATGCCATCACAAAAGCAATAAGGAAAAATTGGCATGTGCTTAGAGAATGTAATCCCCAGATTAAGTTGTTCAGGGAACCACCACTAATGGCATTCAGGAGGGTCAAAAACATTTGTGACCATTTGGTGAAATCAGATATAGGCTCAGCAAAAAATATCCAACAAACACTTATAGGGAGTAAAAGGAATGGCAGTTTCCCCTGCTTGGGGTGTATGAGCTGTAGTTCTATCATAAAAGGAACAAATTTTAATGGATATTTCACTTGTTATAGTTCTTTCAATGTATATCTGATAAAATGTCAGTGTTCCCTTTTCTATCTAGGAGAGACCACCCAAAAGGTTAGGGAGCGATTGTGTCAACATTGCTCCAACATAAGAAGGAAAAACCTAGACGCCCCATTGTCCAAGCATTTCTTAGAGCAAGGACATGGAATTAGCCAACTGAGGTTGAAAGTCATCGAACAGGTTAAAATACCTAGAAATGGGGGGGACAGAGAAAAACTAACACTGCACTACACTTAAATAAATTACATTAGCTAAATCACAAAAAAACCCACTAAATTACAGAAAATAAAAAACAAATTACAAGATCTTTAAACTAATTACACCTAATCTAATAGCCCTATCAAAATAAAAAAGCCCCCCCCAAAATAAAAAAAACCCTAGCCTAAACTAAACTACCAATAGCCCTTAAAAGGGCCTTTTGCGGAGCATTGCCCCAAAGAAATCAGCTCTTTTTCCTGTAAAAAAAAAAATACAAACACCCCCCAACAGTAAAACCCACCACCCACACAACCAACCCCCTCAAATAAAATACTAACTAAAAAAACTAAGCACCCCATTGCTCTGAAAAGGGCATTTGGATGGGCATTGCCCTTAAAAGGGCATTTAGGTCTATTGCGGCCCAAAATCCCTAATCTAAAAAATAAACCCACCCAATACACCCTAAAAAAAACACTAACCCCCGAAGATTCACTTACCAGGAGAAGTCTTTCCAAGCGGCAAGATGTCCTCAACGAAGCCGGCAGAAGTGGTCCTCCAGACGGGCAGAAGTGGTCCTCCAGATGGGCAGAAGTCTTAATCCAAACGGCATCTTCTATCTTCATCCTTCTGGCACTGAGCGGGTCCATCTTCAAGACATCCAACGCGGAGCATCCTCTTCAAATGACGGCTTCTTCGTAATGAATATCACTTTAAGTGACGTCATCCAAGATGGCGTCCCTTGGATTCCGATTGGCTGATAGAATTCTATCAGCCAATGGGAATTAAGGTAGAAAAAATACTATTGGCTGATGCAATCAGCCAATAGAATGCCAGTTCAATCCTATTGGCTGATTGCATCAGCCAATAGGATTTTTTCTACCTTAATTCCCATTGGCTGATAGAATTCTATCAGCCAATGGGAATTAAGGTAGAAAAAATACTATTGGCTGATGCAATCAGCCAATAGAATGCCAGTTCAATCCTATTGGCTGATTGCATCAGCCAATAGGATTTTTTCTACCTTAATTCCCATTGGCTGATAGAATTCTATCAGCCAATCGGAATCTAAGAGACGCCATCTTAGATGACGTCACTTAAAGTGATATTCATTACGAAGAAGCCGTCGTTTGAAGAGGATGCTCTGCGTCGGATGTCTTGAAGATGGACCCGCTCCACGCCGGAAGGATGAAGATAAAAGATGCTGTCTGGATGAAGACTTCTGCCCGTCTGGAGGACCACTTCTGCCAGCTTCGTTGAGGACATCTTGCCGCTTGTATGAAGACTTCTCCCGGTAAGTGAATCTTCGGGGGTTAGTGTTTTTTTTTTAGTGTTATTTTTTTAAGGGTGTATTGGGTGGGTTTATTTCTTAGAGTAGGGACTTTGGGCCGCAATAGAGCTAAATGCTCTTTTAAGGGCATTGCCCATCCAAATACCCTTTTCAGGTCAATGGGGAACTTAGGTTTTTTTAGTTAGTATTTTATTTGGGGGGGTTGGTTGTGTGGGTGGTGGGTTTTACTGTTGGGGGGTGTTTGTATTTCTTTTTACAGGAAAAAGAGCTGATTTCTTTGGGGCAATGCCCCGCAAATAGACCTTTTAAGTGCTATTGGTAGTTTAGTTTATGCTTGGGTTTTTTTATTATTTTGGGGGGGCTTTTTTATTTTGATAGGGCTCTTAGATTAGGTGTAATTAGTTTAAATATCGTGTAATTTGTTTTTTATTTTCTGTAATTTAGTGTTTTTTTGTGATTTAGCTAATTTAATGTATTTAATTGTATTTAATTAAGGGAATTTATTTAATTATACTGTAAGGTTAGGTGTTATTGTAATTTAGGTTAGGTTTTATTTTACAGGTAATTTTGTATTTATTTTAACTAGGTAGTTATTAACTATTTAATAACTATTCTACCTAGTTAAAATAAATACAAACTTGCCTGTAAAATAAAAATAAACCCTAAGCTAGATACAATGTAACTATTAGTTATATAGTAGCTAGCTTAGGGTTTATTTTACAGGTAAGTATTTAGTTTTAAATAGGAATAATGTAGTTAATGATAGTAATTTTATTTAGATTTTTTAAAATTATATTTAGGTTAGGGTTAGACTTAGGTTTAGGGATTAATACATTTACTATAGTGGCGGCGACGTTGGGGCCGCAGATTAGGGGTTAATAAGTCTAGGTAGGTTGCAGCGACACTGGGGGCAGCAGATTAGGGGTTAATAAATATAATGTAGGTGTTGGCGATGTTGGGGGCAGCAGATTAGGGGTTCATAAGTATAATGTAGGTGGCGGTGGTGTCCGGAGCGGCAGAATAGGGGTTAATAAATATAATGCAGGTGTCTGCAATGTCGGGGCGGCAAGTGTAAGTTTAGGGGTGTTTAGACTCGGGGTCCATGTTAGGGTGTTAGGTGTAAACATAAAATGTAGAATTTTTCTCAGCCGGCCCTCCCCATTGATGCCTATGGGGAAATCGTGCATGAGCACGTAAGACCAGCTCACCGCTGACTTAAGCAGCTCTGGTATTGGAGTACGGTATGGAGCACAATTTTTCTCTACGCTCACTATTTGTCTTTTAACGCCGGGTTTCAGAAAACCTGTAATACCAGCGCTGCAGGTAAGTGAGCGATGACAATAAACTGCTCATAAGCACCGCACCGCTCCTAACGCAAAACTCGTAATCTCGTTGAATGTGTAGTAGGTTATAACTATTAAGAACACGTTCTTAAATATACACAATTATAATATCAATCTGGATATTGTAAACAATTCTTATCCAGTACTGTGTACTCCTGTAAAAACTACCAACAATAGGAATTAATAGTATATAAAAATAAAATACATTTTAAGAGAGAAGAATTATATTTGTATCTATTAACTGCACTGCACACGCATATAAGAATGGCAATTAAGGAGTTAAGAGAACCGAAGATGTATACGAACAGTGCTATAAAAGGCAAGAAATCAATTATATCAGGTATCTTGAGAAAGGCTCCCCAGCCGAAACGCGTTGAACCTGATATATCGATTCAAAGATACAGAACACGGAGAGGAGTAAAAAAAGGATCCACAGAGGTCCCGCATTGACACTCCAAGGACCTGTCTTAAGCAGCAAAAAAGCCCGTATAGCAGAACTGCTACCCCAGCAAAGAACTGGACAAATAAATCCAAGAACACAGAGTATGGACAGGAGGTAAAGACCAGATCCATAGAGGTCCCACAATGACACTCCAAAGACCAGTCTCAAACAGCAAAGAAGCCTGTGTAGCAGAACTGCTACCCCAACAAAAGGACTCACAAAATGGAAATAAAGGTGAAGTGACCAGTATCCAGCATTGGAGATCGCTCCAGATCACTTTCCATAGGTGAGACTGTACGCTTGAACTCCATTTGAAATACTGGAGATTCACCCCACCACCAAATAACAACATCTTTTATAGTGCACTATGAACTGGAATATAAAGGTACTATTTGGCCGTAGAGCCGAAGATTTGTATTTATTAACTAGTTAAAATTAACTTACACTCATAAATGTGTTGATCGCGATAATCATGACAAATTGAGAAAACTAACACGACTGTGATACAAAATTTACTGCATAACAACTCAAACAGGAAAAGAAAACAATTTGTTTAAGTATCAACATTGCAGCTTGCTTCTTTTATTGATACAGTTAGAGACTTTATCTTCTTAATATCTGCAAGTTTGTGATTAATATTCGTTGGATTTAGAACAGAGACTTTATTACCAGAAATATCATCTCCGATTTAAACAAGTATCACGCATCTCTAATGTTATCTAACTCGATAGCAACACCTGAAAACCATTTGGTTTAAGTGCATATTACATTTTACTTCAGATTTTGTATTCACAATAAGATCTAAACAAATTTGAAGAATCTTAATGTTATAGCTGCTAGAAGTTTATGTATGTTGTAGTTAACTTTATACGAAGTGTTCCTCCTATTTGGTATCACGGTTATAATACGACTTCTACTGTCATCATATATAAGTGAATAATGATTGCTATTTTTATTTATTTTTATTATATTTTATTTACGAATATCTGATACAAATTGACACCGGTGTCTTGATAAAAGCTTTTACTAAGTTTTTAAGTATTGTTTTTTAGGTTGTCTACCCATATGGGATTTTAATATCATCATCATTAAACATATTTGTTTTATACTTACGAATATTGGTCATATTTCCTGTCAGTAACAGGAGTACATAGTACACTTTCCACGTAAATATTTATATATGTATGTGTATATATATATATATATATATATATATATATATATATATATATATATTATTATTTTTTTTATATACATTGGCTTCCAAGAATTGGGAATTAGCAATTACACATTGCGCCACCTTAATTCTGTACATAACATTTCAAATGATTGACATCTGGGAGATATATTTAATGTGCATATCATGTAGATAAACCTTTTCTTATAGCAATAGATGCTTAGCATTGTACATGTTATATATCAGAGGAATTACTGAGGGGAAACTGATTTTTTTTCATGAGACACAATATCAGTAAAATACGTGATCATAATCAGTTTAATTTAAATGGCTACTATAACTAAATGGGACATTATGTATCTGATAAATCCCTTTGTATCAAGAGCACAAGTGTTAGGTATATTTATACCATTGTGTGCATATATCATGTAATGCTGCTTTTTACTATATAATGATATACAATGTTTTTTTTCCTGCAAATAAAAAGTGATTGTAATCCAGACCAGTATTTTGTGTTATTTGTACAATTAAAAACACAATATCACAGAATAATTAGGAAAACATCATCAAAGACAGAAACCAAAACTGACAGTGAAAGTTAAACACTGATAATTCAGATAGACTTTCCAATTTACTGCTATTATATAATTTGCTTTGTTCTTTTGGTATCCTTTGTTATAGAATAAACCTAGAAGGCTAATATTATATGAGCTTAGGGGCGTGCATGTGTATTTAGCAGTCTGTGCAGCAGTGTTTGTAACCATGTATAACAGCTATAAATGTTCTTGCAAACTCTGCTGTCTGAGTTCACCTATAATTACTATTTACAAAGGATACTGAGAGAACTAAGCACAAATGATAATATAAGTAAATTGGAAAGTTGTTTGAAATGTCATGTTCTATTCAATCCATTTAAGTTTAATTTTTACTTTACTGTCCCTTTAACAGTACATAAAATAATATCAAATTAACCCCCAACATTCACCAACCCACATAATCTATGTTCTCACATCTGAGTGTAGAATACAATATATAGGCCGTACGTACAGGAAGGTGGGCACAAGATGGAGTGAGCGCAACAGGAATTTAAGAATTGGTTCACTGAAACAGTGTCCTACAACATGACAAACAAAATACATTTGTGATCACTCCATTAGAGAGCATACCATGCTCCAATAGGGGCAACAGATACACTCATTTATGCTAGAGGGAGACATACTGGATTTATCGTTTGCAGTCCCTCTTTCCCTCTGGTCTAAATGAGGTCATTGATCTAGCTGCTTTTTGATATGTTTGTATATTTTTGCACTTAGAGAAGAGGCTACTACTTACCTACTAGTTTATGAGGGAAGTCTATTCCCCTCTAGTAGTCTGTATTCCATAATTGTTATTTTGAGGCATATATCGGTGTTGGTCACATACTAATGGCCTACCATTTGACCATGTGGTTTGATTCACTGTCTATTTTTTGCCTATATGATGATGCAGAACAATTTTATTGACTTTTATATAAGTGTTGCTAGCACTTTAATTATTGGCATATTAGCCAGTGTTATATTCTGCTCATTCTGATACCATCCTTTACTAATCTAATTCATAGAGATTTTAATATAGGAACATACCATCATAGAGGTTCTAAAATATGGGCGATATATCTCACATATTGATTTATAATAGTGAATTGCCACATATAGTTAACACATAGGAGGAAAACCATTTTTGGGTATATTGTCATTATTTACCATTATACAAATATAGATAAATACCAAATACACTTATAGATACATTTTAAACTTTATATAGTTAACACATATTAGGGCAACTAATTTAGAAATATTATCATTATATTCCATTATACACCTATAGATAAATCTCAGACGTCCTCTATTTAGTATTATAGAGACATCCATCTATTATAGATTAGCTCAATTTGAATTAGATACACTTGTTTTATCAGACATTAGTCTTATCCTAACAGTATATATTTTATATAAGTACCATTATACACCTATAGATAAATCTCAGACATTCTCTTCTATCTAATAGTATAGAGACATCTGTCTATTATAGATTAGCTCAATTTGAATTAGATACACTTGTTTTTATCAGACATTAGTCTTATCCTAACAGTATATATTTTATATAAGTACCATTATACACCTATAGATAAATCTCAGACATTCTCTATCCAATAGTATAGACATTTAGCTCAATTTTATATGCCCCTTATAGTGTCTTTATCTTCGGTTATGAGATACAACATTTATTTGTAAAATAATTTAATAATGGAACATTACAAGAAATATACGATCTGAATCCTGATAAGCAGAGGGATTAGAACAGAGCATAACATGTTATAATCGTAATCACAGGAGGATTACACTTCACGCAGTAATATATACATTTTTTCACATTAAACTCAAGATCTCAATATCAGATGAATTAGTTTATCATTATTGATTGCTATTTATTTTATTATAACACTGGCTAAAAAAAAAATGAATAAGGGTATAAAGATTATAAGTAAGGCACCTGTGATGGATGATATGGTAATACATGTCCCCAACATTGTGATATATATATATATGTTTGTATGTATTTTTATATGTTTACATCACAGGTTTGTATGTCTGTCAGGGTGCCAGGAATCAGACTGAGATGAGAAGTGCACATAAAAAGTCCACATAACAAGCCAGGAATCAAAACCAGAGCTGGTAGTCAAATGAGCTGAGTCAGGAACCAAAGCAAGTAGTGAGATGAGCCGGAATCAGGAACAAGGAGAACAGCAGAGTCAGGAACAAGCCAGGGATCAGGAACCAGGAGGGACATCAAACAGCCAGGTAATACACAGGAGCTATCACAAACAGGTCTGAGACAACCCAAGGGCAAAGCATACTGAACAGAGGCACTTTAAATAATAAGAATGACATCACAATTCTGAGACTGCATCCTGTCTCACACGGATGATGTACACCAGTCTGGCCATAAAAGGAAGTGCAGGAAATGAGCAGCATCACACAGTATGCACCAGAGTCAGCAAGAGAGGTGAGTAAAATGGCTGCCAGCAGCACATGGCAAACAAAACAGGGAAAAAACCCTGACAGTACCCCTCCCCTCAATGACCCCTCCCCTGCAGGAGGACAAAAGGCTTATTGGGGAAACGGGCATGGAAGGCACGGAGGAGGGTGGAAGCATGAACATCAGAGGAGGGAACCCATGAATGCTCCTCCGGACCATAGCCCCTCCAGTGAACCAAATACTGTACGCTGCTTCTGGAAATACAAGAGTCAATAATGCTGCTGACCTCATACTCTTCATGGTTGTCAACAAAGATAGGATGGGGGTGAGGCAAAACAGTGGTAAACCGATTACAAACTAATGGTTTCAAGAGGGAGACGTGAAAAACATTGGAGATGCGCATTGCAGGAGGAAGGTCAAGAGCGTAGGCCACACTATTGACCTGTTGGAGTATTTGAAAACGACCAACATAACGGGGAGCCAGTTTATTGGAAAGCACATGAAGGTTCAAGTTGTGGGAGGACAGCCAAACTCACCAACCTGGTAGGACGGCGCATGCAGGCGCCTATGATCAGCCTGGAACTTTTGGCGCTGCATAGAATGATGAAGGCAATCCTGAATCTGCACCCACGTGGAACGGAGTTGCCAGAGATGCTGCTCCAAAGCCGGAATACCCTGAGACATGAATGAATCGGGCAACAAGGATGGTTGAAACCCATAATTCGCCATGAACGGGGATAACTTGGAGGAAGAATTAATAGCACTATTACGAGCAAACTCTGCCCAAGGTAACAGTTCAGACCAATTATTGTGGTGATCTGAGACATAGCAATGGAGGAACTGTTCCAGAGCTTGATTAGACCGATCCGCAGCCCCATTGGATTGAGGGTGATATGCCGTGGAGAAGGAAAGCTGGATCCCCATTTGAGCACAAAAGGAACGCCAAAATCTGGAGACAAACTGGCTACCCCGGTCCGACACTATCTGCTTGGGTACCCCATGTAAATGGAAGACCTCCCGGGCAAAAATTGAAGCAAGCTCCTAAGCGGTAGGCAACTTCTTCAAGGGAATGCAATGTGACATTTTAGAAAAACGGTCAACCACCATAAGGATAACAGTATTGCCATTGGAAACAGGGAGCTCGACAATAAAGTCCATGGAAATATGTGTCCAAGGGTGCTCACCATTAGCAATAGGTTGAAGAAGACCCACAGGAAGACATCGAGGAGTCTTATTCTGTGCACAAACTGAGCAGGAGGCAACATACGCAGCAACATCAGAACGAAGACCTGGCCACCAGAATTGTCGCCTGACAGACCAAATCATTTGGTTCTTGCCTGGGTGACCTGCGGCTTTAGGATAATGGTAAGTGTGCAAAAGTTTAGTTCGAAGATTCTCAGGAACAAAACACTTACCACTAGGTTTCTCAGGAGGTGCATTGGTTTGTGCAGCCAGGATCTCCTCCCCCATGGAGAAGTCAAATTAGTACGTATGGTAGCCAAAATATATTCAGGAGGTATAACTGGAGTAGGTACAGACTCCTCCTTGGAAAGAGGCGAAAATTGTCAAGAGAGGGCATCAGCCCTAACATTCTTACTACCAGGCAGGTAGGAGACCACATAATTAAAACAAGACAAAAATAGCGCCCATCTGGCCTGTCGGGGCGACAAATGTTTTGCTTCAGATAGATAAGTTAAATTTTTGTGGTCAGTAAGAATGAGCACTGGCATGCTAGTACCCTCGAGAAGATGCCTCCATTCCTTGAGTGCCAAAATTATGGCCAGTAATTCCCTGTCGCCAATTTCATAATTGCACTCCACTGGAGACAATTTCTTAGAGAAGAAACCACATGGATGCAAGGAACCGTCAGGCGTAGGACTGTTGAGACAAGAGGGCACCTACTCCAGTCTCAGATGCATCAACCTCAAGAACAAAAGGCAGGACAGGGTTAGGATGAGCCAGAACTGGAGCAGCAGAAAAGGCAGTCTTAAGACTATCAAAGGCCTTAATGGCAGTGTCCAATGGAGTGGATCATTCTCTTTATGGGTCATGTCTGTGATAGGTTTGACCAAGGAAGAAAAGTTTTTAATAAACTTTTTATAGTAATTTGCGAACCCCAAAAAATGTTGAATAGACCGAAGACCAACTGGGCGAGGCCACTGCAGACAACTTGTCAGCGTCCATGGAGAACCCTGCAACAGAGATAACATAACCTAGGATAGTTACTTGAGTCTGATGGAACTCACATTTCTCAAGTTTACAAAACAGGCCATTGTCAGGTAGTCTCTGAAGAACCCGTGTAACATCAGAACGATGAGCCTCAAGGGTGAGTGTATGAGGATGTCTTCTAAGTACACCACAACACACTGTTGCAACATATCTCGTAGGACATCATTAATAAATTCCTGGAAAACAGCAGGAGCATTACATAGGACAAAGGGCATTACAAGATACTCATAATGCCCACTCCTGGTGTTAAATGCTGTTTTCCATTTGTGGCTCTCCTTGATCCTAATGAGATTGTACGCTCCTCTCAAATCAAGTTTGGTAAAGACCGTAGCTCCCTTGAGGCGGTCAAAGAGTTCCGTAATGAGCGGAATAAGGTAAGCCTTCTTAATGGTAAGACGATTAAGACCACTATATCGATGCATGGTCTTAGGAGGAATGACTCCGGATGGCAGGTTTATGGCACAATCGTAAGACCGGTGAGAAGGCAACGTACAAGCATGCACCTTGTCAAAAACGTCTAGGAACTCTCGCTACTCCTCTGGCAATTGAGATACCGAAGAAGTGCACAAGACTTTAACTGGTTTCCAAAGACAAGTGGAAATACATTGTAGAGACCACAACAAAATTTCAGACCTGCGCCAGTCGAGACTGGGATTGTGCTTTTGGAGCCAGGGATAACCCAGAACAACCATAAAATGCGGAGCGTTTATCACCTGGAACTGGAGGGTTTCAAAATGGAGAGCCCCAACAGCCATGGATAACGAGCAGTTTCGTGAGTAACGAGTGCAGGCTTGCCATCAATGGCCTCAATAGCAAACAGAACAGACCGAGGCAATACAGGAATGGAGTGCTTTGATACAAAAGCACTGTCAATGAAATAGCACACAGCACCGGAGTCAACAAGAGCCTGGGTGACTATGGAGGAGTCCACCCAGGAAAGGACAACAATGACCAAAGGTTTCTCCTTTAGCGGTTCCGGGGATGAGGATAAACCACCCAAGGTCTGCCCCCAACAGGACCTTAGGTGTGAGCATTTCCCAGCCGTGTAGGACAAGACTTCAAAAGGTGGCCCTGTAACCCACAATAGAGGCAGAGCCCCTCCCTCCTCCTAAAGGCCCTCTCCACCGCTGAGAGACACGTGAATCCCAACTGCATTGGCTCAGCAGTACCTAGTGACTTGGGACCATGAGGCATGGGAGGAGAGGGAGGCATGGGTGGGAACGAACACGTAGGAGACAATGGAACAGGAGGCTTCCACAAGCGCTCCTTGAAAGAGGGCCTCTCACTTAGTCTGATGTCAATTAGGATAAAAAAAGACACCAATGCCTCGAGATCTTCTGGTAAATCTCTGGCAGCAACTTCGTCTTTAATCGCATCAGAGAGCCCATGAACGAAGGCGGCAACAAGGGCTTCATTGTTCCAACCTACCTCTGCGGCAAGCGTACAGAACTTAATGGCATACTGAGCAACAGATCTTGTACCTTGCTGAATGGACATGAGTCGTTTAGCAGCAGAGGAGGAGCAAGCCGGAACATCAAATACCCTTCGAAAAGGAGGCCACAAATTCAGGGTAATTGGAAATCACAGGTTTATTAGTCTCCCACAAGGGATTAGCCCAGGCAAGAGCTTTGTCAGAGAGTAACGAGATGAGAAATCCCACCTTAGCTCTGTCAGAGGGAAACGCCTGAGGTAACATCTCAAAGTAAATGCCCACCTGGTTCAAAAAAACCTCAGCACTGATTAGGATCGCCTCCATATCGCTGAGGTAGAGGTGTAGAACCGGACATGCTCCTGGTAGGACTAGGTGCAGCAGCGGAAACAGGAGCAGCCAGAACTTGCGGGACACTTTGGTCCAAATGTGCGAGCAGGGTTTACAGGGCTAGTGCAAATTGATCCAAGCGGTGATCCTGTTCATCCATCCTGGAAATTATGGCAGGTAAAGGTGAATTATTAGCACCATTAGGATTCATGGCCCTTGTGTTATGTCAGGGTGCCAGGAATCAGACTGAGACGAGAACTGCAAAAATAATCACACCTTTATTAATAGCAAAAAATAATAAAAAGTCTACAAGTCAAATAACAAGCCAGGAATCAAAACCAGAGCTGGTAGTCAGATGTGCCGAGTCAGGAGCCAAAGTGAGTAGTCAGACAAGCCGGAATTAGGAACAAGGAGAACAGCAGAGTCAGGAACAAGCCAGGGATCAGGAACCAGGAGGGACGTCAGATAGCCAGGTAATACACAGGAGCTCTCACAAACAGGTCTGAGACAACGCAAGGGCAAGGCATACTGAACAAAGGCCCTTTAAATAATAAGTGATGACATCACAATTCTGAGACTGCATCCTGTCTCACACAAATGATGTACACCAGTCTGGCCATAAAAGGAAGTGCAGGAAATGAGCAGCATCACACAGAATGCACAAAAGTCAGCAAGAGAGGTGAGTAAAATGGCTGCCAGCAGCACATGGCAAACAAAGCAGGAAAAATCCCTGACAAGAGATAAAAAAGGAGAGGGGGCGAGAGAGTGGAGAGAGAGCAAATGAGGGGGGAGAGAGAGAGAGCAAAAATATGGGGGAGAGAGAGCAAAAGAGGGGGGGAGAGAGAGCAAACGAGGGGGGAGAGAGAGCAAAGAGGGGGAGAGAGAGCAAACGAGGGGGGAGAGAGAAAGCAAACAAGGGGGTAGAGAGAGCAAAGAGGGGGAGAGAGAGCAAAAGAGGGGAGAAAGCAAAAGAGAGTGAGGAGAGAGAGCAAAAGAAAGGGGGAGAGATAGAGAGCAAAAGAAAGGGGGAGAGTGAGAGAGAGCAAAGTACAGTGTACTGACAGTCTAGGAATGGAACAGCTTAAGGAATTTACTATCGGCTAGATTACGAGTTTTGCGTTAAGATGAAAAAGCAGCGTTATCAGGTCTTAACGCTGCTTTTTCATGCCCGCTGGTATTACGAGTCTTGCAGATTTAGGGGCACTGCACACTTTTTTGGCCTTACCGCAAAGCAATTTACGTAAATTTCGTAAAGGCTTTTTTCAATGGGAATTGCATAGCGCCGGTATTACGAGCTTGTCCTGGGAGGCCAAAAAGTGAGCGGTACACCCTATCCCATCAAGATTCCTAACGCATTTTAAAGTCAGTAGATATGAGTTTTAAACTACCAAGCCGTAGCATAAAACTCATAACTAAAGTGCTAAAAAGTATACTAACACCCATAAACTACCTATTAACCCCTAAACTGAGGCCCTCCCGCATTGCAAACACTAAAATAAAATTAACCCCTAATCTGCTGCTCCCGAAATCGCCGCCACTATAATAAACATATTAACCCCTAAACCACCGCACTCCCGTCTCACAAACAATAGTTAAATATTAACCCCTAGTCTGCCATCCCTAACATCGCCAAGACCTACCTACATTTATTAAACCCTAATCTGCCGCCCCCAACGTCGCCGCCACTATATTATATTTATTAACTCTTAAACCTAAGTCTAACCCTAACACCCCCTAACTTAAATATAATTTAAATAAATCTAAATAAAACCTACAATTATTACATAAATTATTCCTAGTTAAAAAACCTGTAAAATAAACCCGAAGCTAGCTACAATATAACTAATAGTTACATTGTAGCTTGCTTAGGGTTTATTTTTATTTTACAGGCAAGTTTGTATTTATTTTAACTAGGTAGAATAGTTACTAAATAGTTATAAACTTTAATAACTACCTAGCTAAAATAAATACAAATTTACCTGTAAAATAAAACCTAACCTAAGTTACACTAACACCTAAACTCAAACTGCAATTAAATAAGCGAGTCCATCTTCAAGACCTCCGGCGCGGAGCATCCTTTTCCAACGACGACTACTCGACGAATGAAGGTACCTTTAAGTGACGTCATCCAAGATGGCGTCCCTTAGATTCTGATTGGCTGATAGAATTATATCAGCCAAACAGAATTAAGGTTGAAAAAATCCAATCAGCCAATAGGATTGAGCTCGCATTCTATTGGCTGATTGGAACAGCCAATAGAATGCAAGCTCATAAGTATAATGTAGGTGGCGGCGATGTCCGGAGCGGCAGATTAGGGGTTAATAAGTGTTAGATTATGGGCGTTACTGAGATTTACTCTGCTTTTTTGCAGGTGTTAAACTTTTTCTCAGCCGGCTCTTCCCATTGATGTCTATGGGGAAATCGTGCACGAGCACGTATAACCAGCTCACCGCTGACTTAAGCAGCACTGGTATTGGAGTGCAGTGTGGAGCTCAATTTTACCCTACGCTCACTTCTTGCCTTTTAACGCCGGGTTTATAAAAACCTGTAATACCAGCGCTGCATGTAAGTGAGCGGTGAGAATAAAGTGCAAGTTTACAATGCAACCCTGTTACCACAAAACTCGTAATCTGGCCTGTTAGCAAAGGGAAGTAAGGTGTGAGTTGTTGTTTTAAGCTAGTGCATTGTTTTGAAGCTAGGTAAGCCAGATAAGGGGTGGGGGAGTAAGCCAGGTGTACAGTTTCAGCTGGTCATGCTTCTACTGGATTGATGAATTAATATGCGTGATGTCACAAAAAGAAGGGGTTGCATAGGGGATATAAGCTGATGAACACCATGCCAAGGCAGAAAAATAATTTTGTCTTTTTTGATAAGGGTGAGACAGGAAGAAGGGATCACTAACCTTTTTTCTTTGTTTCAGAGCAGTGCAGTTTTTCTTTGTTTCAGAAATGGCTCCAAGGAACAGGGTAATTGCTAAGACATTGTGAAAAAACTTTTGGCTAGATTACGAGTTTTGCGTTAGGGTTAAAAAGCAGTGTTAGCCTATCCTAACGCTGCTTTTTAATGCTCGCTGGTATTACGAGTCTTGCAGGTACAGGTGTACCGCTGACTTTTTTGGCCAGACTTGGCAATACCGCAAATCCACTTATGTCAATTGCGTATCCTCTTTTTTCAATGGGACTTGCATAGCACCGGTATTACGAGTCTGCCAAAAAGTGAGCGGTACACCCTCTCCTATCAACACTGGTACCGCATTTTAAAGTCAGTAGTTAAGAGTTTTATGGTACAATGCCGCAGCATAAAACTCTTAACTAAAGTGCTAAAAAGTACACTAACACCATAAACTACCTATTAACCCCTAAACTGAGGCCCTCCCACATCGCAAACACTAGTTAAATATCAATAACCCCTAATCTGCTGTCCCTAACATCGCCGCCACCTACATACATTTATTAACCCCTAATCTGCCGCCCACAACGTCGCCGCCACTATATTAAAGTTATTAACCCTAAGTCTAACCCTAACACCCCCTAACTTAACTAAATAGTTATCTATTTAATAACTACCTAGCTAAAATAAATATAAAACTACCTGTAAAATAAAACCTAACCTAAGTTACACTAACACCTAACACTACAATATAATTAACTAAATTAAATCCAATTAAATAAATTAAATTAAATTATCTAAAGTGCAAAAAAAACACTAAATTACAGAAAATAATAAACAAATTATAGAAATGTAAACTAATTACACCTAATCTAATAGCCCTATTAAAAAAAAAAAAAAAAAACCCTAGCCTAGCCTAAACTAAACTATCAATAGCCCTTAAAAGGGCCTTTTGCGGGCATTGCCCCTAAGTAATCAGCTCTTTTACCTGTAAAAAAAAATAGAAACAACCCCCCAACAGTAAAACCCACCACCCACACAACCAACCCCCCAAATAAAATACTAGCTAAAAAAACTAAGCTTCCCCTTGCCCTGAAAAGGGCATTTGGGTGGGCATTTCCCTTAAAAGGGCAGTTAGCTCTTTTGCGGCCCAAAGTCCCTAACCTAAAAATAAAACCCACCTAATACACCCTTAAAAAAACACTAACCCCCTGAAGATCGACTTACCTGGACACGTCTACATCCAAGCCAGGCGAAGTGGTCCTCCAGACGGGCAGAAGTCTTCATCCAAGCCGGGCAGAAGTGGTCCTCCAGACGGGCAGAAATCTTAGGAAGGATAGCAGGCCCCTTTAATGACAAACAGCTAAAGAATTTGATTAGATCACCTTTGGGAGAGATGACGAAAAAATAGGCCGGTAAATTCCGAATAAATCAGCAATTATCCTGCCCCAAGGGTCAGTCAGTAAATGACGCAATCAGTAGGGAGGATGCATCAGTATCCAACCAGTCATTTGACCAGGCAGTAAATTTGGTTAGGTTTGCGGCTGGGTGCTGATTTAGCAAAAGTTAATATATAATCAGCATTCAGATTACTACCTATAAAGCCAAAAAGTTTTGTTTTGATGAGATGCAAATTTGAGGGCAAGTTCTATATCGACAAATGTCTGCCTATGGGGTGTGCTATAACTTGTGCGTATTTTTAAATGTCCAGCACTTTTTTGCATTGGCTGGTAGAGAGAATTGCAGGTGAGAGTAGTATCGTGCATTACCTTGATGACTTCATGGCAGTAGGTAGAAAGTGTACAGGATCATGTGATAGAGTTCTTCATGTACTGCTAAAAACGTTTTTGGAGATGAGGGTTCCCGTGGCAGATGACAAATCAGAGGGTCCCTGTTCTAAGCAATCCTTTCCAGGCATATAGATTGATTCAGTGAATCGGCAGTGCAAATTGCCCCAAGTTAAGGTTGTGAAGATGAGGGAGGACATCACAGGTGATTGATAAAAAGAAGGTATCACTTAGGGATATGCAGAAATTACTGGGCCTGTTACATTTTGCATGCAGGGTGATTCCAGTGGAAATAATTTTTAAGGTTGAAAGTGAGTACCAGAGGGGTTGTAAAGCCTAGTCACATGATTCGACTGAACAGTCAATTAAAAGGGGATTTAAAAGTATGGGATAATTTCCTAAGAAGTTTTTTTTTTTAAATAAATTTTTATTGAAGTTGTGAGATTGACAAACAAAAGAGAAACAACCATAATCTATCCTATCTAATCGATAATCGATCCTATCTATAGAGGGGCACATACACACAGAAATTGTTACAAATGAGTAGGGAGCTATTGTATACACATTGTTATCAAGGGGCTAGGATGATAGGAGCTTGTCATGGCTAAACGGAAATAAAGCTTAGAACATCTCCTAGAGATAAGTATGTACTGCTGGTAAAACTACCCGATGTAACTGTTTGAATATAAGTATTAGATCAATGTGAAATCTTTAAAAGAGTTACAGTTAGCTCCATAGTACGAATATATAACAGATATATTAGTCTCTCCTTCACCTATATGTATTAATCCTGTGAAGGGATTGACTTGTCCTATCCCACAGACTTGGCCGCTGTCCGTAGGACAAGGACTGTTGTGTTTAAATAAGGGCAAGAGTATGCTTTAAAGTCTCAGTTGGGGATATCATAGATCAGGGCAGTGAGAGACCATCAATTAAGTAAAAGGAGTATATGGTCCTAGGTATTGGCCTCAAAGTAGGTTATATGTGTATAATCTAGCATTATCCCCTATTAGATAATAGTGAAATTAACCCCTACAACGGTTAATGTTGCTAGCTGTGTAAGATACTATGTTGATCAGTGAGTAGTATATCTACCTCCCCTATGCATGGCACCCTCTGTTTGGCGATATTTGAAGGCCATTATTAATTATCAATATTCTACAAACCTCCACCCAAAACAAACAGTGAGATCTAGAATGTACAGTGTAACAAAGAAAGCCTTTGACGAACTATAAGAGCGCCATGTAAATAAAAATTAGATAGGTAAGTAAACGTGCTATTTATACAATTAGAGGCAGTATCTAATAACAGTGCATGATGGTATACATTATACATTATAAGTCTATAATATTTAGTATAGACATGACATAGGTTATGGACTGATACCAACTAGCCTGAACCGTTGCTGGCTGTCCTTGTGAGGCACTATGTCCTGCAGGTAAAGCTCCAGATTCTAATTAAACATAGTTATACAACAATCCTTCAAACACACTTAATTATGCTATGTGGGGGTGGAGGAAGGGGTGAGAGAAAGGAGTCTATGAAGGCTTCAAGGGAAGCCGACACCTGTAATGCTTGAGGTGTTTTGAAGATCTAATGAAAGTACCTTAGTAGTGTTAGTAATAAGAGACATCCACCCTTAGTATGTGTGAAATTTGTAACACTAGTGCAGAGTGAGGACCATATGGAGGGACTGTCAGATCCAAAGGATTTCTAAGATATAAAGAGAGTTATGGCTACGATGCATCATAGAACAGGTCTTAAATTAAGTGGACCTGACCAGACACCTAGAAAACAGAAGTATGATAATCCAAATGGACAGTTGGGGGGGGACAAGGGGACTAGTAAACTTCGATGTCAGCTACAAGGTGTGAGTCCAATGAGGTAAATAATGAATTTCCATCGGACTCCCATGAGGAGTGGTTGAGTCGTGTGCATAGTGCAATATGGTCGTTAATGTACTAACCTGTAGGTTCTATTTCTAAGCCAACTGATCATTGGTTAAAGGCTCTTGATTCCATCCAGCATGCAAGCTATTATACATAACCTTCTAGTTATAATATACTGAAAGGAATAAGAACTAAACGCTATAAAGAATATATCATAAGAAGTACATAATTCACATAAGTACGGAGCATATAGAGCCTGTTTTTGGGAGGGAGTAGGTTGGGGGTCAGAGGAATAGTGAAAGGTCTGTAGGACCTAGAGTGGGATAAGCCAATTAAAGGGGTGAAGTGTTTTGTTTTTTTTTAAAAGATGGTGGAGTTATTTGTAGTCCAAGGGACTGGGGGAAGGACATATGATACCTTTACCTGGGACCAGACGACTGTATGCGCAGATGGCCACCAGGCCATATTGTTGTGTATCGCATCTTGTGAGGAGGAGAATTTAGCAGGAGGGACCTAAACTCGATAGGTCTAAGGAATGAGAGTAGGAAGAGAGGGACCCACAAAAAGGCTTTTACATGCAAATAACCATTATCAAACACCGAACAAGATATAACATAACATTGAAACAAGAATGAAACATTTTCAATAAGTTAGCTTAATAGATTCATAGTATGAAATGAAATAATTTCCCTGGGGAGGCTTATTCATCTGTGCTCTTGACCTTTCTGGACAGCTGACTCTGACAAATGCCCTTATGATTATGAAAGTACTACAGTTCATCTCCTTAAGAGTTGTGGATCCTGCAGGCCAGCCCCAGAGTCCATTAAATGTTCTATGATCAATGATCTCCTCTAGACAAGCACTCCTGGAAGTGCCTGTACAACTGTTAGTCTCTGAAAAAAGAAAAAGTCAGAACCAGAAACAAAAAACATTGAACATGAAACATAAGAAACCACATAGCAAAAGGATACATGTGGTCCCAAGTCCTTGGGACTTTCTCCGATATGGGGAGATATTATTATTTTTTTACATGACCAATTGGCCGAAGAATTGTGGATCAAAAGTCTTCTCTAGGTTCTGGCCTATCTTTCCTCTTGGGTTGTTGTTGAGGCCTTTTAGGTAAAGGTTGCCATTCTGGAGCTTAAGTGTTGAGTTGTCTGGGGCTGTTTGAAAGTTTTCTGTTTTGTTACGAAGAAGGAGACAGGCCTAGAGATTCAAGAAGTTTCATCCCCTGGTCTGGAGTGGAAATGATGTAGGAATGGTCTTCATGCTGAAAGAAAACCTTCACAGGAAAACCCCACCAATACTTGACACTATTCTTTTGAAGAGACTGTGTGACCTGTTGGAAGGAGCGCCTTCTTGCAAGCGTGTGTGGGGAAAGATCAGGGAAGGTCTGTATTGCCTGATAGGATTCCTTCAAATTTATGTTTAGATATGAAGCCCTCAACAACTTCTCTTTAAAGGTATAATAATGCAGACGGATGATGACGTTTCTTGGGGTATCTGAGTTGGAATTCCGTGGACGGTGAGCTCTATGAACCCTATCAATAAGGGGATCATGATCCTGCAGGGATCCCAAGAGTTCCTTGAATAGGCCTAACAAAAAATTGGGTAGATCAGCAGAACTCACATCCTTCGGTATTCCGCAGATTCTAATGTTATTACGGTGTGACCTGTCCTCAAGGTCAGCCAGTTTAGATTCTAGGTCTGTTATCATCTCAGATAAGGATTGGGTATATGATAGTAAGTTAGCGTGGTCCACTGCAAGGTCCTCGTGCTTTCATTCAAGGGTTTCTGTGTGCTCACCCAAGGAAGAAATGTCCCTTTTAAGCTCTGACAGAAGTCTTAAGGTCCTGCTTTTATATGGGAACTGCTGGTTGCTAATTCCAAGAAATAGCAGACTAGGTTGAAGGGGGAGAGTGTACCCGGTACCACGTACTCGTGGAGTCTACTCCAGCATAATTAAATGTCCACTGTGAGACAGATAAACAAGGTATGTAATGGTAGGGGGGAGCCGCCTGGTGACAAAGATGTTTAGACCTCTTCACCTGGGGAGGTGCTCCCTCAGAGTGATGTGGGTGAATGTATGTGGATATGACCCGCAGGCAAGTGTGCCAGCGGGAAAGGGAGGAGAAGAGTCAGTCAGAAGGTACCATAAGCCAAGGATATAGTGCGGAGACTAATAGGCCTGCATCTGCTGCAGTATAAATGTAGGGAAGAGTACTTTTTGTCCACTGGCAGGAGGAGTTTAGTGAAGAAGTAAATTTAAAACAAGCTCCCTGTGTCTCTTAATCTGTTAACAACAAGTGACAGTCAAAGGACGTATACTTCAGAACTATAGTTGTACAAATGATTGTAGACCTCTGAAGTGAAGGCAGGGCTAGTAATTTACATTTCTATTAATATTGGATATGTGAAGCCTCCTTTAATTCCCATACAGTTGTTCCACTCCTGCACCCAACTGATTTAATGTAGACCCAGAGGCCCAGGTGGGTGTAAATTAGTGAAGGCCTTGTGCAGGTGTGGGCCGGAGGAATTGGGCACTTACTAAGTTAGGCAAGATGGCGGCTCGCGCCAAAAGAACAGGCCTTTCCCGTAGACACCGAGGGTGACCGGAGCTCTCTCCAAGAAGTGACTAGATGTGGCTGAGAGGTCCCCCTGCTAGCTGGAAAGTTGGAGCGTGATGATCTAAGGTGAGTAGAGTTGAGATGCAGCTACGTCCAAAGTAACGCCCTGGCTGTTTGCTGGGATAAGTACCTTCAAGTTCTCTAGGCTCTGATGTTCTAAGCAAGACCTGCCAGTGGACGCAGCAGACTGTCGATCTCCACAAGAGAGCGAGATACCACAAAAGAGAGGGGAGAGAGAGAGTGTGCGCAAAAGAGAGGGGGAAAGAGAGCACATAAGAGAGGGGGAGAGAGAGAGCAAAAGAGAGGGGGAGAGAGCGCAAAAGAGAGGGGGAAGAGAGAGAGCAAGGGGTGGGACCGCTGTACTACAAAAAATTGGCCTGTGTGCGACTTCTGGTCAGGAGGAGTGTGAACACGTTTGCACGCTCTGAGCTCAGGACAGCGAGCTGTGGAGATCCGAACCCCCAAGCACAGTGCTCCTGTTGGCGGCTAGGGAAGCAATCCGCCTGGGGAGAAAGCATATGTGGTGTGTCATGGAGGTCCAAACGATACCGCCATGGTCAGGTGGTACTGACAAATAGCCAAGCTGAAAGCTCGGAGGAACACGCAGGAAGCAGAGGGTGAGGCGGCAACCGGTGCATAGTGGGCGGAGGCGCAGATGCAAGTGGCGGTGTGTGCGGATCTGTGGCAAGTGGAAGCAAGTTGAACCACTAACTGGAAAAGCGGCACTTTCGGGCGGTAGAAATGGACAAATTCGGGAGGTATCCTGGAGGAGCCATTTCAGCTTTGAGGGTTCCGGAAGCCTAGGTGAAAGGCAACAGAAGAGAGCACACAGAATCTGCAAAACCGCAAGTATACCAACTGCATGCCCTAAGAGGTTAATGATATCGACTCACCCTGTAAAGCCTGCATATATAGAGACACTTGGCTTCATAGAGATCCCTACTTGCTATATATATTGGGATAAATTGCTGACCGTACAGTACAGCTAGAATCACTGATACAGGTTGGCAGGAATAATAACGGAGAAGGATAAATGCGTGGAGATCTATAAGCTTTGCGCTATGTGAGGCGGTGGATATATTTAGAAATACCGCATTTACCAGGCTGAAGTGTTTGGTGCTTGTTTTTCAACTTGATTATCTAGTGATAAAGCGCAGTTTTTTTCTTTTGTCTTAAAGTGAACCACGCAGAGAGATAAACTGGGAAAATAAAAAAACATTTCTACCTGTAAAATTCTAAATACGTATCAGCAAGTATAGTTTCCAGTGAAGATTGTCTATTGTTGAAGTGGTTTTGTTTTCTGGTGGCTGTATAGGGAAAAGCAGCTACATTGGCCAAGTCTATCCTAGTGGGGACACATACAGCCACGGGCGAAAGTTAATTTTATTATTACTTCCGTATCAGGTTTTTCTGGAAACTGTCTCTAAAGATTGGATGGACTAACACTAGATAAAAGGTGGCAAAGAATTTGCCTGCAGGCAAAAGTGAGAAAGTTTCCACGGGGACTGTACAGATTTAAAGATATTCATGAACTAACACCTTTCTTTATTGTAATATTGTCTGTTTTCTTTATCTAAAGAGTATATTAATAAGGGAAACAATATACAGAGGTGCAAGATGGAAAAAAACACACAATATTCTGTACAAATGAACTAAGAACTGATACTCTCCTTTAGGTCAGACCGCAGCCTTCTTGCAGTCTCTCCCTTGTGACTGTGTATAGATAGATAGATAGTAGTAGATGGCACTGGTCTATTGAATGATTTTCTCTAGTAAGTGAAGAGAAAAAAGGCTTGATGCATATATTGAAGCCAATTAATATGGGTGCAGTATACTCACTCCATAAGATGAATCTTTACAGCTGAAAGGGAACGTAGCGTCAGATGGCAAGAGTCCACAGGTTCCTGGAGTCAAATACTGAATTTTCAGGTTTATCCAAAGGTGGGCTATAAATGAATAGAGACCCAAATGACAAAAGTATCCAGTGTATAATTGAAAAAATGTAGTAACTTACTCCATAAATAAGGAGATTCCAGCTCAGCACAGCAAAACAAAACAAGATCTTGACAGTCTTTCAACAAAGGATAAAAGGTTTTATTTGCTCAACGCGTTTCAACGTATTACACGTCTTTATCAAGAGCATACATTAAAACAAGTAAAACAGGTAAGTAAAACCAAGTATTGAGTGTGTTTGCTGTGGATACAGGGCTGGTTTATGTTCCAGCTTTTGGAACAAGTGATACAATTTTTATGGAAAAATGGAATGCAGCTTTGCATAAATGTTCAACTGAATTAGTGAGCCTTCTTTATGAATATCGAGAAATAAATTTAAAACATATTGAGAAAGAGATTGTGGCTTTAGAAATTGAACTAAATCCATTTTTATCTAACAAAGTTTGTAATAACAGATTTGAAGAAATTAAAAGAAAATCTAAGGAATTAGATGAACAGATTGGGCAGTCTAAATATAATAAATACCTCAGAGATAAAGATGATTTTGCCAATGGTACACAATATGTACAAGTTCAATCGGATAATTTTAAAATACAGAATTATACTAATGGTTCATCAACTAATCAACACCAACCTTAGACTTCCCTTTAATATAAAACCTTGGGAGAAAAACAGAACTCATTCCCATTCCAGATCACATAGAGATACACACCAAGGTAGTAGACAATATAATTCTAACACAGATCAATATCATTCTAGACATAGGGAAGATCACCCTTATAATGCACACACCGAAAATAACCATTCCATCCATCATGGAAGGAATAATTCTAGGAATTATTACATTGAAAATAATTACAACCAACAAAACAGATTTAACTCAGATTATAGGGAAAATAGGAATGAACCAGAACACACTCGCCCTTTTCCAAACCATTACAATCGAGACAGGAACAAAACGGTCCTCACACACTCATATTCATCAGAATTGGACTCATCCAAACAGATACTCACCATTGAGGACAGACACACAGATGCATCACAATGTAAATCAATCAGAGAGATCAAACCAAAGGAAAAGAGAGAGAACACCCGATCATACACGGGAGGGAGAGGAGGTAGAAGAAAGACACAGAAGGAGGAGACAGATGGAATAGGTATATATAATATATCCACTAAAGTAATTACAGAACAGAAGCAGAAGGTATTAATGAAAGGTCTCAAGTTCATACCAACACAAGGAGTCAATACCTTTCAGCTATTTGTGGATGCACAAAAATTTATTAGAAATCTTACCATTAAACGCTTTTTTGCCAAAAAAGATACTATTAGCTATATTCCACCAGAACCCAGATCCAAATTTAAAAATCCATCTAACTTTTATCCTAGTCATTGTAAGGGATCTAGCATAGATGTTTTTGGTAAGTTAATTCTTAAGGATATAGAAAATATAAAACAACAACCTAAGTTTCATAATTTAACTAAATCTGAATCTGAAACTTTAAAAAATCTGAATAAAAGAGAAGACATAGTGATCAAAGAGGCTGACAAGGGCGGGGGAGTGGTAATAATAGACAGAGAATTTTATTTACAGGAGGCCAACAATATATTATCTGATGTTAATACCTACAAAATTCTCGATAGGTCACCAAAAAAAGTATTTTGTGAAGAATTACATAAGGTTCTTACTCAAGCCCTTGATAGAGAGATTATATCTGAACAGGAATTCGATTTTCTATACCAGAATAATTCTAAAACAGCTATTTTTTATTTTCTACCCAAGTTGCACAAAAACCCAATCCACCCCCCAGGGCGCCCCATTATTAACGGCATTGATTAATTGACAGCTAACTTATCTTCCTTTATTGATTTTTTATTACAGCCATTTGCCCAAAACTCCAAATCTTATTTAAAAGATACTACACATATTTTGAATATAATCAATCAGATTAAATGGGAACCAAATTATTATTGGGTTACCATGGACGTTACTTCATTGTACTCTATTATAGATCATCAAAAGGGTATTGCAGCTGTGAAATGGAAATTAGAACAAGACCCCAATTTGTCTAATAAACTTTTGGAGTTCATTATTACAGCCATTGATTTTATGCTTAGCCATAAATTTTTTTGGTTTAACAATCAATATTATTTACAAATTTGTGGAACCGCTATGGGCACCAGGTTCGCCCCGAGTTATGCCAATATCTATATGGACCATTTTGAACATCTTTATGTATCGGCCAGTGGCGTGCTCGGGGCAAGCCTGGTGACATGGCGGAGATATATTGATGATGTTATTTGTATCTGTAAAGGAAAACTAGAAACCTTAAATCTTTTCATTTCCCACTTGAACAGCAATAATATGAACATTACACTTACCCCTGAAATTCATAAAACAGAGGCAACATTTTTAGATCTGTCCATTTCCATCAGAGAGGGAGTTATACACACTAAAACACATTTTAAAAAATCTGATACTAACACATATATCAGACACGACAGCCAACACCACCCCAGTTGGCTTAAAGCCATCCCTAAAGGCCAATTTCAATGCCTCAGATGAAATTGTGACCAATTAGACGATTATGAGGAACAGTCCATCATGCTAAAAAAAAGATTTTTACAAAGGATAGAAGTCAGAGACATTAGAACTAGATAGACAGCATGCCAAAAATCTAGATCGAAGGGAGATACTTTAAGGACATAAACGTATACAATCACAAGAAAGCTCCTTCCCTAGGTTTATAACAACATTTAACTCAGGACATAATCAAATTAAAAACATCATAAACAAACACTGGCACGTGTTAAAGAGTGATGAAGTATTAGATAAAATTATTCCCTCCAAACCACAAATTACATTCCAAAAAGGCCACAATTTTAAACATAAATTAGCACCTTCATTAATTAAAGGGATGACCCCAAAAATTCCTTTGTCCATTGCGAACCTACAAGGCTTCTATACCTGTGGTTGATGTAAGGGTTGTAACTACACAAAAAGGGTACACAAGTCATTTACTTCATCCACTACAGGACAGACATTTATTATTAAACATTTCATAACATGCAAAACCACTAACGTCATTTACCTTCTACAGTGCAATTGTAAGATCCAATACTTAGGCCAAACAACCAGGTTTTTAAAAACATGTATACTAGAACATCTCAATAAAATAGAGAAAAAGCACGAAGATCACGGTGTACCCCTACATTGTAATTCCTGTCAAGATTTCAACAAAAATCATTTCCTCTGGTTGAGTATAGAAAGAGTGTCTACCCACTGGAGGGGGGGGGGGGGAATCTGGAAAAAGAACTAGACAGAAGGGAACTTTGGTGGATTCACACTATGAGAACCTACAACCAATGGGGTATAAACAAGGACATTAGGATAGCAGCCTTTATCTAACATATCAAATATATGACTATTAATTTAATACACTATTCTTGACACATTATTAAATTAATGCTACACTTATAAACTATTAGGTACATTTAGGTATCTCATCAACACTTCACACATACCATTCACACTTATGTTATACTTTAGGATTAAATTAATATTTAAGACATCACATTCACTTTCAAGATATCTCATTTTATTTATGTTTATTCATTCATTTTTATTTCTTTTTATTCATTTATTTTTATTTATTTGTATTCATTTCATTATTAATAATAATGTATTAGTATAGGGACTTTCTATAGTAAATAAGCACAATTAAATTTTCACTATTCAAATGTTGCACATATCTATTTATTTTTATTATTTCTTATGTTAGAGATAATATTTAACATTTAATTTAAATTTAATATTTATTTATAATCATGTTACTAGATCTGTGGGCTCTCACTATGAAATTTCCTTAAACAAAATATTTATTCACAACCATGTTACTAGATTTGTGGGCTCTCACCATGAAATTTCCTTAAACAAAATATTTATTTATAATCATGTTACTAGATCTGTGGGCTCTCACCATGAAATTTCCTTAAACAAAATATTTATTTATAATCATGCTACTAGATTTGTGGGCTCTCACCATGATTCATATAAATGCACATAAATGTATTCTTTCCTGCTATGGAAGTTACATATGGCTATTTCATTTGTTTGGGTAGGCACAACCATCTCAATTTTATTTTTATGTATTGTCCCTCTAATTAGGAGACATATAAGTTGTAATTTTTTTCACATTATTATAGTTAGTGCCACTGACTATTTATATCGGGTTTTTCCCAAATCAGGTATTCATCTTCATATGGTCCCATAATGAATGTAATCTAGACGCATAATACCTCTATATGAGATGTAATGACATTATGACAACGATCATAATTATTTTAAACCCACAACAGTTAACGTCACTGTCAGTATATATTGGGCTTTTGCAAATCAGGCACTTTATATGGTCCTACAATAATCATAATTCTAGAATATCTCCACATGAGATGTAATAATATCGTGACAGTTTAATAGAATATTGAACCCCCTTTTTTTGTAATATGAATGTGCAGTAAGGATTCCCTTTTTGAAATATGAATGTATTGTGTCACAAATGTTTCAGATTCATTCTGAAGAGCAAATACTGGTCACTTTTTTCCTGCTTTTGTTTCAGAATTATTTATCTTGTTTTATTGGCTGAGATGTATGTCTGATGTCATTCAGGACACTCCCTCTATTAGTACACAGAATTTTGACTCTTCCGGATTGATGCTTTCACCCTTGGATTACAGCCGTCCTCTGATTGGACAAGAGAAGCATATGAGCACAGATCGTACCTGAAAAGGAACTGTTACACAACGGACTACTTGATTGAGGACTTTATACTACTGTCTGTTCATTGGTCTAAATATTCAAGAAGTGTTTTGATTGGTTAAATAACGTATCAATACTAAACTAAGCCTCTATTTTTAAACTTTGATGGTTTTTTTAATGATTTTCTTTAAAATATATTTTTCTTCATTTTTATTCTCAGGAATAGTTTACTATTGATGCATATATATAGTATTAAACATTTTATGAAGTTTTTGTGAGTCCAATTTCCTGTGCTCAACAGGAAATTGGAACTAATTGTTCACCTGTATATAAACCAAATCTGTAGCCACAGCAAACACACTCAATACTTAGTTTTACTTACCTGTTTTACTTGTTTTAATGTATGCTCTTGATAAAGACGTGTAATACGTTGAAACGCGTTGAGCAAATAAAACCTTTTATCCTTTGTTGAAAGACTGTCAAGATCTTGTTTTGTTTTGCTGTGCTGAGCTGGAATCTCCTTATTTATGGAGTAAGTTACTACATTTTTTCAATTATACACTGGATACTTTTGTCATTTGGGTCTCTATTCATTTATAGTCCACCTTTTGGATAAACCTGAAAATTCAGTATTTGACTCCAGGAACCTGTGGACTCTTGCCATCTGACGCTACGTTCCCTTTCAGCTGTAAAGATTCATCTTATGGAGTGAGTATACTGCACCCATATTAATTGGCTTCAATATATGCATCAAGCCTTTTTTCTCTTCACTTACTAGAGAAAATCATTCAATAGACCAGCGCCATCTACTACTATCTATCTATTAATAAGGGAACACTGAAGCTGGGGACTAATACCGTTTGATATTGTAATAGTGTCTGTTTTCTTTACCTAAAGAGTATATTAATAATGGAACACTGAAGTTGGCTGGATAAAGATAGCTATTTAAAAATTCTGTAAATATATATGTAAAGGCTTGATGTGTGGAATAAGGTAGCCTGTTAAGTATATATAATCTTTGGAATTGCGAATTGTTCCCTAAAATAAGGGCTATTATGGTATAGGGGTAAAATTCAATTGTTAGGTCACTGAAAAAGGATATTTTACTGCAGGAGCACAGTGGTATAAAAAAACTGTGGTAGAGTTTAAAGGAAACAGCTGGTGAGTCTGATATCCATATGATTTGAATAGTGAAGTAGAATTCAAAAAAGGAAGGTTTGTGAAAATCATAAAAGGTACTTGTCGAATTAACATTGCTGTAGTGAATAACTTGTAATCCCTTTTTCTTTCACTTTTTGACACCTTTTTTTTTTTTTTCACATTTAATATTTTAGGGAAAGTAGATAAGATAGAACTATAAGTTGGTAGTGTTGTTTTTTTCCCTTCTTGTTTTTTTTTACTTTGTACACTATTCACAAATAAGGCAGATTTCTGGGCTTAGTGAGACCCCCAGATCTTAATGGAAAAATATATAACAAACGTGAAACCCAGGTCCCCAGCTATGCCGTCTAGGAGAGACAAAAAATTAAATAACGTGGCACAAGACTCACTAGTAGAGACAACTGTTACTACTCCACAAGATATGGAAAAAGGTGTAGAGGCTCAATTAACAAATAATCAGATAGTGGGCCTAATACTGCCCCAGTTCAAAAGGGATTAAAAAGGAGATCGCAGGTCTCACTGTAGAAATCAGGCAATTTTCTAACAGGCTGTCAGAAGTTGAATCACGAGTGTCCGATCTTGAGGACTTTTGCACTAATCAGGAAGATGTTAATCAGAAACTTTCAAATACTATTAAGCTATTACAGTCCAAGATAGAGGACTTAGAAGATAGGTCAAGGAGGAACAAAGTAAGGGTAGTTGGAGTTCCAGAAATTACTGAGTATGCAGACCTCATACAATTTGCATCAGTTACCTTGCCAAAATTGATAAATTTGCCACTGCAGGAAGGGAAAATAGCGGTAGAAAGAGCACACCGTATTGGGCCTATTAGATCAGAGTCAGATAAAAGAAACCGCCCGAGAATGATTATGATTTGTTACTTAAATTTTCAAGATAAGGTGTCAATATTAAGGCAGTATAGAAAGTCAAGTCCATTAATAATTGAAGGTAAAAAGGTTCTTTTGTTTCAGGACTTTTCTGCAGATACGTCTGCGAAAAGAAAAGATATGTCTCCCTACTGTTCTGAGTGTATAAAAGCTGGAATGAAAGCCATTTTAAAGTATCCTGCTAAGTTAGTAATAGAAAGCGATGAAGGTCAGGTAGTTTTAAATACACCAAATGAAGCCAAGGCTTTTTGTCTTAAAAACAATATACAGATATGAAACAAATGTTTTTGATCTGTTATTAATAGAATAGATGATGGGTTTATGCAGGGAGCAGCTCCCAACATTTCTCTTGAGCATGTTTTTAAGCTTTTCAGGAATATATATGGCTATGGGAATTGATGGATGTCTGTGAAAGAACTGTAAGGTTGCTGTTTTCTACAGCAGAGGGAGGTGTTTGTTGTGATTGCGGAATGTGGTTGTAGGGTTTTTTTTTGTTTGTTTTTTTTTTGTCTTTCTCTATGAGGTCTGCATTTGCTATAAACATTTTGAAAAAATAAAATATTTCTTTTTTCTTTTTTTTTTTTATCTTTCTCTATGAGGTTAGTATCTGATGTAAATATGTCAACTTGCTTAATTAAATGAGTACGAATTTAAACATTTTATCTTGGAATATTGGAGGAGTCACATCCCCAATAAAACGCAAAAATATCTTAAAAACCCTTAAAAAATATAATCCTGATATAGTCCTCCTACAGGAGCTGCATCTAAAGGCAGAAGAGATCCCAAAATTAAGGCCAAATTGGATTGCTGAAATTTTAGCCACACCTTGCTTAACAAGAAAGCGAGGTGTAGCCATTCTGATTAATAAAAATGTAACATATAATATAATTAGCGTTGATGTTGATTTAGCAGGTCGTTATTTAATCCTACAAATTAAAATTGATGCCAAAATTTGGACAATATGTAATGTGTATGGGCCAAATGAATTGGATAGAGAATTCTGGAATAACATTAAAAATAAATGAGTTCCCTATTTAGGGCAAAACTTGATCCTAGCAGGGGACTTTAACATGGTCCTATACCCAGAGATAGATAGGTTCTTGCAAAAGAAAAGTAGAGGGAAATACAAAAGAGAGGCAAGTTTTTTTTAGAGAGTTTTGCAAAGCTTTAAAGTTAAAAGATATCTGGAGAGTCCAACATCCGGACATAAAAGAATACTCCTGTGAGTCTAAATCACACAAGAATTTCTCTAGAATAGAATTGTTTCTCATAGACGAAAGCATATTAAAATTAGATATAGAGTCCGAAATATCTGAATTTGGTCTATTAAAAGTAAACTTTAATTTTCAGGAGGCAACAAATAGGAACACCTTCAGATTTCCAGGGTATATGATTAATAATTTGGGTTTTTGTAACTGGCTAACACAAAGATGGCGAGAATATTCTAACTTAAATAATACATATAGGAATAAGACAGAATTTTTTTGGGAAGCAGGTAAAGCGGTCATGAGAGGCGAAATTAAACAATATATGGTAAGAATGAAAAGAAAGATGGCTAGTAGGGAATTACAACTCGCAAATCAGTTGAAAAACGCATACCGAAAATATATCTTAAAGTCAGATAGGTCGTCATGGGATAAATATAGAAAGGCTAGAGAAGAGCAAGACTTCTTTATGAAAAAAAAATGGGCAATGGAGGATATTAAGAATAGGCATTACTGGCAGGGCCTGCAGGGCATATCAGCCAAAAATCTGACTAAAATTAGAAATTTCAGGAAAAATAAAAACCTGATTATATCGATAAGGCAGGATAATAAAGTATATACCAAATCGCATGAAATCCGGGAGGCTTTTTTTAAATACTATCAGAATATCTATGCTTTAGGGGATTTAGATGTTAAAGCAAAAGAGACCTTCTGGGAAAAGATTAAGCTTCCAAAGATCAATAGCGAGAAATTGGCGCAATTGAATCTACCAATTTATACTGAGGAAGTTAAGGGTGCTATTGATAGAATAAAGATCGGGAAAGCACCAGGTCCAGATGGTCTTGCGGCAGAGTGGTATAGAATATTGAAAACAGACATAGCTGACATCTTAACAGAACTATTTAATCTATATTTTGTTCAAAATAGAATGAAATCTGTATATTTTGCGGATTCAGTAATTACGCTGATTCATAAAAAGGGTAAACTACCAGAGGATATGGGTTCCTATAGACCCATATCTTTACTCAACAACGATTATAAGCTGTTAATGAATATCATTGCTGAGAGGCTTAAAAATGTGATTGGAGATATAATTCATCCCGATCAGACGGGTTTTATGCCGGGGAGGAATGTAGCGAGTAATATACGTAGGGTATTATTAACAATTGAGCATTACTATAATAAATTACACAGAACAGGGAAATATGATGAAGTAGATCATGCCTTAATTACAACAGACGCGGAAAAGGCGTTTGATTCAATAATCTGGGATCATTTGACGACTTCTCTATTATAGTTCAGGTTCTCGGGTAATCTAGTAAATTTGGTGAACTTGATATACAAATCACCAACATCACAAGTGTTAGTAAATGGGGGGACTTCTTTGATTATGTAACAAAAGTATTAGACAAGGGTGGAGCAGTTGATGTAGCATATCTAGATTTCAGCAAAGCATTTGACACCGTCCCACACAATAAACTAATTCACAAACTATATCTCCTTGGTCTAGATTCAAAAATTGTGAACTGGGTGGAATGCTGGCTTAAGGACAGAAAACAAAGTGTCTTAGTAAATGGAGTTCATTCAGCAGAGGGGGCTGTTACTAGTGGTGTTCCTCAGGGGTCAGTTCTGGGGCCTGTTTTGTTTAACATATTTATCTGCGATATCAGCAAAGGGCTACAGGGGAAAGTATGTCTCTTTGCAGATGATACAAAAATTTGCAACAGAGTGGATGTTCCAGGGGGGGTAGACAAAATGAGAAGTGATATACAACAATTGGAGGATTGGACAAACGACTCGGATCTAAAGTTTAACACAGCAAAGTATAAAATAATGCATTTAGGGAAGAAAAATCCAAATGTTAATTACAGACTCAATGACACTTTACTGACTGTTACAGATGAGGAACAGGACTTGGGAATTATTATTTCAGATGATTTAAAATTTAGTAAACAATGTAGTAATGCAGCGAGTAAGGCTAGCAGAATGCTTGGATGTATTGGTAGAGGTATTTGCAGCAGAAATAGTAAGGTTCTTATGCCACTTTATAGATCATTAGTTAGGCCTCATCTTGAGTATTGTGTGCAGTTCTGGAGGCCATATCTTCAGAAGGATATTAACAAACTTGAATCTGTGCAAAGGAGGGCTACCAAAATGGTACATGGTCTAAAAAATAAAACTTACCAGGATAGGCTCAATGACCTAAATATGTACAGCTTAGAGGACAGAAGGGAAAGAGGTGATATGATAGCAACTTTCAAGTACATTAAAGGGTTTAGTAAAACTGAGGCTGTGGGTATTTTACATAAAATGGAAAATTCAAGAACAAGGGGTCATGAGCTCAAGCTAAAGGGTAGTAGATTCAGGAGTAATTTGAGGAAGCACTTCTTTACAGAAAGAGTGATTAATTTATGGAATAAACTTCCTCAAGAGGTAGTAGCAACAAACACTGTGGGGGACTTTAAAAATGCATGGGACAAGCAAAAGGCTATCCTACGAACTAGATAAGTTTATACTGTTAGGTAAGGTCGGGCAGACTTGCTGGGCCTATGGCTCTTATCTGCCGTCAATACCTATGTTTCTATGTTTCTAAGTGAGCCAGGTTGGGATTTACAAGAGATGGAGGCAGGACTCACTTTGTATAAAGCAGGCATTAGATCATTAACGTACTGGTATAATATTCTATTTGAAAAATTAGGGTCTAAACATATCAGGGTAATCACACAGAAGCTTCAAAAATATGTCCCAAATGTTCAGGAAGAAGAGGTAGTGAAAAGTATTAGCTTAAGTATGTCAGCGACAACAGTAATTAGTTGGAGGGAAACTCATTGGAGAATCATTAACAATTATTATTTAACGCCGGATAGGTTAAATAAATGGGCTAGTGCAGACTTGAATATCTGTTGTTATAAGTGTAGTGCAGGGAGAGCAGACCTACTGCATTGTTTGTGGTTGTGTCCCAAAATCAGACAATTTTGGGCTAAGGTAAACTATTGGTTGAACAAATATGTGGGGTCACGGATTGAATTTACTTCATGTATAATCTTTTTCTTGTATCAAGGTCCGCTAGAGCCAGGAGAGAGTCAGTTAGTAAACACCGGTATAATGTTAGCTCGAAATTTAATAGTTAGAAATTGGAAAAGAAGAAGAGCCCCTGTGTTAGGGGAGTTTATTAATTTAATTTACTTACAAATGAGAATTGAACTTTATGACAATAATTTAAGAAAGGAGACAAAGCTCAGGAAGTATTTCAATAAATGGTTAAAAGTACTCTTGGAATGACCATTAGATATGCAAAGGCAATTTATTTCCCCTCTAAAAAATGTAGTACCCTTCTTAACTTTGGTGGCAGAAGAGAGGATACCTTACCAGTGGGGGGAGGTTAGGGAAGGAGCTAATTAAGTCAGGACCATATAAAAGGTACATAAACAGACTCTTTGGGGGGGGGGGGGGGTGTTTTGGGGTTTTTTCCCCTTTTTTTTTTTTTTGTGGTATCTGTGTGTGTCTGGGGTGTGTGTGTAGAGGTGTGTGTTAAAAATGGTATAAAAACAGTAGTGTTTATAAAGAATGAAGGGCCCTGGTGAATGATCAAAGAGTATAGATTGTTAAATAATCTAAATTTTTCTTTTTGTTTTTTCATGTATTTTATTTTTCTCTTTGAAATTGTATTAATGGCCCTGCGTGGCGCAAAACAAGAAATGTATTGTTGTTTGTTGCTACGTTATTCTGCTGATTGTATTGTACACTACTGGGCATAAATAAATATTTTTTTTTAAAAATGGCCTGTGTGCACGGGATTTAGGACTAGTCATTGTTATAAATGGTGTTTTTTAATGCATGTTACTCATCTACCTGTGCCAGGCAATGGGATACTAAGTGCTATTCTTCTATTGGTGTTAGTGAAGGATTATTACACAGTGTGCTGCTCTTTGTGCAGCTCTTTGTCTTAGTCAAGGGGTTAATATACAGTGTAGATCTGTGCTAGTGAAGTGTTAGTACACACTGTGTAGCTATCTGTGCTAGTGAAGGGTTAATACACACTGTGCTAATGAAGGGTTAATACACACTGTGCTGCTCTCTTTGCTAGTGAAGGGTTAATACACATTGTGCAGCTCTCTGTGCTAGTGAAGGGTTAATACACACTGTGCTGCTCTCTGTGCTAGTGAATGGGTTAATACACACTGTGCAGCTCTCTGTGCTAGTGAAGGGTTAATACACACTGTGCAGCTCTCTGTGCTAGTGAAGGGTTAATACACACTGTGCAGCTCTCTGTGCTAGTGAAGGGTTAATACATACTGTGCTGCTCTTTGTGCTAGTTAAGGGTTAATACACACTGTGCTACTCTCTGTGCTAGTGAAGGGTTAATACTCACTGTGCTCATCTTTGTGCTAGTGAAGGGATAATGCATACTGTGCAGCTCTCTGTGCTAGTGAAGGGTTAATACACACTGTGCTGCTCTCTTTGCTAGTGAAGGGTTAATACACATTGTGCAGCTCTCTGTGCTAGTGAAGGGTTAATACACACTGTGCTGCTCTCTGTGCTAGTGAAGGGTTAATACACACTGTGCAGCTCTCTGTGCTAGTGAAGGCTTAATACACACTGTGCAGCTGTCTGTGCTAGTGAAGGGATAATACATACTGTGCTGCTCTTTGTGCTAGTTAAGGGTTCATACACACTGTGCTACTCTCTGTGCTAGTGAAGGGTTAATACTCACTGTGCTGATCTTTGTGCTAGTGAAGGGATAATGCATACTGTGCAGCTCTCTGTGCTAGTGAAGGGTTAATACACACTGTGCTGCTCTCTGTGCTAGTGAAGGGTTAATACACACTGCTGCTCTCTGTGTTAGTGAAGGGTTAATACAGACTGTGCTGCTCTCTGTGCTAGTGAAGGGGTTAATACACACTGTGCTGCTGTCTGTGCTAGTGAAGGGTTAATACAGACTGTGCTGCTCTCTATGCTAGTGAAGGGTTAATACACACTGTGCAGCTCTCTGTGCTAGTGAAGGGGTTAATACACACTGTGCTGCTCTCTGTGTTAGGGAAGGGGTTAATACACACTGTGCTACTCTCTGTGCTAGGGAAGGGTTAATACACACTGTGCTGCTCTCTGTGTTAGTGAAGGGTTAATACAGACTGTGCTGCTCTCTGTGTTAGGGAAGGGGTTAATACACACTGTGCTACTCTCTGTGCTAGTGAAGGGTTAATACAAACTGCACAGCTCTCTCTGCTATTGAAGGGGTTAATACAAACTGCAGCTTTTCTCAGTGCTTGTGAAAGTGCTAATATATATTGTGTAGCTTTAATGTTCTAGTAGAGGATATGACAGTGACAATCTGCTCAGTTACAGACATCCCAACCTGCAAAACCTCATTTCAGGGAGGTGGCTTCACCCGCTACTGCGCCTCCACCCCCCACCCCCCACCCCTCCCAGTTATATATTGGACACCTTGAAACCCTAAATAAGATAGAGACTTATCATTAAAGTAGCTTCCCACTAAAGTCACATTTAAAAAAAAGTAGCTTTATTGCACAACCACATACAATAAACCTATTTTCCAGTGATCACACGCTTGTTGAATGCTTAAATATTTTAGAATACAAAGTTTTTTTTTTGTTTTTTTTTGTTTTTTTTTTATACTTGAAATTTTCTTTATTCAGCTTCATAAATCATAACAGCCAAAGTCCTCAAATTCACAAAAAAGAGAAAACAGCATTCAATACAAAACATACATTTTCCGCATTGTTGCTTGCTAACATGTCTTGCTGTCTTACTATCCGATCCAAATATTACAGCTATGTATTATATAAATATATATTACCTCATTGGCAAGAAGAAAGGAAAAAAGAAGAAGAAAGGAAAAAAAGAGAAATAGAAGAAAGAGAGGAAAAACAAAACACAGACAAAAAAAAAAAAAAAAAAAACAAACAAACACCCAAACCCTCGTTATTTGCACTGTTTCTTATCACAGTTTAAAGTCAACTGCTAATACGTCCCTGGCAGAGAGGTACTAAAGCCATGATAACGGAAGGACCTCACCAACTACCAGTGCCAAAAAATTAACGTTCTGCTTAAGTGGTGAAACAAATTGGATCTGGGCCTGTAATGGCCAAGCTAGAATTACCCTCTTCCATTTATCAAAGAAGTGCCTTATTACCTTTTCTGATCCTCCAGCCAGATACTGTCTTTCCATAATCATTTGTAACTTGATGGTGTGCACAAATTCCGCTATTGTCGGAACCACAGGGGCTCCCCATTTCAAAAATATCATATGCCTCGCCGCTAGAATGGCCATATTAATTAATTGACCCTCACCTTTATACCGCCCATATTCTTTTAAAAGAAAAATATGCCGTGGTAGGGGGACCCACTCCGTCCTTAAAAATCTATTCACCCAAAATTGGATTTTGCTCCAGAATTGATGTATTTTAGGGCACTCCCATATACAATGTAGTAAATCTGCTCCCTCTCTCTGACATTTAAAACAATTCCCCTTTTTGCCTTTTCGTCCCCATTTGCTGATCCTCGTGGGAGTAAGATAGAAGTTATTTAGGAGCTTGAATTGAGATTCTTTCCAACTAGTTACACTCGAAGCTGCATTTGCCAGTCTTATACTCCTACCAATTTCTTCAACTTGAAAATCATTAATATATTTGGTTAAAAACAGTTCCCTTTCATTCACATGTACTTGCCCTGTTATATTTATTAAGAGTGTATACCAGTATGATATTGATCTTTTCCCGCCCACGTACAATTTCACTCCTGCCTCAATCCCAGGATCCCACACAAATCGATATGTTTGCAGCGGTTTAGATAAGTAGCTTCTGGCTTGCAAATAAGCGTAGAAGGTTTTTCTCGGCAACTGATATTGATTAGCCAATGCTTCAAACGTTTGCATGTCTTGTCCTTCACCCTGGACTAGCTGATAAAAATATCTCAGCCCTTTCTTATGCCAAATTTTAAATGCCATATTATCATAAAATCCGGGTGTGAAATCCGGGGGACCAATAAACGGTAAATATTTTGACAGATGAAATTCCTGCCCTACTAATCCACAAAATATCTGCCATGCCCATACCACGTTCACGTAGGTTAAATGATTGCACACATTACTAGGCAAACTCTTAAATGGGTAATGCAAAATAGCCTTGAGATCAAAAGGTTCTATTAATTTATTTTCTAAATCATAATACGTAACATAATTGGCTTCTGTTAGCCAATCTAATCCGAATTTCAAAAGCGAAACTATGTTGTATCTCATGATGTCTGGCAAAGCCAGTCCCGCCCATCTTTTGCTTTGAACCAATTTCTTTGTTGCTATGCGGCTTCTCTTTTTCCCCCAGATAAAGTTCGCACATGCTCTATTATATCTAGCAATATCCCGTTTATTGATTAAAATGGGTAAATTTTGCATTAGAAATAGTAACTTGGGAAAGATAATTGATTTTATCAGTGCTATCTTCGCGGAGAGCGATAAGTATCTTATATTCCACTTACTTAATCTATCCTCTAACTTATCAAAGAAATCTGAGTAATTTAGACTATACCAGTCGTTGGGATTTTTGCTTATCTTAATGCCTAAATAGTTTAATGATTTTACAACTATAAACCCATGTTGTAAAGGGCTCTCTTTTGTTTGATTTATCCATAACAATTCTGACTTTTCTTTGTTAATTTTGTATCCCGAAAAAGTTGTGAAATTATTGATAATTGCCAAACATTTAGGGATATTTTTTTTTGTGTTCTGTAATAATAACATGATGTCGTCCGCGTATAATGAAATTACAGCGTTGTGCCCCCCCAGTTCTATACCTTTGAGTTCTTGCCTAATTTGTACAGCCAAAGGTTCTAATGCAAGATCGAAAAGCAAGGGCGACAAAGGGCACCCTTGTCTGGTACCTCTTTGTAAGGTTAGATATTGGGATAATTCACCATTGACTAGTAGTTGAGAACGAGGAGCAGTGTAAATCTTTTTAATCAACTGCACCAAATTACCGTTAAGACCGAATTTCTTAAGCGTCATAAATAGATGTTCCCAAATTATAAAGTCAAACGCTTTTTCTGCGTCTATTGTGAGCATCGCCATGTCTGCCTGTGATTTATTAATCGGTCTTTGTATCGTGTTGAAACAGTGATCTAAAATTACTAATACTCTCCGCATGTTCCGTACGGGATTCCTCCCCGGAATAAATCCAGATTGATCCTGGTGAATTAATTTACTCACTCCCTTCTTCAACCTATCTGCAATGATTGCTGTTAAAATTTTATAATCTTGATTCAGGAGTGATATTGGACAATAGGATCCCATTTCATCTAAAGATTTCCCTTTCTTGTGTATTAATGTCACTATTGAGTCCGTAAAATACAGTGAATTTGAATTGCCCTGTATAAAATAATCGTTGTATAGTTCTGTTAATATGCCTACAATATCTTCTTTAATAATTTTATAAAATTCTGACGGAAGTCCGTCAGGCCCTGGAGCTTTATTAGTTTTGATTCTATCAATCATGCTTTTAACCTCACTCTCAGTTATCGGGGCATTTAGCTGTTCTAACTCAGCTGAGTCAATTACGGGGACTTGAATTTTTTGCCAGAATTCTATCATTCTTGTCTGATCTATTTCCTCCTTGGCATATAGTGTCTGATAATATCTATAAAAAGCTTCTCTTATCTCAGATGTCGAAATCAACACTTTATTCCCTTCTTTGATAAATGGTATCAGGTTATTACTTTTCCTATGTTTTATTAATTTAGCAAGCTGTTTTGAAGCAATCCCCTGATAACCCTGACAAAATGCTCTTGTGCGGATCTCCTCTCTTGCCCATTTCTCTCTAAGAAAAGACTCATACTCATCTTTAGCAGTTCTATATCTTTTCCATGCATAACTGTTTGGAGTATTTACGTAACTTCTATATGTGTTGTTAAGTTGACTACCCAACTGGGTTTCCCTTGCTGTTAGCTTCCTCTTCCTCTTGACCATATAATTTTTAATTTTGCCGCGCAAAACTGCTTTCCCTGCTTCCCATAATACTTCTGGACGCAACCTGCCTATACTGTTCAGCCTATAGTATTCTTTCCATTTTTCTGACAGAAAGTTTCTAAACTTTTCGTCTGAATACATATATTTGGGGAAAGAAAACGTATTCCTATTACGACCTTTTATGTTAGCATCCTCAATCTGCAATGTAATTATCGCATGATCTGAGATAAGTATTTCTTTTATTTGTGACGTAGTTTCTAATATCAATAATCCTTCATTTACCAAGAACATGTCTATACGTGAAAAATTGTTAAATGCTTTTGATTCGCATGTAAATTCACGCTCGTCCGGATGCTGTATACGCCAGATGTCCTGCAGTTTTAACGTCTTAGCCATATTCCTCAAAAGCTTAGCCTCTCTATTGTGTTTTCTTATAGCTCTAAATCGTAATCTATCGATCTCCGGCCACATTGTAGCATTAAAATCACCCGCCATTACTATGTTTTGACCCAAATACTTCTTCAATTTATTTGTAATTGTCACCCAGAATTCTGGCTCAGTTTCATTTGGACCATAAATGTTACATAGTATCCAAATTTGATTATTGATTTCAATTTCTACAACCAAAAACCTCCCATTAGGGTCTATAATTTGACTTTTTACCACATATGTCAGCTTCCTACTGAACATTATGGCAACGCCGCGCTTTCTGTTGTTGCAGGGAGTTGCCACGATCTCCGTGATCCAGTTAGTTTGCAATTTCTGTATCTCTACTGATTTCAGATGTAGCTCTTGTAAAAATATGATATCTGGCGCATGCTGTTTTAACAATTTTAACACATTCTTTCTTTTAATGGGGGAGGTGATACCACCCACATTCCAAGAAACAAACTTCAACATAACATTTCAATATTTGTATTAAAAACCGTGATCAAGGATATACATAAGAAATTAAAACTTTTCCTACCTCTCTGTCAAGGAATAAACTCAACCTATCCATTTGCATGGTCATGGCTGCCGCTCTTGGTGTTCCCCGGCGGTTGCCCATCCCGGTACTGACCAAACTCGGGCCCGTTCCACTTCCGAGATCAAACGGGATCGGGTGTTCAAGGCCGCTGGCGGTGCCCTGTAGCGTAACAAGAAATAAAACCACACTTTAACACCAACATGTAAATAACGAGTGAAAAAAGGAAAGAATAGGGGAGAGAGAGAGAAAAAAAAAAAAAAAAAAAAAGGGGGAAAAAAATAGAAAAAAAGTACATCGCGATTATCGCCATGCAACCACATCAATGTTAAACCAAGATGTCTTTAAAAAAACGTAACATTTTCATTCTGTCATAACTCTTAGAATACAAAGTTTAATTACGTGAAGTAAATAAGGTAATATTTGTGTTTTATTTTATTAGAATAAGTGGGGGCTTTTGGTTACTGATGCATGCTTAGAGGGTTCTATAATGTCCCAGCAACTAAAGGCATTCCTTAAAGAAACACTTTTCTGGATTTGGGCCACATTGGATCATAGTACTTGGAGTTTCAGGGAGATTGCATTCCATTTGCTGGCATCAGGGAGCCACTGTTACAATCAGGGAGACTCCCTGAACTTCAGGGAGAGTTGGGATGTCTGCAGTTACTAATTTTATGAACTTGCAGCAGCATTTAAACAATGTTAGCATCCAATTTGTTTTTGAAATGTTTACATTTTTTTCTTTTTTTTCTGATTGGCTGCTGCTTAACATGTGACTTATCTGCATGTATTCTGGGAGATGTAGTTCAGTATTGAACTGCTCTTTGTTCCCCTCCCATTTACTTCCTGTGCAGCTGCTGCTGGGTGAGTGAGTCAGGCTGTGTGTATTGTGTGATAAAACGTTTTAGTCACTTTCTAGTCTGCTTAAAAAGTTTATAATTGTTATAAATGTTGTTCTTTTAATGCATGTTATTCATCTGCTTGTGCCAGGCAATGGGATACTTAGTGCTGTTTAACTCTTTGTGCTAGTGAATGGTTAATACACACTGTGCTGCTCTCTGTGCTAGTGAAGGGTTAATACAAACTGTGCTGCTCTCTATGCTAGTGAAGGGTTAATACACACTGTGCTGCTCTCTGTGCTAGTTAAGGGTTAATACAGACTGTGCTGCTATCTGTGCTAGTGAATGGTTAATACACACTGTGCTGCTCTCTGTGCTAGTGAAGGGTTAATACAAACTGTGCTGCTCTCTGTGCTAGTGAAGGGTTAATACAGACTGCTGCTCTCTGTGCTAGTGAAGGGTTAATACAGACTGTGCTGCTCTCTGTGCTAGTGAAGGGTTAATACAGATTGTGCTGCTCTCTGTGCTAGTGAATGGTTAATAAACACTGTGCTGCTCTCTGTTCTAGTGAATGGTCAATACACACTGTGCTGCTCTCTGTGCTAGTGAAGGGTTAATACACACTTTGCAGCTCTCTGTACTAGTAAAGGGTTAATGCACACTATACTGCTCTCTGTGCCAGTGAAGGGTTAATACACACTGTGCAGCTCTCTGTACTAGTAAAGGGTTAATACCTAATGTGCTGTTCTCTGTGATAGTGAAGGGTTAATACACACTGTGCAGCTCTCTGTGCTTGTGCAGGGTTATTACACTGTGCTGCTCTCTGTGCTAGTGAATGATTAATACACACTGTGCAGCTCTCTGTGCTAGTGAATGGTTAATACACACTGTGCTGCTCTCTGTGCTAGTGAAGGGTTAATACACACTTTGCAGCTCTCTGTGCTAGTGAAGGGTTAATACACACTGTGCTGCTCTCTGTGCTAGTGAAGGGTTAATACACACTTTGCAGCTCTCTGTGCTAGTGAAGGGTTAATGCTAGTGAAGGGTTAATACACACCGTGCTGCTCTCTGTGCCAGTGAAGGGTTAATACACACTTTGCAGCTCTCTGTGCTAGTGAAAGGTTAATACACACTGAGCAACTCTCTGTGCTAGTGAAGGGTTAATACACACTGTGCAGCTCTCTGTGTTAGTGAAGGGTTAATACACACTGTGCTGCTCTCTGTGCTAGTGAAGGTTAATACACACTGTGCAGCTCTCTGTGCTAGTGAAGGGTTAATACACACTGTGCAGCTCTCTGTGCTAGTGAAGGGTTAATACACACTGTGCTGCTCTCTGTGCTAGTGAAGGGTTAATACACACTGTGCAGCTCTCTGTGTTAGTGAAGGGTTAATACACACTGTGCTGCTCTCTGTGCTAGTGAAGGGTTAATACACACTGTGCAGCTCTCTGTGTTAGTGAAGGGGTAATACACACTGTGCTGCTCTTTGTGCTAGTGAAGGGTTAATATATACTGTGCAGCTCTCTGTGCTAGTGAATGGTTAATACACACTGTGCAACTCTCTGTGCTAGTGAAGGGTTAATACACACTTTGCAGCTCTCTGTGCTAGTGAAGGGTTAATACACACTGTGCAGCTCTTTGTGCCAGTGAAGGTTAATACACACTGTGCAGCTCTCTGTGCTAGTGAAGGGTTAATACACACTGTGCTGCTCTCTGTGCCAGTGAAGGGTTAATACACACTTTGCAGCTCTCTGTGCTAGTGAAGGGTTAATACACACTGAGCAACTCTCTGTGCTAGTGAAGGGTTAATACACACTGTGCAGCTCTCTGTGTTAGTGAAGGGTTAATACACACTGTGCAGCTCTCTGTGCTAGTGAAGGGTTAATACACACTTTGCAGCTCTCTGTGCTAGTGAAAGGTTAATACACACTGAGCAACTCTCTGTGCTAGTTAAGGGTTAATACACACTGTGCAGCTCTCTGTGTTAGTGAAGGGTTAATACACACTGTGCTGCTCTCTGTGCTAGTGAAGGGTTAATACATACTGTGCTGATCCCTGTCCTAGTGAATGGTTAATACACACTGCAGCTACCTGTGCTAGTGAAGGGTTAATACACACTGCTGCTTTCTGTGCTAATAAGGGGTTAATACACACTGTGCTGCTCTGTGCTAGTGAAGGGTTAATACACACTGTGCTGCTCTCTGTGCTAGTGAAGGGTTAATACACACTGTGCAGCTCTCTGTTTTAGTGAAGGGTTAATACACACTGTGCTGCTCTCTGTGCTAGTGAAGGGTTAATACACACTGTGCAGTTCTCTGTGCTAGTGAAGGGTTAATACACATTGTGCAGCTCTCTGTGCTAGTGAATGGTTAATACACACTGTGCTGCTCTCTGTGCTAGTGAAGGGTTAATACACACTGTGCTGCTCTCTGTGCTAGTGAAGGGTTAATACACACTGTGCTGCTCTCTGTGCTAGTGAAGGGTTAATACACACTGTGCTGCTCTCTGTGCTAGTGAAGGGTTAATACACACTGTGCTGCTCTCTGTGCTAGTGAAGGGTTAATACACACTGTGCTGCTCTCTGTGCTAGTGAAGGGTTAATACACACTGTGCTGCTCTTTGTGCTAGTGAAGGGTTAATACACACTGTGCTGCTCTCTGTGCTAGTGAAGGGTTAATACACGCTGTGCTTCTCACACTACCTCCAACTCAATCTGTCCAAAACTAAGCTGCTTCTTATTCCCCCTTCTTCGAGACATCCAACACCTGACATTTCTCTGATGGTTGGAGACTCTATTCTCAACACCTCACCCCAGGTCCGATGTCTTGGGGTTACACTTGACTCAGAACTCACATTCAACCCACACATACAAGCGCTTACCAAATCCTGCTGTTCACACCTACACAACATTTCCAGAATTCGTCCCTTCCTTACTCAAAAAAACCTACAAAAATACTTATTCATTCTCTCATTTTGTCACCACGCATTGATTATTGCAATCTACTTCTAAATGGACTTCCAAAACACTGCCTCTCCTCCCTCCCATCTATTATGAATGCTTCTGCTAGACTCATCCACTTAAGTCACCGATCTACATCAGCTGCTCCGCTCTGCCAGTCTCTACACTGGCTCCCCATACACTCCAGAATAGAATTTATAGTATTAACCCTAACTTACAAAGCACTCAGCAGTCTAACTCCCAACTATATTTCCTCTCTCATCGTGAAATATTCCCAATGCCGTCCTCTTTGATCAACCTCTGACCTACGTCTCTCCACTCCTGTTATCTCTATGTCCCAATCCTGTCTCCAAGACTTCACACGTGCTGCTCCTGTCCTCTGGAACTCTCTACCCCGCTCCATAAGAATGTCTCAAACCTTGTGTAGCTTCAGACGCTCCTTGAAAACCACCTATTCAGAGAGGCTCACCATCTCTCATCTTAACCAAACTAATACATGAACTGCCTGACACACTGCTGCAACTACAATTGATGTGAAAAACTACCCCCAACCTTATGTCTCTGCAACCTAAACCTGTAGACTGTGAGCTCTCCGGAGCAGGGCCCCCTTCTTCCTGTACTAGATTTGTTTAGTTTTGTATTTTATCACAAATCCTTGTCATTGTATACCCCTATCACTGCACCAGCGCTACGGAATTTTGTGGCACTATACAAATAAATGATAATAATAAGGGTTAATACACACTGTGCTGCTCTCTGTGCTAGTGAAGGGTTAATACACACTGTGCTGCTCCGTGTTAGTGAAGAGTTAATACACACTGTGCTGCTCTCTGTGCTAGTGAAGGGTTAATACACACTGTGCTGCTCTATGTGCCAGTGAAGGTTTAATACACACTGTGCTGCTCCGTGTTAGTGAAGAGTTAATACACACTGTGCTGCTCTCTGTACCAGTGAAGTGTTAATACACACTGTGCAGCTCTCTGTGCCAGTGAAGGGTTAATACGCACTGTGCAGCTCTCTGTGCCAGTGAAGGGTTAATACACATTGTGCAGCTCTCTGTGCCAGGGAAGGGTTAATACACACTGTGCTGCTCTCTGTGCCAGGGAAGGGTTAATACACACTGTGCAGCTCTCTGTGCCAGGGAAGGGTTAATACACACTGTGCTGCTCTCTGTGCCAGGGAAGGGTTAATACACACTGTGCTGCTCTGTGCTAGTGAAGGGTTAATACACACTGTGCAGCTCTCTGTGCCAGTGAAGGGTTAATACACACTGTGCTGCTCTCTGGGCCAGTGAAGGGTTAATACACACTGTGCTGCTCTCTGTGCCAGTGAAGGGTTAATACACACTGAAGCACAACTGTAGCACAAGTTATGTTTATGAGTTAGTCATTTACAGCAGCTACACACAGGGCAGGGGAATAAGATAAAACGTTATATAAATCAGTATTAGACACTGAGTATCATGTAATGTGTATAATGTGCAGCTCACGTGTCATCACACAGGTGTAGTTTATTCATTTGTAATCAGACAACAGCTAAAGTGTTATATTATAAATAAATATATGTGTAGATATGAATGTATGGGAATGATTAGCTGCATTATGGTCAGATTTGCCCAGAGTAGCACAGGGCAGTGATGGGTCCTAACTCACAGGAGCCGCAGGTTAGTGTTTAGGTTATTTATGGGCTGTGTATACATTTTGTCTGTTAAACACATAAATAATAATATTTACAACAAATTTCCAGCTGCACAGGGCAAGTTCTATGGCTCTTTTTTCCTGACCTACCAGAAATCTCCAAAATGCACATTATCAGTCCTGCTTTATCTAGGGGCGCACGGGAATTAGCGCAGAGGGGCGCATGGGAATTAGCGCAGAGGGGCGCATGGGAATTAGCGCAGAGGGGCGCATGGGAATTAGCGCAGAGGGGCGCACGGGAATTAGCGCAGAGGGGCGCACGGGAATTAGCGCAGAGGGGCGCACAGTAAGTAGAGCAGAGGGCAGCCCTGACTTAAAAGGATAATAGGTTAATAACTAGTTAATAACTAATCTACCTAGTTAAAATAAATACAAACTTACCTGTGAAATAAAAATAAAACATAAGCTAGATACAATATAACTATTAGTTATATTGTAGCTAGCTTAGGTTTTATTTTACAAGTAAGTATTTATTTAGTTTTAAATAGGAATAATTTAGGTATTAATTGTAATTTTTATTTGGAATTATTTTAATTATGTTAAAGTTAGTGGGTGTTAGGGTTAGGTTTAGGGGTTAATAACTTTAGTATAGTGGCGGCGACATTGGGGGCAGCAGATTAGGGGTTAATAAGTGTAGTTAGGTGGCAGCAATTTTGGGGGCAGCAGATTAGGGGTTAATAATATCTAACTAGTGTTTGCGATGCTGGAGTACGGCGGTTTAGGGTTTAATATGTTTATTATAGTGGTGGCGATGTTGGGAGCGGCAGATTAGGGGTTAATCATTTTATTTTAGTGTTTGCAATGTGGGAGGACCTCGGTTTAGGGGTTAATAGGTAGTTTATGGGTGTTAGTGTACTTTGTAACACTTTAGTTATGAGTTTAATGTTACAGCTTTGTAACATAAAACTCATAACTACTGACTTTAGATGGCGGTACAGATCTTGTAGTTATAGGCTGTACCGCTTACTTTTTAGGCAGACAGGCAAACTCGTAATACCGGCGCTATGGGAGTCCCATTGAAAAAGGACTTTTTGAAAGGTGTGGTAGTTACTTTGCGTTACGACCAAAAAGGTGTGCAGTACTGTTATACCTACAAGACTTGTAATAGCAGCGGTAGTGAAAAAGAGCCATAACACTGCTTTCTCTTGTAAGGTGTATCCAGTCCACGGATCATCCATTACTTGTGGGATATTCTCCTTCCCAACAGGAAGCTGCAAGAGGATCACCCACAGCAGAGCTGTCTATATAGCTCCTCCCCTAACTGCCACTACCAGTCATTCTCTTGCAGCTCTCGACAACATAGGAAGTAGCTAGAGAGATGTGGTGAATTTATGTAGTTTATCTACAATCAAAAGTTTATTATTTTCAAATGGTCCCGGAGTTGTACTGTTTTAGCCTCAGGCAGAAAGTTGAAGAGTCTGCCTGTGGTTTTTGATGATCTTAGCAGGTTGTAACTAAGATTCATTGCTGTTCTCACACATAACTGAAGAGATGAGGTAACTTCAGTTGGGGGAATGGCGTGCAGGGTCTCCTGCTATGAGGTATGTGCAGTTTAAATTTTTCTAGAGAAATGAATATGCTAGAAAATGCTGTTAATACCGGATTTATTTAAGGTAAGCCTGATTACAGTGATTTAATAACGACTAGTATCATGCTTGCTGTAAAAGGAAATATTCTTATTACTTTCTCACATTACTGAAAATAAGATAACGTTTGCTGGAAGTGTTTAAACGTTTTTTTCTACATATTGGTGATAAAACTTTATTGGGGCCCAGTGTTTTCCACATGGCTGGCTAGATTTTGCCTAGGGATAGTTTTTTTATGGCCCTCTCACTGTGAGTACAGGTTGGGAGGGGCCTAATTTCAGGCCTAAATCGTGCAGTAGTTTTTGCAGCTTGAGACTTCCAGCTTCCCTGAAGGAGTCCCCTGAACACTTAGGACCTCTACAAAGGGTTTTTGTGCCTTCAAAAGTCATTGTATGGGCAGGTAGGGCCACAGCTGAGCTGTGGCAGTTTGTTGTGACTGTTAAAAAACGTTTATATCGTTTTTTTGATCCGGTTTTGAAACTAAGGGGTTAATCATCCATTTGCAAGTGGGTGCAATGCTCTGTTAGTCTATTATACACACTGTAAATTTTTTGTAAGATTTACTGCTTTTTATCACTGTTTTTCAATTTCTGACAAAAATTGTTTCTCTTAAAGGCACAGTACCGTTTTAATTTTTTGCTTGTTTACATTTATCAAAGTGTTTTCCAAGCTTGCTGGTCTCATTGCTAGTCTGTTTAAACATGTCTGACATAGAGGAAACTCCTTGTTCATTATGTTTAGAAGCCATTGTGGAACCCCCTCTTAGAATGTGTACCAAATGTACTGATTTTACTTTAAGTTATAAAGATCATATTCTGTCTTTAAAAGATTTATCACCCAAGGAAATTGACAAGGGGGAAGTTATGCCGACTAACTTGCCCCACGTGTCAGAACCTTTGACTCCCGCTCAAGTGGCGCCAAGTACATCTAGCGCGCCCATGGCGTTTACTTTACAAGACATGGCGGCAGTTATGGATCATACTCTTACAGCGGTATTGTCCAAACTACCAGGGTTACAAGGAAAGCGAGACAGCTCTGGGACTAGAAAAAATACAGAGCTCTCTGACGCTTTAGTAGCTATGTCTGATATCCCCTCACAATATGCAGAAGCTGAGGCAGGAGAGCTTCTTTCTGTGGGTGATTTTTCTGACTCAGGGAAGATGCTTCAACCTGATTCTGATATGTCTACATTTAAATTTAAGCTTGAACACCTCCGCGTGTTGCTCAGGGAGGTTTTAGCTACTCTGGATGACTGTGACACCATTATAGTGCCAGAGAAATTGTGTAGATTGGATAAATACTATGCAGTGCCTGTTTACACTGATGTTTTTCCAATACCTAAAAGGTTTTCAGAAATTATTACTAAGGAATGGGATAGACCAGGTGTACCGTTCTCTCCCCCTCCTATTTTTAAGAAAATGTTTCCAATAGATGCCGCTACACGGGACTTATGGCAAACGGTCCCTAAGGTGGAGGGAGCAGTTTCTACCCTAGTTAAGCATACAACTATTCCCGTCGAGGACAGTTGTGCTTTTCTAGATCCAATGGATAAAAGTTAGAGGGTTACCTTAAGAAAATGTTTATTCAACAAGGTTTTATTCTCCATCCTCTTGCATGCATTGCCCCGGTCACTGCTGCTGCGGCCTTCTGGTTTGAGTCTCTGGAAGAGGCCTTACAGGTAGAAACTCCATTGGATGATATACTTGACAAGCTTAAAGCGCTTAAGCTAGCCAATTCATTTGTTTCTGATGCCGTTGTTCATTTAACCAAACTAACGGCTAAGAACTCAGGTTTTGCTATACAGGCGCGTAGGGCACTATGGCTTAAATCCTGGTCAGCTGACATTACTTCAAAGTCTAAGCTTCTCAACATTCCCTTCAAGGGGCAGACCCTATTCGGGCCTGGACTAAAGGAGATCATTTCTGATATTACTGGAGGAAAAGGTCATGCCCTTCCTCAGGATAGGTCTAATAAATTAAGGACCAAACAAACTAATTTTCGTGCCTTTCGAAACTTTAAGACGAGCGCGGCATCAACTCCCTCTAATGCAAAACAAGAGGGAAATTTTGCCCAGTCCAAGCCGGTCTGGAGACCTAACCAGGCCTGGAACAAAGGTAAGCAGGCCAAGAAGCCTGCTGCTGCCTCTAAGACAGCATGAAAGATCAGCCCCCGATCCGGTAACGGATCTAGTAGGGGGCAGACTTTCTCTCTTCACCCAGGCTTGGGCAAGAGATGTCCAGGATCCCTGGGCATTGGAAATTGTGTCCCAGGGATATCTTCTGGACTTCAAAGCTTCTTCCCCAAAAGGAAGATTTCACCTCTCACAATTATCTGCAGACCAGATAAAGAGAGAGGCATTCTTACATTGTGTTCAAGACCTAGTTATGGGAGTGATCCACCCAGTTCCAAAGGAGGAACAGGGGCACGGCTTCTATTCAAATCTCTTTGTGGTTCCCAAGAAAGAGGGAACCTTCAGACCAATCTTAGATCTCAAGATCCTAAACAAATTTCTCAGGGTCCCATCTTTCAAGATGGAGACTATTCGAACCATCCTACCTATGATCCAGGAGGGTGAATACATGACTACCGTGGACTTAAAGGATGCTTATCTTCACATTCCGATACACAAAGATCATCATCGGTTTCTTAGGTTCACCTTCCTAGACAGGCATTACCAGTTTGTGGCTCTTCCCTTTGGGTTAGCTATGGCACCAAGAATCTTTACGAAGGTTCTGGGGTCACTTCTGGCGGTCCTAAGGCTGCGGGGCATAGTAGTAGCCCCTTACTTAGACGACATTCTGATACAGGCGTCGAATTTCCAAATTGCCAAGTCCCATACGGACATTGTTCTGGCATTCCTGAGGTCTCATGGGTGGAAAGTGAACGAAAAGAAGAATTCTCTATCCCCTCTCACAAGAGTTTCTTTCCTGGGAACTCTGATAGATTCTGTAGAAATGAGGATTTACCTGACAGAGGACAGGTTGTCAAAACTTCTAAATTCCTGCCGTGTTCTTTATTATACTTCTCGCCCTGGCTCAGTGTATGGAAGTAATCGGCTTAATGGTAGCGGCAATGGACATAGTTCCGTTTGCCCTCCTACATCTCAGACCGCTGCAACTCTGCATGCTCAGTCAGTGAAATGGGGATTACACAGATTTGTCCCCTCTACTAAATCTGGATCAAGAGACCAGGGATTCTCTTCTCTGGTGGCTATCTCGGGTCCATCTGTCCAAAGGTATGACCTTCCGCAGGCCAGATTGGACAATAGTAACAACAGATGCCAGCCTTCTGGGGTGCAGTCTGGAACTCTCTGAAGGCTCAGGGGTCGTGGACTCAGGAGGAGGCACTCCTTCCAATAAACATTCTGGAACTAAGAGCGATATTCAATGCTCTTCAGGCTTGGCCTCAGCCAAAGGCAGTGAGGTTCATCAGATTTCAGTCGGACAACATCACGACTGTAGCTTACATCAACCATCAAGGAGTTCCCTAGCGATGTTGGAGGTTTCAAAGATAATTCAATGGGCAGAGATTCACTCTTGTCATCTATCAGCTATCCATATCCCAGGAGTAGAGAACTGGGAGGCAGATTTTCTAAGTCGTTAGACTTTTCATCCGGGGGAGTGGGAGCTCCATCCGGAGGTGTTTGCACAGTTGATTCAACGTTGGGGCAAACCAGAACTGGATCTCCTGGCGTCTTGCCAGAACGCCAAGCTTCCTTGTTACGGATCCAGGTCCAGGGATCCCAAGGCAACGCTGATAGATGCTCTAGCAGCGCCTTGGTCCTTCAACCTGGCTTATGTGTTTCCACCGTTTCCTCTGCTCCCTCGTCTGATTGCAAAGATCAAACAGGAGAGAGCATCGGTAATTTTGATAGCACCTGCGTGGCCACGCAGGACTTGGTATGAAGATCTGGTGGACATGTCATCCTTTCCACCATGGACTCTGCCTCTGAGGCAGGACCTTCTACTTCAGGGTCCTTTCAACCATCCAAATCTAATTTCTCTGTGTCTGACTGCTTGGAGATTGAACGCTTGATTTTATCAAAGTGTGGTTTCTCCGAGTCGGTCATTGATACCTTAATACAGGCGCGAAAGCCTGTCACCAGGAAAATCTTTCATAAGATATGGTGTAAATATCTTCATTGGTGTGAATCCAAGGGTTGCTCATGGAGTAAGGTAAGGATTCCTAGGATATTATCTTTTCTCCAATAAGGATTGCAGAAAGGTTTGTCAGCTAGTTCCTTAGAAGGACAGATTTCTGCTCTGTCTATTTTTTTGCACAAACGTCTGGCTGAGGTTCCAGACGTGCAGGCATTTTGTCAGGCTTTAGTCAGAATCAAGCCTGTGTTTAAACCTGTTGCTCCGCCTTGGAGTTTAAATTTAGTTCTTAAGGTTCTTCAAGGGTATCAAACCTGGTTTTTTACCTAAGGTGGTATCTAATAAAAATATCAATCAGGACATTGTTGTACCGTCACTGTGTCCTAATCCTTCTTCAAAGAAGGAACGTCTTTTACACAATCTTGACGTGGTTCGTGCTTTAAAGTTTTATTTACAAGCTACTAAAGATTTTCGTCAAACATCTGCATTGTTTGTTGTCTACTCTGGACAGAGGAGAGGCCAAAAGGCTTCGGCAACCTCTCTTTCTTTTTGGATAAGGAGTATAATACGCTTAGCTTATGAGACTGCTGGCCAGCAGCCTCCTGAAAGGATTACAGCTCATTCTACTAGAGTGGTAGCTTCCACATGGGCTTTTAAAAATGAGGCTTCTGTTGAACAGATTTGTAAGGCGGCGACTTGGTCTTCGCTTCATACTTTTTCAAAGTTCTATAAATTTGATACTTTTGCTTCTTCGGAGGCTATTTTTGGGAGAAAGGTCTTGCAGGCAGTGGTGCCTTCCGTTTAAGCGCCTGCCTTGTCCCTCCCTTCATCCGTGTCCTATAGCTTTGGTATTGGTATCCCACAAGTAATGGATGATCCGTGGACTGGATACACCTTACAAGAGAAAACATAATTTATGCTTACCTGATAAATGTATTTCTCTTGTGGTGTATCCAGTCCACGGCCCGCCCTGTCATTTTAAGGCAGGTGTTTTTTATTTTTAAACTACAGTCACCACTGCACCCTATAGTTTCTCCTTTCTCTTGCTTGTCTTTGGTCGAATGACTGGTAGTGGCAGTTAGGCGAGGAGCTATATAGACAGCTCTGCTGTGGGTGATCCTCTTGCAGCTTCCTGTTGGGAAGGAGAATATCCCACAAGTAATGGATGATCCGTGGACTGGATACACCACAAGATAAATAAATTTATCAGGTAAGCATAAATTATGTTTTTTCACTCATAACGCAAAACTTGTAATCTAGCTGATTGAAAGGGTCACATTATTAGTATTGAAATACTTAGCATTGTATCTCATATGTATCTAATAACATGTTAATATTATACATCTGTTTGCAACTAAGTTCTTTTAAAATAACAATTTCCAAAAATAAAAACATAATATAATGCTGTATCCTGAGATATTTTAGGACACAACAGAAAAATCTCTCACATTTAAATTAAACCATTTGTTTCCTCCTTAATTATCCATATGATAATCACACCCTGAGGGGGAGGCAGGGACTCTGTGTTCATTTGACACCAGAGGGGACAATAGACATCCTATAAGAGAACAAAGGTCTAGGTGTGACCCTCTCATTGTCTCCCAACTGACAAGTTGTATTCATGTGAGTCACACAGAGAAAGGTGACACTCCCACATTAGTATAAATATCTGTGTAACACTCAGTGATATCACAGGAGGAACCAGAGAGACTTTATACTTACAGAGCTTCTGCTAAACGGTAATATGCAAAACCTGACATAAATCTTCACACTGGTGTGTTTTATATAATGATGAGAAATATTGTTCTGTATTTTGTTATGATAAAGAGAAAATAATTCACTTTATGTAAGAAACTGAGTTTATATTAAAAAAAAACTTCAACTGTATTTATTTATTTATTTAATTTGTTTTCTATATTTTTCATGCTGTGTAAATTAATTTATTGTTTAGGGTTTCCATTAAAAAGCCCAATTGAATACATAATAATTTGTAGCACTTTGTAAAATGAATCTTTGTAGCAAAACCAAACAATATTTTGAAGCTTGAGGAAGTCTGTCCATTAATACATTTGTGGGGTTTGTTCCTGTTATCCAGTGAGCAATAGATTTTTAAGTATCAGCCAATTAGAGTCCTGTATTTCCCTATAGGTTTATAATTAACTGTAGAGCCCAGATAAACCATTTTCATTTAATATTAGTGTGAAGCTGCTATTTGCTCCAGTAATAAATATCACTCAGCTTATGGCCCTGTTGTATCAGTCTCATCACATTTACTGATCTAATCATAAATATCTTGTGATCTGCATATTATTTTATTTCTAATGAGGTTATTTTATAATACATTTCTTATTTCTATTAGCTGCACCTGTTTATCATCAGAACGTTTATCCCACTGATCTGTGACTGATTCTTGTTGTTAGTAAAGACCTTAGTGAGTGTATTCTGCACCTTCAGCTGCTGCTGTTTATGTCACATGATCACAGACTTAAAGGGACAGTGTCCTGTACATTTGTTTTTCGCTTAAAAGAACAAGAAAACCCAAATGTTTTTCATTTTTTAAATAGAACATATATTTTTAAACAGCTTTCCATTTTACTTAAATTATGATATTTTGCTTCATTCTTTAGATATCCTTTATTGAAGCAACAGGAATGCACTACTGGGAGCTAGCTGAGCACATAAGGTGAGACAATGGCAAGAGGCTTGTATGTGCAACCACTAATCAGCACATTTGCCACAAAGGGAATAAAGCAGATTTGGTAATAGAAGGACATTGTAGAGTTGTTTAAATTTGAATCATAAAAGTTTAATTTTAACTTTGCTGTCGCTTTAATTGCAGGGGTGCCCAATAGGTAGATCAGGATTTATCAGTAGATCCCAAAGGCACTGCTGGTTGATCACGGCTGATGTGATGAAAATGATGTGGTCAAGTTACACAATCTCAACACTGGGGCGTGAGTAGAGTATGGTTGCTAGGGATACCGCTTTATCTACCGCAGTGTGTGAGGGGCAGGTCATTAAACAGTCTGATGGTCGGACATTAAAAGTGCTACAGGATTGGATCTTGAGGAATATCAATTTCAACCAATTAATGTAGATGATTTTTGAACGACAACACATTTGGCCTATCAAAAGCATGGTTGAGTGAATACTCAGTCAATGGATATGGCCATATAGTATCGTTAGGAGGGTAAGCGGAGGCTGCTGTGCTCTGCTAAAGGAACAAATCTGATTGACTTCTGGCAAATGAACGTGTTGACCCAGTAAGAAATGGTCTGCATGGCGCGCTATTGAGATTTATTTGTGTGAGCCTCACTGGGTCATATCAGGCCAAGCCCACGGCACAAAGTAAAGGGGGTCAGTGGCAGTCATTTGAATGCAGTGTTTTGTAACAAGGCACAAGGGGCTGCTCCTGTTAACCCAAATTAAAGTTAGTGCTACTTTTGTCCTCAGGATTAATCTGTTGTATCTTTATGCTTTTGCATATCCATGTGTTGCTAAATCATGCAACCTTAAAGGGATATGAAACACATTTTATTTTTTTCTTGATTCAGATATAGAACAAGCAATTTCACACAACTTTATAATTTACTCCTATTATCAGTTTTTATTCATTATCTTTATTTGCGCTGCTCATTTGAAAAGTAGATCCCAACACAAAAAGTGTGAGCACCCCTGCTTTAATGTGTTTCTAATGACTTGTTTTACCAATGTATAAAATAGTATAAAGTGTATGGGAAATTTCACCTTTAGGTTTAGTTTTTATGTAAAATAACTGTTTGCTGTTTGTAATTTATTTTCATTATTAAAGGGACAGTCAACACCAGAATTTTTGTTGTTTTAAAAGATAGATAATCCCTTTATTACCCATTCCCCAGTTTTGCATAAACAACACAGTTATATTAATATACTTTTAACCTCTGTGATTACCTTGTATCTAAGCATCTTCTGACAGCCCCCTGATCACATGACATTTTATTTATTATCTATTGACTTTCATTCAAAGCAAAATTGGTGATAAAAGTAAATTGGAAAGTTGTTTAAAATGACATGCCCTATTTGAAACTTGAAAGTTTCTATTTTTGGAGGGACCTGACTGATTTGCCTGTGAAAAACTTTATTTGCAATACAGGCCCTAGGAGAGGTGTTAAACTCACGGAGCATCTGCACCTCAGATATCGGAACGCTGAGGTCCTGTACTGGTGCAGCTTTGATAGGAGAGCGCTCCCTTGATACCACTGAGCCTGCTGGAAGTTGCGGGGGTGAGCCGGTGAGGAGAGCGGGCATAGTAATCCCGTTTAGAGTCTTGCGGCACAGCTACCGCTGGAGAGCCCAAACGCGAAGCCCAAACTCAATACTAAGAGGCCCCCGCTCTCCGGTTAGCCCCTACAAGTAGTAAGTGAGCGGGGAGCGGTGAGGAGGCAGCAGACATAGTGTATACCTGGACTGGCTGCATCGGGGCTTTTTTCCTTCTCTCACTTCTGGCGCGAACGGCGGCCATATTGCGGCCTGCAGGAGAAACACCACACATACAGCACACTAAGGCTGCCGCAGCACTACACAGGACCGGCCCAGATGAACGCTTCTGCCTGGGAACAGAGTTAAGACCCCCCAGGTAGATCAGAGCTAAGGGACAAAAATCGGACCGTGGCAGCAGAGGAGAGGGAGCTCCAGGTGAGAGACATTTTCTTTGGGATATCTCAGATGTTACAAAATCATTATAAGGGGCTATAAACATAAATTCTATCCTCATCCTTACACCTTATGCTTCCATTAACCCTATAGACTGAGCACATTCCAGAACTGCTGCAGCAAGATCCTCTCAGCCACTAAATATCACAGCCTCTCATACCCCCTTTGCAAATTTGCTGCATATTAGTCTACCACACATAAGGAACAGGCAGGGATTCCCCTAGCAGCCTGAGTACCCAAGCCATATATGGAGATACTTTGTGAGGGGCTGACACCACCAAATCCAATCTGCCACAACTGCTACCACTGGTAACCTCACATATACCAACTACTAATCCACACAATATGGCTGTAGGCTTAGTGATCTGCTGCAGATTTTGAAAGACCTGATTGCACTGTCCTTGGTTTGTTGATCTAAACTGAAGGGTCTGTCAGAAAGGCAAAAACAGACACAGGGAAAGAGGAAAGAAAGGGGACAGGGGAGGAGGGAGAAAAAACAAGAGCTAAAAAGGAGGAAGGAGAAGGAAACTCCTGAGGCAAAATCTCTTCTATCCTTTCTGGGTTGCTGGACTGCTCTCTCTCCCCTCCTTTTCCTGCTGACTGAAACATCAGCAGCTCATATCCCAACTCCTTTGCCCGACTTCGTCCAGTGAGGACATCTTCCCTAGGGGAGAGAGAGTGCCCCTATAAATATATGTATTTTGCTGCCGGAGGTGATCTCTGATTTTCCCTTGCATACTGGACAGAGTGTTGCAGTTAGACACTGGAGATACAGTAGCTGCTTGAAATTTCCTGGGCTGGAGCAGCCTAACATGGATGCTTTTGTATAGCCTCTAGCCTTTTGCAACAGTGCTTGCAACCCTACTACCTTTCACTTGCCCTTACTCTCAGGAAGCTACAGCTGCTGAAATGCACTCATGCTCTATGAAGAGCAATATATTGAATGAAGGCCAAGGTACTGATCCACACAATTGAGGAGAGATAGAGAGTCTATAGCGGCAATAAAGCATACAGGAATACACAACAGAGGTCCTGACGGACACAATTCTTTTACAGTGAGAGGTGAGGAAGTTTAGGAACACTTATTGAATACAGATCTCCACTGAGACATAATTAGTATAGAATTGCTGAACTTTCACCACACCCATTATGGCTACAAGGAAGGGCTCTAAAGGAGACAAAGGGCTTAAATCTTTATCAGTTGATACCTTTTTTAAAGCATCCAAGATTACTAAATCCCAAGACCTCACCCTGGCGGAAATAGAAGAAACCATGGAATCCGACAATGAAGAGGGGTCTGAGAAACTAACTCTCGCAACTAAAGCAGATCTGCAGGCCTTGGTATCCAAACAAGATATAGCTTCTAATTTTGAAAAACTTTGGGAAAAGATGGATAGCTCAAGAAAACAATAATTGTGTGAGACTGCGCCAAAATAAAACTACTACACAAACTCCAAATAAAATAGAAGTCTCTCTAATTCTATAAAGGACGTTAATATAATAAAATATTGAAAAGGAGCGCTCAAAATGAGCTAAAGTGCGGCTGTATTGGACAGAAGTGTAAAGTGCATAGAATAGTGGACAATGGTAGTAGTAAACTTAAGCAAGCGCAGAAAATTAACCACAAATGCCTAACAATACTACAATCTAAATGTCCTAGATATGCACTAAAAAATGCTACAAATTCATGAAATACGTGTATTCAATCATGAAAAGCTGTATATAAATTTGATATACAATTTAATAAAGTTCAATTCATATAAATAAAAATTCATAAAATATTCATAAAAAATACATAAAAAATAATCATAAAAAATACATTTACTACAATTGATTTAAGGTCGACCTTATAATATCAAATAACAATAGGATATAACAATGTGTCTATATAAAACTGATACAAAAACAAAAATAAAAATTATTAGCCAAAACGAAATTGTGAGTGAAAATGTGTGTCCATTAAACGATGATAACAAATGTCCTCAAAATGCCAAAAGAGTCTATATGAGAGTCTTTGTATCCTTGGTGCTTGCAAACTTGAAATCCATGTAGACGACAAGCCTCCTGATAACAAAGAACAATCTCCTTAAGGCAGTGTGAAGAGCCTTGTGTGAAATATATAATCTGTACTCAGTGTCAGAAAGCTGATGTCTGCTATGGTATATTGCCCAGAGGTATAATACTGTATAGTTCTTTCAATAGTCCCAGATACGCTCCACAATAAACGTACAATAAGTTAATAAAATAGAGTGAAATAAATTAAAAGTAACTGATATTAACGTTAGAATATCAATAATGTCTACTCGCAATCCTGGAGTCTTTAACCCTACAAACGGCTGCTAACTGAATATCCCCCTAAACTGACAGGCTAAATGTCAATCAGCCCGAACAGTCAGAGGTGCCGTTGGCCAAAATTCAGAAGCGCCATTAAACACAGGTACACCGGCTCTATGCGAGATCAGAAGTAACTCCGTCAAAGGAGTATGTTAGAGCAACGCGTTTCAATTAAAATCTTTGTCAAGCTCGTTACCGGGGGGTTCCCTTCCGGGTAATTATATACCTATATCTAAAAAATGATTGGATGGTTTCATAACCAATCAGGAAGGTTAAGTCCACTACTTGTCAATCAAATCCTTAGTCTATGCCGTGGCTAAAGTAAAAATTACAATGCCAACACTATATGCACCAATTGATAACGTGCTAATTTAACAGTTCTAAAAAGCACAAACTAATAGTTCTACAACAAATATATTCGATTATATAAACCTCTGATATCACAGTATGTATAGCACTAAATCTTCGCTTAAGAATTGACACAAATTGTTCAATACCTAACAACGCTATTGTTTAAAAACCTTGTAATAAATTAATGTAAGAAACCTTATTTATATAAAAGAAGACAAAGCATATGGGGATTGCAGATAAAACTGCCAGAGGATATCTCAATACCTAATGAAAAATTCCTACTTAAAAAATTCCTACTTAAAAAATTAAAAATAGTACTAATATATTTCATTGGCCATAATATAGTGTAAAATAGTGATTGATAATAGAACTTCTCAGATGTGAAACCAAATACAGATATTTTTAAATTCATGATATAATATATAAAAAATTTCTGATATAATATATAAAAAAAAATTTGACATCATTTGTAAAAATTTGTTTTTTGTATTTTTATAATTCATAAAAATAATATATATATATATATATATATATATATATATCAAATTAGATAAAAAAAAATCATATAAAAAATCAGATTGAATAAAAAATCCTCAAAACTTTTACACAATACCTAAAAAAATCCCTAAAAATGTTTTATATTAAAAAATTCATAAAAAGCAACCTAAGTCAAACTCAAGGTTTAGACCATTTGGAGTTAGTGTTCTAAGCTCAAAAATCCACTTGGCTTCTAATTTGAGAAGTTCATTATGTACATTACTCCCTCTCCAATTTGGTTTTACTTTATCAATCACTGTATAACTAAGGTGGTTAGTGTTCCCATTGTTACATATTTTAAAATGCCTAGGGACAGGGAGATCTTTGTTCCTTTCAAGATTCATGTTTTCAATAGAATTTAAGTGTTCCCTAATTCTATCACGTATAGGCCTTGTCGACTCACCTATGTACTGAATCCCACACGAACACTCTAGTAAATAAACGACATTAGAATCAGTACATCTATATAAGTTTTTAATTTTGAAAACCTTCTTTGTAACTGTTGATTTAAATTCTTTTCTCTTAATTGAGTGTTTGCAGGCCTTACAGCTCAGGCATGGGTAAAAACCAACAATTTTCTCACCTGTTAAATCTATATCACTAAGAGGACTAGTTTTCTCCTTTAAATTGGTCGGCGCTAGGTAATTTTTAAAATGTTTGCATTTCTTATATACTACCCTAGGCTGATTTGGCAAACACAGGCCTATCACTTCATCAGACTTCAAAACATGCCAATGTTTTTTGAGAATTTTTTCTAATTTTTTATTATCCTCATTGTATTGTGTGATAAACGGGACTTTTAATTCACTATTCTCTAATGTAGTGGCAACATTAATTTTACTTTGTTTTTTACTTAATAAAAGATCCCTATTCATATTAGAGGCCTCAGCTCTTGCATTGTTTATTAATTCTACATTATATCCCTTATTCAGTACATAGGTGAGTCGACAAGGCCTATACGTGATAGAATTAGGGAACACTTAAATTCTATTGAAAACATGAATCTTGAAAGGAACAAAGATCTCCCTGTCCCTAGGCATTTTAAAATATGTAACAATGGGAACACTAACCACCTTAGTTATACAGTGATTGATAAAGTAAAACCAAATTGGAGAGGGAGTAATGTATATAATGAACTTCTCAAATTAGAAGCCAAGTGGATTTTTGAGCTTAGAACACTAACTCCAAATGGTCTAAACCTTGAGTTTGACTTAGGTTGCTTTTTATGAATTTTTTAATATAAAACATTTATAGGGATTTTTTAGGTATTGTGTAAAAGTTTTGAGGATTTTTTATTCAATCTGATTTTTTATCTAATTTGATATATATATATATATATATATATATATATATATATATATATATATTTATGAATTATAAAAATACAAAAAACACATTTTTACAAATTATGTCAATTTTTTTTATATATTATATCAGAATTTTTTTATATATTATATCATGAATTTAAAAATATCTGTATTTGGTTTCACATCTGAGAAGTTCTATTATCAATCACTATTTTACACTATATTATGGCCAATTAAATATATTAGTACTATTTTTAATTTTTTAAGTAGGAATTTTTCATTAGGTATTGAGATATCCTCTGGCAGTTTTATCTGCAATCCCCATATGCTTTGTCTTCTTTTATATAAATAAGGTTTCTTACATTAATTTATTACAAGGTTTTTAAACAATAGCGTTGTTAGGTATTGAACAATTTGTGTCAATTCTTAAGCGAAGATTTAGCGCTATACATACTGTGATATCAGAGGTTTATATAATCGAATATATTTGTTGTAGAACTATTAGTTTGTGCTTTTTAGAACTGTTAAATTAGCACGTTATCAATTGGTGCATATAGTGTTGGCATTGTAATTTTTACTTTAGCCGCGGCATAGACTAAGGATTTGATTGACAAGTAGCGGACTTAACCTTCCTGATTGGTTATGAAACCATCCAATCATTTTTTAGATATAGGTATATAATTACCCGGAAGGGAACCCCCCGGTAACGAGCTTGACAAAGATTTTAATTGAAACGCGTTGCTCTAACATACTCCTTTGACGGAGTTACTTCTGATCTCGCATAGAGCCGGTGTACCTGTGTTTAATGGCGCTTCTGAATTTTGGCCAACGGCACCTCTGACTGTTCGGGCTGATTGACATTTAGCCTGTCAGTTTAGGGGGATATTCAGTTAGCAGCCGTTTGTAGGGTTAAAGGCTCCAGGATTGCGAGTAGACATTATTGATATTCTAACGTTAATATCAGTTACTTTTAATTTATTTCACTCTATTTTATTAACTTATTGTACGTTTATTGTGGAGAGTATCTGGGACTATTGAAAGAACTATACAGTATTATACCTCTGGGCAATATACCATCGCAGGCATCCGCTTTCTGACACTGTGAGTACAGATTATATATTTCACACAAGGCTCTTCACACTGCCTTAAGGAGATTGTTCTTTGTTATCAGGAGGCTTGTCGTCTACACGGATTTCAAGTTTGCAAGCACCAAGGATACAAAGACTCTCATATAGACTCTTTTGGCATTTTGAGGACATTTGTTATCATCGTTTAATGGACACACATTATCACTCACAATTTCGTTTTGGCTAATGTGATTTTTATTTTTGTTTTTGTATCAGTTTTATATAGACACATTGTTATTTGATATTATAAGGTCGACCTTAAATCAATTGTATTAAATGTATTTTTTATGATTATTTTTTTATTTTTTTTTTTTTATTTATTTGTAACCAACACATTTGTAAGACAATATTATGAGAAGCGAGACATACAGAAAAAAACAACAAAGATGACCAATAACATCATCAAAGAAGAAGCGCCAATACATAAATTAAGGTCGCTCTTCTACAGGGTTCCAAATTTACATTTAGTCATGTAAATGATAAATTCACACTTGAATCCTGAATTTCTATATTTCTCATAGTAACTTGTTCCCACACCATATGTTGGTAGTTTTTGTCATTTTAATTTCTCAGAAGAACGAGATAAGAAAAAGGAAAAAAAGAAAGAAAGAAAGAGAGATAGAAAAAAAAAAAAAAAAAAAAAATTGACAAAATTTGACTTTCCCTCGAGTTGCTTCCCCCCATCACTCAGGCCACTAATAAACTTCCGGTGAAATAGCATTAATTCGGCTGTAGATCCGGAAAATCATTACTCAATAGGGCCAATTCTAAAGATTCTGTACCTCTAAAGGGTGAAATAAGTATCAGTTGGATTTCTTTAGGCATACTGTTAATTACATTCTTCCATTTGGTTAGAAAGTGTTTAACTTGTGCCTCCGAATTTATCGAGGTATCCATTTGTTCCATTATGAGTTGGTTTTGAAGTTTTTGAATAAATTCTGAGAGAGTAGGAGCTTTAAACGATTTCCAATATTTAAGGATCAACAGCCTAGCTGTCATTATTACCGTATTTAAATATGTTAAGTATTTATTCAATCCTTCTTTGTGGAAATCTATAAAGAAAAAAATATGATCTTCATTTAATTGTACGTGTGCTTTATTAATTTTATTTGTCCAAAAATTAATCTTATTCCAAAATTTCCTGACCTTGGGGCATCCCCAAAAGTAATGAATTATATCCGCTTTAGCTTGTCTACATTTAGGACAAAGAGAACCTAAGTTACCCCACGATGCTTTCATATGCGCTGTGATATAAATGTGGTTGATGATTTTCGTATGTGATTCTCTCCATGCAGCAGCAAGTGTTGATGCATCTGCACGCCTATAGCTTTTATGTATGGTATCAACTGAAACTTTCCACCAGACTGCTAATTTATTAACATTATCCAAGCCTCTCTGATTCAAAGCTAGTTTGTATAATGTAGTTATGTTATATTTCCCTGCTTTAAAAAGTATAAATGCGGGCTCTACTATTTCGGAAATTGTGACCTCTCGTGTGTCCTGTAACAGGACCTGTAAGAAGTTCCGTATCTGAAAAAAGGAAAAGAAATCCTTATTAGAGATTCCATATTCTACGATTAACTCTTGCATTGATCGGCAAACTCCAGTAGCGGGATCCCTTAACTGTTCTATATATCTTAAACCCTTTTTTGCCCAATCATTGAAGATTTTCGAGTTTAAAGCTGGTGTGAAGTTTGGGTTACCTGTTATAGTCAGAAGTTTAGAATAACGATGAGAACAATTTAACTTTTTAGATAATTTATACCAGGCCTGAATTACATTATAGATAACTGGCATCTTCTTAATTTTCCTTGGACATTTATCAGGGATACAATGAAGCAAGGCCTTCAAGGAATATGGCTGAACAGACGCTTCTTCTGTGGCTAAATCTGTGTAATAATCTGGCCCTGTTAGCCAGTCCAGAGCTATTTTAGAAATACACACTAGATTATAACACTCTATATCTGGCAATGCTAATCCCCCGTCATGTCTGGGTAATACTAGTTTATTATATGCAATGGCCTTTCTTTTCCCGTCCCATATGAATTGTGTGATTAGGTGCTTGATTATTTTTATGTCTGCTTGTTTTATTATAATTGGGAGATTTTGCATCAGATGTAAAATTTTGGGGAACGTCACCATTTTAAACAAATTAATTTTGCCAGATAACGTAAGGTAGAATTTGGCCCAATTTCCTAGATCACGTTTAATTTTAGTAATAATTGGCTTATAATTTAAGTCATACCATTCCTTACTATCCAGTGACAACGTTATCCCCAGATAAACAAAAGTGGAATTTGCTTCCTTAAAGTAATATGCCTGCGCCGAGTCTTTGAGTTTTTTGAGCCAGAAGATCTCTGATTTTAGCATATTAACTTTATACCCAGAGAAACTGCTAAATTCTTGGAGAATCTGTGTTAATATTGGTATATTACTCGCTGTATTGGCTGTCAAAACTAAAAGGTCGTCGGCGTACAGTAAAGTGGTAATTCTCCTCTTCCCTATTTTGATCCCCTCTATTTCTTTTCTTATATATATTACTAAAGGTTCAAGCGCTAAGTTAAAAAGGTAGGGGGAGAGTGGACAGCCCTGTCTCGAGCCTTTAAGAAGTGGGAAATTCGAGGTATGAGAATTATTAATCAAAATAGAGGTGTTAGCGGATTTATAGATTAATTTGGCAAAGTTTAGAAAGGTACCCTCGACTCCATACCTGGGAAGAGTGGAAAATAGATGATCCCAGGAAATGGAGTCGAAGGCCTTCTCGGCATCAATTGATATTATTGCAGCATCAGGTGCTTCTAATGGACCGTTCTTTTCTGAGAAAAATTTATTTAATATCAATTGAAGCCTCCTCAGATTACGTGTTGCATTCCGCCCAGGCATAAAACCAACCTGATCTTTATGTATGAGGGGGCCTATTAATAGCTTAAGTCTTTCAGCAAGTATGCTCATTAATATTTTGTTATCACTGTTTAAAAGAGAGATGGGCCTATATGAGCTGATCAGTTCCGGGTCTTTATTTTTTTTTAGAATTAGAACTATTTGCGAGGCTGAGAAATATCTAGAGGGGGGTTTTGCATCGGAGTAGTAACTGTTAAAAAGTAATACTAGTGTCTGTACTATATCTTCTGACAGAATTTTATAGAGCTCTATGGGAATCTGGTCGGGGCCTGCTGCTTTATTTGTTGCTGTTTTTTTTATTGCCTTAATTACTTCATTATGGGTAATAGGGGCGTTTAGCGCCTCTTGTTGATCTATATTTAGTTTTGGAGTTTGAATATTTTGCCAGAATTTATATTTAGCAGCCTGATCTGTTTTGTCTTTTGCATAGAGCTCTTGAAAGTATTCTGAAACATAATTAGTAATTTCATTAGGTTTAGTAATTCTACCTGAAGGAGTAATAAGAGCCTCAGTCATGACTTTCTTATTTTTGACTTTAGTAAGGCCTGCTAAGAGTTTCCCAGCTTTCCCCCCATGTCTATAAAAGAATGATCTAGTTCTAAGGGTGTCTAATGCAGCCCTTTGTGTAAGGAAGGTTTCTCTTTCCTTTTTACGGTGTTGGTAGATCTGCCAAAATTTTTGTGAGGGATCACTAACATATGAGTTATAGGCGTTGCGCAATTGGTTCGCTAAATGTATATCATTCTTTGTCATGATCTTTTTTTGAATTACTAGGTAGGCCTTAATTTCCCCCCTGATTACGGCTTTAAAAGATTCCCACAAGGTTTCTGCCTGAATAGACGGGGAAAAATTTATTTCAAAAAATTCCTGCCATTTTAATCTCAACCATGCTTTAAACTTAACATTCTCCGACAAATATCTAGGGAAGAATAGCCTGTTAATAGTGCCTTCTGGTGTATTCCTTAATGTGATCTTTAAAGTGAGGATCGCATGATCTGAAATAACCACCTCTTTTATGTCTGCTAACATGTCTAGCCCCAGCATATTTTCAGCTACAAGAAAATAGTCTATCCTTGACATTGTTTGATATGAGTGTGACTCGCATGTGAAATGCCTTATGTCAGGGTTCTGTATCCTCCATATATCTTTCATATGAAGGAAATTCATAAAATTTTTAAATATTTTTGATTCTTGTTTACTGTTTCTATTTAGGGCTGGTTTAAGTCTATCTAGCGTCGGGAATATAGTTAAATTAAAATCGCCAGCTATAACAAGGTTCTTTGCGTATAAATTAAAGAGAAGGGTCTGTAATTTGTCCCAGAATGCTCGGTCTATTTTATTGGGGGCATAAAGATTACATAGGTTGAAGACTATACCGTTGATTAAGATTTGTAGGATCATATATCTATCCTCTGGGTCCAATACTAGATCTATTATCTTATATTGGAGATTTTTATTAATAAGGAATGCAACCCCCTTCTTCCTATTCTGACATGAAGTCCCTTTGACCTCCCCTACCCATCCCATCTTAAGTTTCAAAAGTTCCGCTTCCCTCAGGTGAGTCTCCTGTAGGAAGACTATATCTGGCTTATAGCGTTTAAGTTGTGATAAGATTTTTTTTCGTTTTTGCGGTGACGTAATGCCACCAACGTTCCACGAAGCTAAATTAAGATGGGGTCTTATTTGAACCTATGTCGTGGGGGTATGTCCAGTAGCGTGTTGTGAGGGGGAAAGCACGCGAGGGTAAGAGAAAACGGAAAGCAGAGGAAAGAAAAAAAAAAAAAAAAAAAAGGGAAAAGAAAAGAAAACCCTCGGCTGGGTTAACATTGCCACCTATCAGCATCATAATTATAATTATAAATAACATAAATCAATATACAATATGTTTTCTATCTTTACAGGGTAATACCTTTTTTATGTGCAAATTCTCTGACCTCCCTGGGGTCGCTCATAGTCATGGGTTCGCTTTCCGAAAATATTCTTATTTTGGCTGGGTATACAACAGTAGCCTTAATGCCACTAGCAATGAGTTTGGAACAGAGGGGTGTCATCTCTTTACGCTGAATCATTGTTTCAGACGAAAAGTCTTGAAAAATAAGTATTGACTTATCTTGGATTGAAAAGGGGATTCTTTTTTTATAGAGCTGCATGACTTTGAGCTTGTCCTGAAAGTTCAGGAATCTTGCAATTATTGGTCTGCTCTTGTATGAGCCGTCAGATAGATTTTTTAATGGCCCTATACGGTGTGCCCTTTCAACTGCCAGCGGGAGGATGTTAAGGTCTATACCCAGTGCCAGTGGTAATGTCCTTGATACAAACTGAATGAGATCGGTGAAATCTGCGGTCTCAGGTAGACCAATTATTCTGATATTGTTACGTCTATTCCGGTCTTCGAGCTCATTCAGTTTGCACTGGACATTAGCCAGTTGTGTTGCTTGTTCTCGTATAGTAGTTGCTTGCTGTGCATTTGTATCTTCTAGATCTGAAGTGCGCTGTTCTAAGTCGTCTAACCTATTTGTGAAAAGCTTTACCTCAGTAGTAAGGTTTGCAATCTCGGCTTTGAGATAGTCAAATTGGGGGATCATAAGATCTGAAATTTGCTTGACTATGTCTTGAGGCTCCCTAACTATGTCTGCCATGTTACTTGGTGGTGTTACATTTACTAAATTGTCTGTACTAGTCCTGGACTTTTTATCTCTTGTTTTGGGTGGCATAACTAGAGTGTTTAATTTGTGATTAGTAATAAATTTATCCATATAGTGATAGTGTAGGTGTAACACAAAAAAAAAAAAAAAGAAAAGAAGTGATGTGTTGCAAAAAAAAACAAAAAAAAAAAAACAGTGATAGTATATTGTAGATGCTGTGGATGTGGAGGTAGATCTAATGGGTGTTATTTATTAGTGGTGAAAAAGTGAGGGGATAATTCAATCAATTTTGTTTAATGGGGGGTGTATAAGGACCTTTCAGCTCCTGTAACCAGGTCTATAATAGGTGAGTAGTATATTTATCCAGGTAAGTAGGGTTCTTTTAAATCCAAAATGACAAGTAATAGTAGGGAGGCAGAAAAACAAAAACAATCTCAGAGTAACAAGGTAATCAAGGTTGGACCATAGGAGCTTAAAAAAAATAGCAACAGACCAGCAAGTACATTTTATACCTTAGGTAATCTTATTAAGACTGTCTCCCTTGCTAGGTTGTAGCCATGTGTTAGGGCCTGCGTTAGTTGCAGGCTCAAAAATAAGTGAAAAAAATGAAAAACTGAGCTAAAATTAAAGAAAAAATTACAAAAAAAAAAAAAAAAAAAAGCCAGCTACAATCTGCAGCTAACAACAATCGAGATGCAATGGTATAACAAAAAAAACAACCTGCAAGAAAAAAAAAAAAAAAAAGAAAAGAAGAAAAGCAAACTCAACAAGAAAAATAGAAGAAAAAGGCAAAAAAAAAATGAGCAAAAAAAGTCTTAAGTCAGGCCCGTGAGGAGGGGGCTTAGTGTCCAGCAAGCAAGAGTTCAGCTAATTATACATGAGCTTATGTCAAGCAGAAGGGTAGAAATTTTAGTAGCAACATTCACATATGCGGTAGCAAGTTGTCCAAAGTCACAAGCCTGCCAGTATTTTAATTTAAGCCTTAATAGTGCAGAGTGGAGCGCAAAAAGCATAAAGGAAGTAGGCAGAGTGTCCAGCGTTATTAATTTAGCAAGCTTGGGTGGTTTGTGAAGTTTAAAATTATATATCCTTAGTCAAATGTCAGAAACATGTTGAAGCAAGCAGGTTCATATAATTTTAGTCTTTGACAACCTTACCAGTACGTTGACAGCATCACTTTGTGTGCCTTCTACGATAGCAGGCTAACTGTAATCCATCTGAGTGCAGGCAACTCCGATTACAATCAGTATTCAGGATCCGGCCCGGACAATAGACACTGAAGATATAGCTGCTTTTAGGTGAATCAATTTGGTCCGGGCAGAGAAGGCTTGGTCCGTTGGGGCTACTCTTAGGTACTTCCAGGGTATCTGTAAGCAGACCTTATGAGCGGTGACCTATATAGGCCCCGGTGTAGAAATTTCAGAGAGCGGGCCTCTCATACAGGACCAGGCTGTATGTGCTGTGCGTATTTCCGCTCACCGGACAGCATAGGTTGGTTGTGGGTATAGTCGAACTAGTTGCCAGGCGTGACTCTCTTACCGGTCCCACTCCAGACAGGAACACCGGTCAGAGCCTTTTTCCCGGTCCAGCAGCGCGTTCGCCCTGGAGAAATTGCCGGCGTGTAGTGGAATCCTCTTGTATCATGTGTTGGTCCGGCGTCCAGCGGTAATCTTTGCTCACACCCAGTCGGGTCAGGAGTTGGGTAATGTTGCCCAGACAGGCCCGGGTGAAAGGCCTCTTAGTCACCAAGAACGTGAACCGGGGATATGGTGCAGCCCCTGAATATCCGGGGGGCTGGTAACAGGCTGCACTAAGTGTGCTGAAATCCGGCAGCCGGGGTGTCTGGTGTGCGGCTGCCTAGGAAATTGCCTGTGTAATTACAGGGAGAGCGGCTCTGTCCCACCTGAGCTGCAGCACTGGATCGCCGTGCTTCCTCCCCTTCCGGTCTCTCCTCTTTTATGATTATTTTTTATGTATTTTTTTATGAATGTTTTATGAATTTTGATTTATATGAATTACACTTTATTAAATTGTATATCAAATTTATATACAGCTTTTCATGATTGAATACACGTATTTCATGCATTTGTAGCGTTTTTTAGTGCATATCTAGGATATTTAGATTGTAGTATTGTTAGGCATTTGTGGTTTATTTTCTGCGCTTGCTTAAGTTTACTACTACCATTGTCCAGTATTCTATGCACTTTACACTTCTGTCCAATATAGCCGCACTTTAGCTCATTTTGAGCGCTCCTTTTCAATATTTTAAAAGATGGATAGCTTCCAAGCCACAGTCACCAATAGTCTTACGGACATTAAAACAGAAATTCTGGAGTTGGGGACTCGAAGGTATCCCTGAATCAATAGGAGCAGAAGATCTACATCGCTATCTTCAACAGCTATTTCACGCTATTATAGGGGGATCAACAGAATCTGAATACCCAATCGAGAGAGCACACAGAGCCCTCAAGGCGAAACCCAAAGCGGATCAACCACCGAGAGATGTTATTATTAAACTCTTACGGTTCCCTGATAGAGAAAGATTTCTTCTAGCCGCAAGACAAAATCCTACATTCAAATTCCAGGGTAATATTATCCAATTTTATCAGGACCTCTGTGTCAAAACATTGCAAAAAAGATATGCGCTGAGACCTCTTACTCTTCTCCTCAGGAAAAATAACATACCCTTATAGATGGGGCTTCCCTTTTGCACTGCAAGTGATGCAAAATGGTAGAATGACCGCTATTAAAACCATCAAGGAGGCCCCAGACATTTGTAAATTCCTAGGCCTGGAGCTACCTGACCTTTTGGAGACGGAGTCGGCCTCTACCTCTTCTGCCATGTCTTCATCACAGGCGAAGCCCCAGAGAGCGAAACGGAAGAGGGTGATAAGTAAAAAGAAAAGCAAAACCTGAGACATTTGAAATATTTCTACCTTCTTTCACAACATTAGGAATACTTTTTTGCCCCAGATGATACTAAAAAAGGCTGTTGAGCCGCTTAGAGGCTAGACTCTCAATTAAGGCCTGGATTCTTTATATGTTGCAAGTATTGTAAGGCTGAAAATTCATGTTAGGACTGTACAGCACAGGCAGTATGTGCTGATCTTGACATAACTGTACTTAGATATCTGATTGTTATCTATTGTTATGTTTTTTGTTTTTGTTTCTATTTTTACTATATCATTGCACGAAATGTTGTATGCTCAAACTATGTTCTTCCTCTGGAGTTGTTCTACAGGGCTGTAGGAGGTTTGTAACACAGCTCAGATTATTAAGAAGGGAAAGGGAAACAGATACGCTTGCACTTCTAGGTCCTGGGGGACAGCTCGTGCACCCAGAAAGAGGTTTGCCGTCCGGGGTCCTTGCCGCCACAGGTAGGATTAAGATGCACTATTGGTATAACTACAACAATGATACTACCTAAGATAGTTTTGATCTCGCATAATGCGAGAGGATTAAATACTGATATAAAACGGAGGACAGCCATGTCAAATTATAGACGTTTGAAGGCCAAAATTATTTATCTTCAGGAGACTCATTTTTTGAAAAACTCTATCCCCAAATATTGGGCAAGAGACTACTCAATGTAGTTTCACTCTGTCTTAGACTCCAAGAAGAGAGGAGTTTCTATTTTAATACACTCCTCAATACCATTTGTCCATAAAGAAACTATATCTGATAGGGAGGGGAGATACCTTCTGGTATTGGGTCGTTTGGGAAACATAGAGGTACTTTTGTGTAATATTTACGCTCCAAATGAACAGCAAGACAAATTTTTTGATACAATTTCCAACTTGTTGACTAATTGATCTAGGTTAAGAATTATTCTGGTGGGGGACTTTAACATTGATCTACAGACACTGACTAGACAAGCAACTACCCAACACTCTAAGAAAAAATTGAGACAGAAAAACATTGCTAGAAACATTCTGGGACTGTTAGACCAACATACACTACAGGACACATGGCAGGTATTGAACGGGGGGCTGGAGGGCACTACATATTACTCAGCGCCACATAATAGCTACTCTAAAATAGATTATGTGTTCACCAGCCAGATACTACAACCAGCAATACATTCCTTAGATATACATCCTTGTGTTTGGTCAGACCACTCTTTGACAGCGCTTATTTTAGGTGACCTAACAGATCCCAAGAGAACTAAGACGTGGACATATGATACATCTAATGCCAAACACCCACTCATTAAAGATAGGATACTGCATAACTTAAAAGAATACAGGTGGCCCTCGGTTTACGACGGTTCAATTTGCGCCGTTTCAGAATAACGCCCTTTTTTTTGCTATTGAGAACCATTGACTGCTATTAAAAGCATTAGCACATGCATACATTAAAATAGCCAGTAGGTGGAGCTGTCCGCTTGTGTTGCAGCAAACACATGCAAAGAAAAGCAAGCCAGACATGATCAATGGATCAGCTTTCAAAGGAACAAGATCTAGCAGCCATTTCCCTTAGCTGCAGACTCAATGCAGAGAAATGTTTACAGAAAAAGGCAAGTAAAAAACGTTTTTGTTCATTAAACTTTTTGATGATGATACAGTCTGTTGTGTGATTAAACACAGGCAGGCTAATCAGTGTATAACCAGACCTGAGCAATGGAGCCGTTTTTGAAGGAACAAGATCTAGCAGCCACACTTCCCTTAGCTGCAGAAAAATGCAAGTAAAAAAAACGTTTTTCTACATTAAACAGTTTGTTGATGATACAGTCTGTTGTGTGATTATATCTACAGTATATTTTTAGGTTTATAATGCTGTTTACCATTTAAAGTTTTCATTTCAAAGCTTTAAAAATAATGTATTAGGTGTTACTTATGACAATTTTGAGAGGGGCCTGGAACCTAACTCCCTCACTTCCCATTGACTTATATTATAAACTAGGTTTCAATTTACAACAGTTTCAATTTACAACCATTCCTTCTGGAACCTAACCCCGGCGTAAACTGAGGGCTACCTGTACTGGCAAATTAATGTAGTCTGCACTGAAAATCCTATTACGCCCTGGGCAGCGCATAAGGCGGTGATTAGAGGCATCCTAATCAAGGAGAAAACGATATACAAAAAAAGAATGACAACCTAATCACACAACTAACCACTGAAATCACCTCTTTAGAACAATTACATAAAATAAACCATTCAAAAACTACGCTGGCCAGGCTCGTTGACAAAAAACAGACCCTGCAATCTATATTGAACGAACACTCTATAAGAGCTGCTCATAGACTGAAGACAAAATACTTTATTTTTGCCAATAAGCCTGATAAATACCTAGCAAAAAAATTGTGAGATAATTACCAATCCCTATCTATACCATGCATTCAGACACCTACAGGTCAGACGACTACCCATCCACAGGAAATTGTTGACGCATTTGCCAGGTTCTACGAACAACTATATGACTGCACGAAAGTGCAACATAAACCTGAGACAAAGGAGATATTTGACTCCTTTTTGCATAAGGCAGACTTGGCGACTATAACTGATGAAGACAGAGCTGCTCTGAATGCTGAGATTACCAAAGCAGAAGTAATAGCAGCTATAAAAGACCTTAGGCCTGGTAAAGCCCCGGGACCTGACGGGTTCCCGGGCGAATACTATAAGGCGTATAGGGAAGTCCTGGTGCCACACTTAGTAGTGTTTGCAAATCATATTATGAAAGGAGGACAGATACCAGAGGAACTCCTTAGAGCAAAGATAGTGGTAATCCCAAAACAAGGAAAAAATCTCAGTTCATGCAGTAGTTATAGACCCATATCCCTTATTAACCAAGATGTTAAGATAGTGACGAAAATTTTGGCCAACAGACTAAAACACATTTTACCCAGTATTATTCACCCGGACCAAGTAGGTTTTATTAAAGATAGGGAAGCCCCAGACAATATACGCAGAATGGTGTTGGTAATAGATTTATTACGAGACCGACGGGTGCCTTCTCTGATCTTATCTCTGAATGCGGAGAAGGCATTCGATAGGGTCGATTGGAAATATATGTTAGAACTTCTGTCACGGCTGGGGTTTGATGGCAACTTTTTAAAAGCTATTAAGGGGTTATATTCGACACCCACGGTATTTGTTAGAGCGATAGGGCATCAATCAGAGAATTTCCATATACGTAATGGAACCAGACAGGGCTGTCCACTCTCCCCTTTGATTTTTGCTATTTGCATTGAACCACTGGCGGCCTACATCCGCAATTGCCCCGACATAATTGGTTTAGAGGTAGGAAAACTCCACCACAAAATTACCCTCTTTGCGGACGACGTGTTGCTGACTGTTTCGAGACCTTTGCACTTATTAACTTATGTATATCAAGCAATACATTTATTTTCTCAGATTTCCGGGTACAAAATTAATGTAGATAAGTGTGAAGCGCTACCTCTGGCTATCCCAAAACATACTATCAAATTAATCGAAACAAATTTTAGATGGGCCCCGGACGGATTAAAATATATGGGCATAAAGTTAATGCCACACTCCTCCAAACTATATGGAGCAAACTACACCCCCATGTTTAAAATGATTAGATCTGATCTGGGGAAATGGAAGAAAATGGGTTTTTCTTGGTATGGGAGGCTGTCCGCGATAAAAATGACAATACTACCTAGAATCTTATATCTGTTTAGGGTGCTCCCAATTAAGATTAATATTGCTGACATTTCTAGTCTTCAGAAAGACATACATAGTTTCCTACAAAATAATAAACACCCGAGAATCCCTCATCACACTCTGAATAGACACAGACAATTGGGGGGGTAGGGGTCCCCAACCTATTAGACTACTACAAAGCAGCAAGACTGGCTCAAGATTCCTTACTAAGCAGACAACAGGGAGACATTTTATGGCCTCATTTAGAGGCAGAAATGGCGGGGCAGGAGACCCCGGATGGCATCCTCTGGTGTAGTGAGTTGTTTAAGGGGCATAATGCATACCAGAACAAAACCACACTACTCTCTAAGCGACAGTGGCTATCGTCACGGCACTCAGAGAAAATCCTTCCCACATATTCAAAAATACTTCCCTTAAAATATATTATTAACGAAGAATTTAAACACCACATTAGTAAATGGGAGAATAAAGGGTTATATAGAGTGGCGGACATATGCTCCCAGAGCAAAGTACTGACTTTCACTCAGCTTCAGCAGAAACTCGAACCACTTAAACTACAATGGTTTTTATACCTTCAAGTAACCTCAGCTATACGCACATATATAGACAAATCCCCGACACAGATTAGACAAACCGAACTTGAGCAACTATGTACAGCAGTAACTAGACCCAAAAGGGCAATATCTAGATTGTACATTTCAATCCAGGAAGCCAGAAATGACACCAAACCCACGTTTATGGTAAAATGGGAAGTGGATATTGCTAAAGAGATGGAACTCAATAACTGGCAGGAGACTTTGCATCAGGCCAGTAGAGGCCTTATTAGCGCTGATTTAAGAGAAAACGTAATAAAAACATCTTTCAGGTGGTACTTAACCCCGGCAAAAACAGCTCACATGGGGAAATTGAGCTCTAACTTTTGCTATAGAGGGTGTAAGATGATAGGATCATATCTTCACATGTGGTGGGAATGCCCCAAGGTTAATAGAATATGGCAAGAATTATCCTTATTACTAGGAAAACTATTAGATGAGCAAATTATTCTTACCTCAGCTCAAGCTTTACTACATGAACGCATTCCTGGATTGAATAAGCACATTAATACTTTTATTAGAATACTATGTACCACTACAAGAATAGTGATTGCTAAATACTGGAAGATGGAAATTCCGTTGTGGTTAGAAGTATTAGCTAGATTCAAATTGGTATACTCAATGTATGAGTCAGCCGCAAAAGTACAAGATACAGAAGCCCAGTTCCAGAAAGTTTGGTTTTACTGGATGCTAGAAGGAGATAATAGGACAATTAATGCTGTAACTGAGTGGGATGTGGTGCTGAGGAGAGAGGAAGGTAGTGTTAGAGAAGAGGGGGAGAGAGAGAAAAGGCGAGCAGCCCTGGGTGCCAACTCTGGAGGTGAGATACGATGAGCACGTAATTCTTAAAACTCATAAAGATGCAAGTTACAATGCTAAAATATTAATGTACAATCTTGAATCGTGCATAATTCTTTTTTGTTGTTGCGTTTTTGACTTTGTCCTTTTTTTTGTTTTTTTTTGTTTGGTTTCTGGTTCTTGTTTTTATGGTTCTAGTTTCATGCTATTGTTATAGAAGTTAGAAAGGTTTGAGAAGTATGCCCCCTATATACTGTGTGTTTCCCCCAGTAAGCTATATTTGATGGAGATTGCTAGGAAAATGTTTGGGGGATCAGGGGCCAGATCCGATAAAAATCGTCGCCCGCAAAAGCTGGCGACGCCAATATTTGCGCTGGTTTGGTATCCTATATACGGCGTAACTTAGAAGTTACGCGCGTATATTTCTGCCGTCGCCCGTAGTTTTTTGGGCCATAGGCAGGTATACCAAACCAGCGCAGTTTGGTATCCAATATACAGCGTAAGGACTTACGTGGCGAAAATGGAGAAATCTTACTCCATTTTCACCTCGCCACAAAAAGCAGCCGTAAGAAGCCTTACGCTGACTATTGGAGCCCCGTAACTACCTAAAATACCTGCTAAATTAAACCTAACACCTAACGCATGCGCAATGTCTATCTACCTGTCAACCGCGATCTGCTAAATAAAACCTAACGCATGCGCAATGTCTATCTACCTGTCAACCGCGTTCCTCCGCCGAAATCCCTAATAAAGTATTTAACCCCATAAACCACCGCTCCCGGACCCCGCCGCCATCTACATAAACTAACCCCCTACTGTGAGCCCCTAAAACCGCCACCATCTAACTGATCTATCCCCTAATGTGAACCCCTAAAACCGCCGCCATCTACCTTATCTATCCCCTAATGTTAACCCCTTACACCGCCGCCATCTACCTTATCTATCCCCTAATCTGACCCCTTACACCGCAGCCACCGATATAAAAATTATTAACCCCTAATCTAATCCCCCTATACCACCGCCAGCTATATTAATATTATTAACCCCTAATCTAATATCCCTAAAGTAATAAGCTCTATTAACAGCCCTTAAAAGGGCCTTTTGCGGGGCTTTGCCCCAAAGTAAACAGCTCTTTTGCCCTATAACCTGCCCTCCCTACACCGCCGCCACCTATATTAATAGTATTAACCCCTAATGTAAGCCCCTTACACTGCCGCCATCTATATTAAAATTATTAACCCCTAATTTAATCTACCTACCCCGCCGCCAGCTATATTATCTATATTAATCCTAAGTATATTATAGTTAATATAGTTATTACATTACAGGGAGTGCAGAATTATTAGGCAAATGAGTATTTTGATCACATCATCCTCTTTATGCATGTTGTCTTACTCCAAGCTGTATAGGCTCGAAAGCCTACTACCAATTAATCATATTAGGTGATGTGCATCTCTGTAATGAGAAGGGGTGTGGTCTAATGACATCAACACCCTATATCAGGTGTGCATAATTATTAGGCAACTTCCTTTCCTTTGGCAAAATGGGTCAAAAGAAGGACTTGACAGGCTCAGAAAAGTCAAAAATAGTGAGATATCTTGCAGAGGGATGCAGCACTCTTAAAATTGCAAAGCTTCTGAAGCGTGATCATCGAACAATCAAGCGTTTCATTCAAAATAGTCAACAGGGTCGCAAGAAGCGTGTGGAAAAACCAAGGCGCAAAATAACTGCCCATGAACTGAGAAAAGTCAAGCGTGCAGCTGCCAAGATGCCACTTGCCACCAGTTTGGCCATATTTCAGAGCTGCAACATCACTGGAGTGCCCAAAAGCACAAGGTGTGCAATACTCAGAGACATGGCCAAGGTAAGAAAGGCTGAAAGACGACCACCACTGAACAAGACACACAAGCTGAAACGTCAAGACTGGGCCAAGAAATATCTCAAGACTGATTTTTCTAAGGTTTTATGGACTGATGAAATGAGAGTGAGTCTTGATGGGCCAGATGGATGGGCCCGTGGCTGGATTGGTAAAGGGCAGAGAGCTCCAGTCCGACTCAGACGCGAGCAAGGTGGAGGTGGAGTACTGGTTTGGGCTGGTATCATCAAAGATGAGCTTGTGGGGCCTTTTTCGGGTTGAGGATGGAGTCAAGCTCAACTCCCAGTCCTACTGCCAGTTTCTGGAAGACACCTTCTTCAAGCAGTGGTACAGGAAGAAGTCTGCATCCTTCAAGAAAAACATGATTTTCATGCAGGACAATGCTCCATCACACGCGTCCAAGTACTCCACAGCGTGGCTGGCAAGAAAGGGTATAAAAGAAGAAAATCTAATGACATGGCCTCCTTGTTCACCTGATCTGAACCCCATTGAGAACCTGTGGTCCATCATCAAATGTGAGATTTACAAGGAGGGAAAACAGTAAACCTCTCTGAACAGTGTCTGGGAGGCTGTGGTTGCTGCTGCACGCAATGTTGATGGTGAACAGATCAAAACACTGACAGAATCCATGGATGGCAGGCTTTTGAGTGTCCTTGCAAAGAAAGGTGGCTATATTGGTCACTGATTTGTTTTTGTTTTGTTTTTGAATGTCAGAAATGTATATTTGTGAATGTTGAGATGTTATATTGGTTTCACTGGTAAAAATAAATAATTGAAATGGGTATATATTTGTTTTTTGTTAAGTTGCCTAATAATTATGCACAGTAATAGTCACCTGCACACACAGATATCCCCCTAAAATAGCTAAAACTAAAAACAAACTAAAAACTACTTCCAAAAATATTCAGCTTTGATATTAATGAGTTTTTTGGGTTCATTGAGAACATGGTTGTTGTTCAATAATAAAATTAATCCTCAAAAATACAACTTGCCTAATAATTCTGCACTCCCTGTATATATATTAACTATATTAACCCTAATTATATTAGGGTTAATATAGTTAATATACAGGGAGTGCAGAATTATTAGGCAAGTTGTATTTTTGAGGATTAATTTTATTATTGAACAACAACCATGTTCTCAATGAACCCAAAAAAAACATTAATATCAAAGCTGAATATTTTTGGAAGTAGTTTTTAGTTTGTTTTTAGTTTTAGCTATTTTAGGGGGATATCTGTGTGTGCAGGTGACTATTACTGTGCATAATTATTAGGCAACTTAACAAAAAACAAATATATACCCATTTCAATTATTTATTTTTACAAGTGAAACCAATATAACATCTCAACATTCACAAATATACATTTCTGACATTCAAAAACAAAACAAAAACAAATCAGTGACCAATATAGCCACCTTTCTTTGCAAGGACACTCAAAAGCCTGCCATCCATGGATTCTGTCAGTGTTTTGATCTGTTCAACATTGCGTGCAGCAGCAACCACAGCCTCCCAGACACTGTTCAGAGAGGTGTACTGTTTTCCCTCCTTGTAAATCTCACATTTGATGATGGACCACAGGTTCTCAATGGGGTTCAGATCAGGTGAACAAGGAGGCCATGTCATTAGATTTTCTTCTTTTATACCCTTTCTTGCCAGCCACGCTGTGGAGTACTTGGACGCGTGTGATGGAGCATTGTCCTGCATGAAAATCATGTTTTTCTTGAAGGATGCAGACTTCTTCCTATACCACTGCTTGAAGAAGGTGTCTTCCAGAAACTGGCAGTAGGACTGGGAGTTGAGCTTGACTCCATCCTCAACCCGAAAAGGCCCCACAAGCTCATCTTTGATGATACCAGCCCAAACCAGTACTCAATCTCCACCTTGCTGGCGTCTGAGTCGGGCTGGAGCTCTCTGCCCTTTACCAATCCAGCCACGGGCCCATCCATCTGGCCCATCAAGACTCCCTCTCATTTCATCAGTCCATAAAACCTTAGAAAAATCAGTCTTGAGATATTTCTTGGCCCAGTCTTGACGTTTCAGCTTGTGTGTCTTGTTCAGTGGTGGTCGTCTTTCAGCCTTTCTTACCTTGGCCATGTCTCTGAGTATTGCACACTTTGTGCTTTTGGGCACTCCAGTGATGTTGCAGCTCTGAAATATGGCCAAACTGGTGGCAAGTGGCATCTTGGCAGCTGCACGCTTGACTTTTCTCAGTTCATGGGCAGTTATTTTGCGCCTTGGTTTTTCCACACGCTTCTTGCGACCCTGTTGACTATTTTGAATGAAACGCTTGATTGTTCAATGATCACGCTTCAGAAGCTTTTCAATTTTAAGAGTGCTGCATCCCTCTGCAAGATATCTCACTATTTTTTACTTTTCTGAGCCTGTCAAGTCCTTCTTTTGACCCATTTTGCCAAAGGAAAGGAAGTTGCCTAATAATTATGCACACCTGATATAGGGTGTTGATGTCATTAGACCACACCCCTTCTCATTACAGAGATGCACATCACCTAATATGCTTAATTGGTAGTAGGCTTTCGAGCCTATACAGCTTGGAGTAAGACAACATGCATAAAGAGGATGATGTGGTCAAAATACTCATTTGCCTAATAATTCTGCACTCCCTGTAGTTACTATAGTATTTATATTAACTATATAAACTCTATCTAACCCTAACTAAATTCTTATTAAATAAATCTAATTCATATTATAAACTAAAATATTCCTATTTAAATCTAAATACTTACCTATAAAATAAACCCTAAGATAGCTACAATATAATTAATAATTACATTGTAGCTATGTTAGGGTTTATATTTATTTTACAGGTAAATTGTTAATTATTTTAACTAGGTATAATAGCTATTAAATAGTTAAGCTACCTAGTTAAAATAATTACCCAATTACCTGTAAAATAAATCCTAACCTAAGTTACAAATACACCTACACTATCAATAAATTAAATAAACTACAAATATCTATCTAAAAATACAATTAAATAAACTAAACTAAATTACAAAAAAAAACAAACACTAAATTACAAAAAATAAAAAAAGATTACAGCAATTTTAAGCTAATTACACCTATTCTAAGCCCCCTAATAAAATAATAAAGCCCCCCAAAATAAAAAATTCCCTACCCTATTATAAATTATAAAATATCCAGCTCTGTCCAGCCCTTAAAAGGACTTTTTGCGGGGTATTTACCCCAAGTTAACAGCTCTTTTGCCTGTAAAAAAAAAGAACACAACACCCCCCCCCAACATTACAACCCACCACCCACATACCCCTATTCTAAACCCACCCAAACTCCCCTTAAAAAACCTAACACTACCCCCCTGAAGATCTCCCTACCTTGTCTTCACCCAACCGGGCCGAACTCCTCATCCGATCCGGGCGATGTCTTTATCCAAGCGGCAAAGAAGAAGTCTTCATCCCGGTCATGTCTTCATCTAAGCAGCGGCAAAGTCTTCTTCCATCCGGCCGATGTCTTCATCCAAGCGGCGGCGAGGTCTTCATCCATCCCGGCGATGTCTTCAAGCCAATCGGATTGAATTTGAATCTGATTGGCTGATTCAATCAGCCAATCAGATTTTTCTACCTTAATTCCGATTGGCTGATAGAATCCTATCAGCCAATCGGAATTCGACGGACGCCATCTTGGATGACGTCATTTAAAGGTACCTCATTCGTCGTTAGTCCGTCGGCCTGGATGGATGCTCCGCGTCGGCGGAGCGAAGAAAGAAGATTGAAAATTCCGGTTGCTTGAAGACATCGCCGGGATGGATGAAGACCTCGCTGCCGCTTGGATGAAGACATAGGCCGGATGGAAGAAGACTTTGCCGCCGCTTGGATGAAGACATCACCGGGATGAGGACTTCTTCTTTTCCGCTTGGATAAAGACATCGCCCGGATCGGATGAGGAGTTCGGCCCGGTTGGGTGAAGACAAGGTAGGGAGATCTTCAGGGGGGTAGTGTTAGGTTTTTTTAAGGGGGGTTTGGGTGGGTTTAGAATAGGGGTATGTGGGTGGTGGGTTGTAATGTTGGGGGGGTGTTATGTTCTTTTTTTTTTTACAGGCAAAAGAGCTGTTAACTTGGGGTAAATACCCCGCAAAAAGCCCTTTTAAGGGCTGGTACAGAGCTGGGTATTTTATAATTTAGAATAGGGTAGGGAATTTTTTTATTTTGGGGGGCTTTATTATTTTATTAGGGGGCTTAGAATAGGTGTAATTAGCTTAAAATTGCTGTAATCTTTTTTTATTTTTTGTAATTTAGTGTTTGTTTTTTTTGTAATTTAGTTTATTTAATTGTATTTTTAGATGGATATTTGTAGTTTATTTAATTTATTGATAGTGTAGGTGTATTTGTAACTTAGGTTAGAATTTATTTTACAGGTAATTATTTTAACTAGGTAGCTATTAAATAGTTAATAACTGGGGAGCGGAGCCAGTAGCCGATGGAGTCAGTCGCATATTCCCTGAACTCCTAGGCCATAACTATACAAATTGCCTATATATTGGATTAAAATGATCTAGACTTTACTACTATTTTTCTGGAAGTACATGCTGACTATCTCAAGCTTTAAGAGAGGGAAAGAGTGCCGTATAGGGTATTTCTCGCTAGTATACCCTCTTCACATACGCCACGCGGAGTTGCCGTATAATATATACACTCTACAGATACGGCCAACATGGAGGCCTTACAAACTTGGGAGCAACGTATACAACTACTCTTGGAGAAACATTTTCAAGATATGAATGATGATATACTATCGCTTCTTGCTTCCCTAACAATCCAGGAGTTTAGGCGCACTGACCATATGCTGACAGGTAGCAGTAACGACCTTAAGGAGAGACCGGTTGTCAGACGTCAGGAGACCGCTCGGGAAACTACTCCCTCAATACTAGTGGGTATTACAAATAGTCAGCCACCGGAGTCGTCTCTACCTATTGCTCCCACGAACTCTCTACCCGCCCAAGACCCGCAAGGCACAGAGACTGGAGATACGGCGGATCATGATAATGACTTGCAGGCGGCTCTTAGCCTTCAGAGCTACAGGGTAGAACAAGTAGCGCTACTGACGGCACCGGATGTCTTAAGCTTTACAGAGAGAACCTTAAACCACACGAACGGAGCCCTTGTTGTTTGCACCAAGACGCACTTAGCGGACCCCTTCCTGCTGCCTATACAGGAAAACTTGGACCCCAGTGAGCTGTCAGGCGTAAGAGGCGCACTGAGTTTTTATAAGGAGGAAGCTGCCGATCTGTGTGCATCAGAGCCCACACATTATCCCTCACCTCATCGAGAGATACAGTGCTAGTGACACTTTCCTCCTTACCTCTTAGGAATACTCCTGCTGCCCCAGAAACCGGAGTGGGGTATAAAGTTTAACACTACAATGTCCATTAGGCTTCAGCGGACGGTATTAATAAACGGATACCAAGTATTACAGCTTGCTGGGTAAAATAGTTTTTTCTTTCCTCTGCAGAAATGCCACGTAGGTCTTTAGTGACCCTTTTTACTTTACCATCGACAGACTGCCTTGGGTAATAGTAAAGAGACAGACCCGCTATGATGTTAATTGACTTTAATATGGAAGCCTGGATACTACCGCAAATATTTGAGTGTCTTATTGAGTTTATATATTTACACATATTGCTTTGTTTTTTGCCTCAGTGCACGATGTTTCTCTGTGGAACACACTTTTGTACTTTTATCAGGTTTTGAGAACTGCAATCGACAGCTAACTATTTATGATGTTATAAACTATGCAAGTAAGGCAACTCAGACCCTTATTTCCTACTTAGAATTCTAATATAGCCTATCACCCTAGCTTAAGACAGTCCTCACTAGTATGAATGTGATCTTACAGAGAAGCAGGATGCGATTAGTTAAATTTTTTAGTCATAGTTACCTAATCTTTTATCAGAATTTAGACAAGCTCAATTCTAACTCTAAAGTATAGTTATTGTTCTGCTACACGGACAGGACTATATTAGCCCGCAATATTTTCCAGCCGCAGATAAAGCTGGTGTAGGCTAGCTACTCTTTAGATGCCACTAATACTCTCTAAGTGTTTTTAAAATAGATTATACCTGTCCTCATATTAGCCTACTCTGCAGCAAAGGAGGTTGTGTTGTTTAAAACATTTCACGTCTATGTTGGTTATAATTTGTTGTTTATACTATTTAACTATTGAAATCTCTATAAGTAAGGCAACACTTATTAACATCTATATAGCAATATGGGTCTCTAACATTAACATGGCTACTGAATAGGTTTATGCCTATCTGTAATACTGCCTATTATACTATTTGTTACTTGTTTATATGCCTAGCCATGATAGGGAAGTTATGGTATCTGCAGTTAGTTTATTAGTCTGACCTAGATTAGTTAGATAGTTTATTGTTTTGCATGCTACAGTCTAATATCAAAGCATTCTCTTTCATCTGGAGCTCTATTGTCCACCCACTTACGCATAGAGTAATAGCTTCAACTATATACCTATACATGCTAGACCCTATGCTACTATGATGGAAAGGGGATAGCTATATATATACCTAATGTTTAGTATGATTTCATTATACTCATTTTTCTTAGATATACCATATACCCCAGATGTTAAAGGATTAATATAAAATTACACCCAACATTACATGATGTTTATTATTCCCAATATATTTTAACTTTTTATCAATGCTAATATTCCCGGGCTTCTTATCTATAGAGCCGCTAGCTCCCATGACATTTCTTTACAGACTGTATCTCCCCTCATCCTTTCCCGCTCTATATCTGCGAGCGGGTCATATCCACTATCCCCTAACCGTCTCTGTCCAGTGGTGACAATATCCCTGAGGGGAGATACTGCATAAATGCTCCAATAATGAAACATAGGTCTCATCCTAACCAGACTGGAGCTATACCTACCCTTCCTTGTTACTCATTACAAATTACATTTAACTCCCGTATAGCGCAGTGTTACACACTACATGTTATGTAATAATAACTAAGTGACCCTGTCCATTTACATTCCTATAGTCTTCCACTCCCCCCCCCCCCCCACTGTAGTTGACCATAGCTATTTATATTGCTATTATTATTATTTTCATCAAATAACTTAGGTACGCTATAATATTCCTATATAGAAAAATTGTTTGTATAAGCGGTACTTACCCGCTGACAATTCCCTAATTCCCCCCCTGTTTTTTATAAAGCTCTTTATATTATGACCCTGACTTTAACAATAAGAAGCATTCAAGTATAGGACGAATTAGTTCAGAATAAAATGGGTCTATCTGGTAGCTACAGTGCTCTTTCAGAGCGCCTTTTTAACATTATGGCCTGGAATAATAGCTACCCACATTATCATATAAAAACATAAAAGGAGGTTTTCAGATGCATTTTGGCATTCATTATATATTTTCTTTGCCTGTTATATTGTTATTGTGACAATCATTGCTATGTTTTGAAATATGTATATGCCATAGTTTTTTGTTGTCATTATGAAAAACCCTCAATAAAAAATTATTAAATAAAAAAAATAAAATAGTTAATAACTATTTAATAGCTATTATACCTAGTTAAAATAATTAACAATTTACCTGTAAAATAAATATAAACCCTAACATAGCTACAATGTAATTATTAATTATATTGTAGCTATCTTAGGGTTTATTTTATAGGTAAGTATTTAGATTTAAATAGGAATATTTTAGTTTATAATATGAATTAGATTTATTTAATAAGAATTTAGTTAGGGGTGTTAGGGTTAGATAGAGTTAATATAGTTACTATAAATACTATAGTAACTATATTAACTCTAATATAATTAGGGTTAATATAGTTAATATATATAATGTAATAACTATATTAACTATAATATACTTAGGGTTAATATAGATAATATAGCTGGCGGCGGGGTAGGTAGATTTAAATTAGTGGTTAATAATTTTAATATAGATGGCGGCGGTGTAAGGTGCTTACATTAGGGGTTAATACTATTAATCTAGGTGGCGGCAGTGTAGGGAGGGCAGGTTATAGGGCAAAAGAGCTGTTTACTTTGGGGCAAAGCCCCGCAAAAGGCCCTTTTAAGGGCTGGTAATAGAGATAATTATTTTAGGGTAATTAGATTAGGGGTTAATATAGATACTATAGCTGGCGGCGGGGTAGGGGGATTAGATACTGGTTAATATAGTTTAATATAGCTGGCGGCGGGGTCCGGGAGCGGCGGTTTAGGGGTTAATAACTTTATTAGGTGGCGGCGGGGTCCGGGAGCGGCGGTTTAGGGGTTAATACATTTTTTATTGTTAGGATAGTGAGGGGGGATAGCGGATAGAGGGTTAGACGTGTCGGGCTTACTTGGGGGAGGCGTGTTAGACAGTTACGGGAGATTTAGACTTTAGTCAGGTTTTGTAGGCGCCGGCAGTTTCTAATGTGCCGTAAGTTACTGGCGACTCCAGAAATTTGTACTTACGCAGATTTCTGGACATCGCTGGTTTGTGAGACTTACGGCACTTTAGCATCTGACGGCGCCGTTTATAGGATAGCTTGAGTTGCGAGCTGAAACTGCGGGCGACGCGGGTTCCCTCACTTGCGCCGAAAACTACGCCGTATATCGGATCGCGCCCCATATGTTTAAATTAAACACTCTCTCCAGAAGCTGTGTAATGGACTGAACAGACTGAGTGGGATTTATCTCACGACAGTAAGCTCAAGGAGGCCCTTTCGATGACTCCTACAGCAACTTAATCAAGGACTGGGTCGAATCTCTAGTTAAAAGAGGAGCTTTTTGTTACCAGAAGCGCTCCGGAAAGTTATTATATTATGTAAGGTGATGACTACTCTTTGAGGATTGATGTTTGTTAATGACCAAATGTCTGTACTTTTTCTATTACGGTTGTGGTTGGAGGAGTGTGAATAATAAAAATATATTTCATTTAAATTGTACACAGCCTTTTAAATGACCTGAGGCAGCGGCTCCTACTTAGCATATACAGGAGTTCACATTATATAAAAATATGAGTCTGTTATTGGCTGATAGCTGTCACATGGTACAGGTGCAGAACTACGTTTATCATAAAACAATCTATTTCTCTTTTTAAATTCATAGTAAGTTTTATTGCATTGTATTTTTACTATGCTTCTGTAGTTTTGTAATTCTATATGTTATGGTCCTTTTAAATGGACTGAACTTGTCAAAAAACATATCTCATTATCGCCTAGATTTGGAGTTTTGCATTAGAAGGGGTGCGTTACCTACGCGTGCTTTTTTCCCCCCGCACCTTTTAAATACCGCTGGTATTTAGAGTTCACAGAATGGCTGCGTTAGGCTCCAAAAAGGGAGCGTAGAGCATAATTTACCGACACTGCAACTCTAAATACCAGCGGTGCTTACGGACACGGCCAGCTTCAAAAACGTGCTCGTGCACGATTCCCCCATAGGAAACAATGGGACAGTTTGAGCTGAAAAAAAACCTAACATCTGCGAAAAAGCAGCGTTCAGCTCCTAACGCAGCCCCATTGTTTCCTATGGGGAAACACTTCCTAAGTCTGCACCTAACACCCTAACATGTACCCTGAGTTTAAACACCCCTAACCTTACACTTATAAACCCCTAATCTGCCTTCCCCGCTATTGCTGACCCCTGCATATTATTATTAACCCCTAATCTGCCGCTCCGTACACCACCGCCACCTACGTTATCCCTATGTACCCCTTATCTGCTGCCCCTAACACCGCCGACCTCTATATTATATTTATTAACCCCTAATCTGCCCCCCTCAACGTCGCCAACACCTACCTACACTTATTAACCCCTAATCTGCCGACCGGACCTCGCCGCTACTATAATAAAGTTATTAACCCCTAATCCGCCTCACTCCCGCCTCAATAACCCTATAATAAATAGTATTAACCCCTAATCTGCCCTCCCTAACATCACCGACACCTAAATTCAAGTATTAACCCCTAATCTGCCGACCGGACCTCACCGCTACTCTAATAAATGTATTAACCCCTAAAGCTAAGTCTAACACTAACACCCCCCTAAATTAAATATAATTTTATTCTAACGAAATAAATTAAATCTTATTAAATAAATTATTCCTATTTAAAGCTAAATACTTACCTGTAAAATAAACCCTAATATAGCTACAATATAACGAATATTTATAGTGTAGCTATTTTAGGATTAATATTTATTTTACAGGCAACTTTGTATTTATTTTAACCAGGTACAATAGCTATTAAATAGTTAAGAACTATTTAATAGCTACCTAGTTAAAATAATTACAAAATTACCTGTAAAATAAATCCTAACCTAAGTTACAATTAAACCTAACACTACACTATCAATAAATTAATTAAATACAATACCTACAAATACAATTAAATAAACTAACTAAAGTACAAAAAATAAAAAAGAACTAATTTACAAAAAAATTAAAAAATATTTACAAACATTAGAAAAATATTACAACAATTTTAAACTAATGACACCTACTCTAAGCCCCCTAATAAAATAACAAAGCCCCCCAAAATAAAAAAATGCCCTACCCTATTCTAAAATTAAAATAGAAAAGCTCTTTTACCTTACCAGCCCTTAAAAGGGCCTTTTGCGGGGCATGCCCCAAAGAATTCAGCTCTTTTGCCTGGAAAAAAAACATACAATACCCCCCCCCAACATTACAACCCACCACCCACATACCCCTAATCTAACACAAATCGCCCTTAAATAAACCTAACACTAAGCCCCTGAAGATCTTCCTACCTTATCTTCACCACACCGGGTATCACCGATCCGTCCAGGCTCCGATGTCTTGATCCAAGCCCAAGCGGGGGGCTGAAGACGTCCATCCTCCGGCTGAAGTCTTGATCCAAGTGGCGGCTGAAGAAGTCCATCTTCGGGCAGAAGTATTCATCCTATCCGGGCAGAAGAGGACATCTGGACCGGCAAACATCTTCATCCAAGCGGCATCTTCTATGTTCTTCCATCCGATGACGAGCGGCTCCATCTTCAAGACCTCCGGCGCGGATCCATCCTCTTCTTCCGACGACTAGACGACTAATGAAGGTTCCTTTAAGGGACGTCATCCAAGATGGCGTCCCTCGAATTCCGATTGGCTGATAGGATTCTATCAGCCAATCGGAATTAAGGTAGGAAAATTCTGATTGGCTGATGGAATCAGCCAATCAGATTCAAGTTTAATCCGATTGGCTGATTGGATCAGCCAATCAGATTGAGCTCACATTCTATTGGCTGATCGGAACAGCCAATAGAATGCGAGCTCAATCTGATTGGCTGATTGGATCAGCCAATCGGATTGAACTTGAATATGATTGGCTGATTCCATCAGCCAATCAGAATTTTCCTACCTTAATTCCGATTGGCTGATAGAATCCTATCAGCCAATCGGAATTCGAGGGACGCCATCTTGGATGACGTCCCTTAAAGGAACCTTCATTCGTCGTCTAGTCGTCGGAAGAAGAGGATGGATCCGCGCCGGAGGTCTTGAAGATGGAGCCGCTCGTCATCGGATAGAAGAACATAGAAGATGCCGCTTGGATGAAGATGTTTGCCGGTCCGGATGTCCTCTTCTGCCCGGATAGGATGAAGACTTCTGCCCGAAGATGGAGTTCTTCAGCCGCCGCTTGGATCAAGACTTCAGCCGGAGGATGGACGTCTTCAGCCCCCCGCTTGGGCTTGGATCAAGACATCGGAGCCTGGACGGATAGGTGATACCCGGTGTGGTGAAGATAAGGTAGGAAGATCTTCAGGGGCTTAGTGTTAGGTTTATTTAAGGGCGGTTTGGGTTAGATTAGGGGTATGTGGGTGGTGGGTTGTAATGTCGGGGGGTATTGTATGTTTTTTTTTTCCAGGCAAAAGAGCTGAATTCTTTGGGGCATGCCCCGCAAAAGGCCCTTTTAAGGGCTGGTAAGGTAAAAGAGCTTTTCTATTTTAATTTTAGAATAGGGTAAGGCATTTTTTATTTTGGGGGGCTTTGTTATTTTATTAGGGGGCTTAGAGTAGGTGTAATTAGTTTAAAATTGTTGTAATATTTTTCTAATGTTTGTAAATATTTTTTTATTTTTTGTACTTTAGTTAGTTTATTTCATTGTATTTATTTGTAGGTATTGTATTTAATTAATTTATTGATAGTGTAGTGTTAGGTTTAATTGTAGATATTGTAGGTATTGTATTTAATTAATTTATTGATAGTGTAGTGTTTAGGTTTAATTGTAACTTAGGTTAGGATTTATTTTACATGTAATTTTGTAATTATTTTAACTAGGTAACTATTAAATAGTTATTAACTATTTAATAGCTATTGTACCTGGTTAAAATAAATACAAAGTTGCCTGTAAAATAAATATAAATCCTAAAATAGCTACAATATAATTATAATTTATATTGTAGCTTTATTAGGATTTATTTTACAGGTAAGTATATAGCTTTAAATAGGAATAATTTATTTAATAAGAGTTAATTTATTTAGTTAGATTTAAATTATATTTAACTTAGGGGGGTGTTAGGGTTAGGGTTAGACTTAGCTTTAGGGGTTAATACATTTATTAGAGTAGCGGCGAGGTCCGGTCGGCAGATTAGGGGTTAATAAGTGTAGGTAGGTGTCGGCGACGTTGAGGGGGGCAGATTAGGGGTTAATAAATATAATATAGGGGTCGGCGGTGTTAGGGGCAGCAGATTAAGGGTACATAGGGATAATGTAGGTGGCGGCGGTGTGCGGTCGGCAGATTAGGGGTTAAAAAAATTTAATAGAGTGGCGGCGATGTGGGGGGGCCTCAGTTTAGGGGTACATAGGTAGTTTATGGGTGTTAGTGTACTTTAGAGCACAGTAGTTAAGAGCATTATGAACCGGCGTTAGCCCAGAAAGCTCTTAACTCCTGACTTTTTCCTGCGGCTGGAGTTTTGTCATTAGATTTCTAACGCTCACTTCAGCCACGACTCTAAATACCGGCGTTAGAAAGATCCCATTGAAAAGATAGGATACGCAAATGGCGTAGGGGGATCTGCGGTATGGAAAAGTCGCGGCTGCAAAGTGAGCGTTAGACCCTTTCCTGACTGACTCCAAATACCAGCGGGCGGTAAAAACCAGCGTTAGGACCCCCTAACGCTGGTTTTGACGGCTAACGCAGAACTCTAAATCTAGGCGTAAGTTATTACTCTATGTAAACACAAATACTTCCTTTTCTTTTCTATATCTAAGATAGCAATTGAAATGAACATTTTAGTGCCCATCTCTCTCATACCCAATTGCAGTGTGATTTAAGACAACACAGTATTGACCAAGAGAAGTTAAAGGGACACTGAAAATTTTTCTTTCGTTATTTAGATAGAGCATGCAATTTTAAGCAACTTTCTAATTTACTAATATTATCAATTTTTCTTTGTTCTCTTGCTATCTTTATTTGAAAAAGAAGGCATCTAAGCTTTTTTCTTTCATGTAATTGGACAATAGTACATGAGCTGGTTACGTATGGGATATACAATCCTACAAGGAGGGGCAAAGTTTCCCAAACCTCAAAATGCCTATAAATACACCCCTCACAACACCCACAATTCAGTTTTTACAAACTTTGCCTCCTATGGAGGTGGTGAAGTAAGTTTGTGCTAAGATTTCTATGTTGAAATGCACTTCTTAGCATTTTGAAGCCCGGTTCCTCTCAGAGTACAGTGAATGTCAGAGGGCTGTGAAGGGAGTATCTCCTATTGAATGCAATGGTTTTCCTCACGGGAGATCTATTTCATAGGTAGTGATGTCGCGAACCTAAAATTTTGAGTTCGCAGACAGCGAACGCAAACTTCCTCAAATGTTCACGAACGGGCGAACTGCCATAGACTTCAATAGGCAGGCAAATTTTAAAACCCACAGGGACTCTTTCTGGCCACAATAATGATGCAAAAGTTGTTTCAAGGGTACGAACACCTGGACTGTGGCATGCCGCAGGGGGATCCATGGCAAAACTCCCATGGAAAATTACATAGTTGATGCAGAGTCTGATAAAGGGCATAAATCACCTAACATTCCTAAATTGTTTGGAATAACGTGCTTTAAAACATCAGGTATGATGTTGTATCGATCAGGTAGTGTAAGGGTTACGCCCGCTTCACAGTGACAGACCAAACTCCCCGTTTAATGCACCGCACTGCATTATTTTAGGGCCAAAGGGAATCACAGCACCACGACCACGACGGCCCCTGCGGGGTGGCCTGCCTCTGCCTGTCATTTTTTTTTTTCGATTAGTGGTACTATGCGTGCAAGCTACTGTGACAACAGATATGAGTGGCACTGCTATTTCTGAACAAAGGGGATCCCAGAGAAGCATTTACAACCATTTGTGCCATAATTGCACAAGCTGTTTGTAAATATTTTCAGTGAGAAACCTAAAGTTTGTGAAAAAGTTGACTATTTTTTTTAATTTGATCGCATTTGGCGGTGAAATGGTGGCATGAAATATACCAAAATGGGCCTAGATCAATACTTGGGGTTGTCTACTACATTACACCAAAGCTAAAATTAACCCTACAAGCTCCCTAATTTAACCCCTGCACTGCTGAGCTTAATACACGTGTGGTGCGCAGCAGCATTTAGCAGCCTTCTAATTACCAAAAAGCAATGCCAAAGCCATATATGTCTGCTATTTCTGAAAAAAGGGGATCCCAGAGAAGCATTTACAACCATTTGTGCCATAATTGCACAAAATGTTTGTAAATGATTTCAGTGAGAAACCTAAAATTTGGAAAAATTTTACTTTTTTTTTTTAATTTGATCGCATTTGGCGGTGAAATGGTGGCATGAAATATACCAAGATGGGCCTAGATCAATACTTTGGGTTGTCTACTACACTACACTAAAGACAAAATTACCCCAAAAAGCTCCCTACATGCTCCCTAATTAACCCCTTCACTGCTGGACATAATACACGTATGGTGCGCAGTGGCATTTAGCGGCCTTCTAATTATCAAAAAGCAACGTCAAAGCCATATATGTCTGCTATTTCTGAACAAAGGGGATCCCAGAGAAAAATGTACAACCATTTATGCCATAATTGCACAAGCAAAGAACATGTAAACATTGGGTATTTCTAAACTCAGAACAAAATGTATAAACTATTTAGCATGGGTGTTTTTTGGTGGTTGTAGATGAGTAACAGATTTTGGGGGTCAAAGTTAGAAAAAGTGTGTTTTTTTTCCATTTTTTACTCATATTTTATAATTTTTTTATAGTAAATTATAGGATATGATGAAAATAATGGTATCTTTAGAAAGTCCATTTAATGGCGAGAAAAACGGTATATAATATGTGTGGGTACAGTAAACGAGTAAGAGGAAAATTACAGCTAAACACAAACACCGCAGAAATGTAAAAATAGCCCTGGTCCCAAACGGACAGAAAATGGAAAAGTGCTGTGGTGATTAAGGGGTTAATGTACACTACTGTTACACCAGATATGAGTTGCACTGGTGTGACACTGTGCCCTGGCAGGCACTGAAACGCACACGTGTGAAGGAAACTGACTGCTATTTTTTCACAGTCAAAAAAGTGTTGTTTTTTTTAAACGTACACTACTGTTACAACAGATATGAGTGGTGGCACTGGGCAAGTGGGCACAGTATACGCTGTGAGTTTGACACACACGCTGGCAGGCAGGCAACTGCAATTAGATTACACAGGAAAAAAAAAAAAAAAGCAGACTGATGTTCTAGCCCTAAAAATGGCTTTTTGGGGTGCTGTCCTTACAGCAGAGATCAGATGAGTCCTTCAGGACTGTAGTGGATACTGAATACACTAGCCTAGCTATCGATTTCCCTATTAAATCAGCAGAAGCTACACTGTCCCTCCTCTCACTAAGAATGCAGCTTCCGAATGAATCTAAAATGGATGCTGTCCAGGAGGAGGGAGGGTCTGGGAGGGATGGTCTGCTGCTGATTGGCTGGAATGTGTCTGCTGACTGTGAGGTACACGGTCAAAGTTTACTCAATGATGATGAATAGGGGGCGGATCGAACATCGCATATGTTCGCCCGCCGCTGTGAACGCGAACAAGCTATGTTCGCCGGGAACTATTCGCCGGCGAACTATTCGCGACATCACTATTCATAGGTTCTCTGTTAATTCCTCTCTTACCTCCCTTTTCAGATCTACGATATACTCTCATATTCCATTACCTCTACTGATAGCCAAACCAATACTGAAACGGTTATCTGCTATATGTGGATGGGTGTCTTTTGGTAAGTATGTTTTCATTACTTAAAGGGACACTGTACCCAAATTTTTTCTTTTGTGATTCAGATTGAGCATAACATTTTAAGCATCTTTCTAATTTACTCCTTTTTATCAATTTTTCTTCATTCTCTTGGTATCTTTATTTGAAATGCAAGAATGTAAGTTTAGATGCCGGCCCATTTTTGTTGAACAACCTGGGTTGTCCTTACTGATTGGTGGATAAATTCATTCACCAATAAAAAAGTTGCTGTCCAGAGTACTGAACCCAAAACAAGCTTAGATGCCTTCTTTTTCAAATAAAGATAGCAAGAGAACGAGAAAAAATTGATAATAGGAGTAAGTTAGAAAGTTGCTTAAAATTGCATGCTCTTTCTGAATTACAAAAGAAACATTTTGGGTACAGTGTCCCTTTAAGACACTCTCATCTATGGTTTGGCACTTTATGTATTTATATAAAGTTCTAAATATATGTATTGTACTTATATTTGCCATGAGTCAGGTTTAAATATATTTCCTTTTGCAGACTGTCCGTTTCATATCTGGGAAATGCATTTTTTAGGATTTTTTTTTTTCTTACCTGGGGTATAGTCTTTTTTTCAAATTGACTGTTATTTTAAATTTGCGGGCAAAATTAGGCTTGCGAGGGCACAAAATGCCAAAGTATGTTGCACCATTTTTGTTGCGAGATTTCTCTTGTAAAGGTGTATCCAGTCCACGGGTTCATCCATTACTTGTGGGATATTCTCCTTCCCAACAGGAAGCTGCAAGAGGACACCCACAGCAGAGCTGTCTATATAGCTCCTCCCCTAACTGCCACCCCCAGTCATTCTCTTGCAGCTCTCGACAAGAAAGGAAGTATCAAGAGAGATGTGGTGACAGTGTAGTTTTTACCTTCAATCAAAAGTTTGTTATTTTTAAAAGGTACCAGCGTTGTACTGTTTTACTCTCAGGCAGAAATTGGAAGAAGAATTCTGCCTGGAGGTTTGATGATCTTAGCAGTTTGTAACTAAGGTCCATTGCTGTTCTCACACATAACTGAAGAGTATGGAAAGAAAACTTCAGTTGGGGGGACGGTCTGCAGATTGCCTGCTTTGAGGTATGTTCAGTATATTTTTTTCTAGAGAGATGATAAGGTCTAGAAAATGCTGACAGTGCCTGGTATATTTAAGGTAAGCCTGATACAGTGATTTAACAACAACTGGGATCATGCTTGCAAAAAAGGATAATATTCATGTTAATACTCATATTACTTAGTGTAAAAACGTTTGCATGTTTTATAGTAAAAACGTTTTTTCTCTGAGGGTGATAAATCTTTATTTGGGGCCTAGTTTTCCAAATGGCTTGTTAGATCACTCCTAGGAGTATTTTCTCTTGTTAAGTGTGTTCAGTCCACGGATCATCCATTACTTATGGAATATATTCTCTCCCTAACAGGAAATTGCAAGAGGATCACCCAGCAGAGCTGCTACATAGCTCCTCCCCTCACATGTCATATTCAGTCATTCTCTTGCAACTTAACAGATAGGAAGTTGTGAGAGGGCTGTGGTGTTTTTTATACTTAGTTTATTCTTCAATCAAAAGTTTGTTATTTTAAAATGACACCGGAGTGTGTTGTTTATTCTCAGGCAGTATTTGGAAGAAGAATCTGCCTGCGTTTTTCTATTATCTTAGCGGCAGTAACTAAGATCCACTGGCTGTTCTCGCATATTCTGAGGAGTGAGGTAACTTTCAGAAGGGAATGGCGTGCGGGAAACCCTGCAAACAAGGTATGTGCAGTAGATTATTTTTCTAAGGAATGGAATTGACTAAGAAAATACTGCTGATACCGATGTAATGTAAGTAAGAGCCTTTAATACAGTGAGAGTGACTGTTAGCAGACTGTTTTAAATATATACAGTAAAGTAATTTTCTAAGTAATGGAATTTGACTGAGAAAATGCTATTAATACTGAAGTAATGTTATAAGCCTTTAATGCAGTAGGATGACTGTCAGGCTTATCTATAGAGATACATGTTCCTTAAGAAAGGGATGTTTAAAACGATTTTGCTGGCATGTTTAATCGTTTTGTGAGGTACTTTGGTGATAAACTTGTTGGGGCATAAAATTTTTCCACATTGCTGATATTATTTATGCATAGAAACCGTTAACTGAAACTCCCAATATTGTTATACTGAGTAGGAGGGGCCTATTTTAGCGCTCTTTTGACGCAGCAAAAATTTAGGCTCTGTCTTCCTTGCTTCATTCTGCCTGACACGGATCGTGTCCAGACAGCTTAAGGGACTTCAAAAGTCATTTTGAGGGAGGTAATCAGTCACAGCAGACCTGTGACAGTGGTTTTTGACTGTATTTAATAAACGTTTTTTTGTATATAAAGACCGTTTGGATTGTAGGGGGTTAATCATCCATTTGCAAGTGGGTGCAATGCTCTGCTAACTTAATACATTTACTGTAAAAATTTAATTGCCATAACTGATTTGGTTCATTGTTATTTCAACTGTGACAGTTTTCTGTGCTCTTAAGGCACAGTGTCGTTTTTCTTTATTACTTGTAAAATTATTTACAGTGTTTTCCAACTCTGCTAGTCTTATTGCTAGTCTGTTTAAACATGTCTGACACAGATGAACCTGTTTGTTCACTATGTTTAAAGGCCACTGTGGAGCCCCACAGAAATTTGTGTACCAAATGTATTGATTTCACTTTAAATAATAAAGGTCAGTCTTTATCTATAAAGGAGTTATCACCAGACAACGAGGGGGAAGTTATGCCGACTAACTCTCCTCACGTGTCAGTACCTTTGCCTCCCGCTCAGGAGGCGCGTGATATTGTGGCGCCAAGTGCATCAGGGACGGCCATACAAATCACATTACAAGACATGGCTAATATTATGAATAATACCTTGACAGAAGTATTATCTAAATTGCCAGAATTAAGAGGCAAGCATGACCGCTCTGGGGTAAGAATAGAGCGCGCTGGTGTTTCGAGAGCCATGTCCGATACTGCGTCACAGTTTGCAGAACATGAGGACGGAGAGCTTCATTCTGTAGGTGACGGATCTGATCCAGGGAAACCGGATTCAGAGATCTCTAATTTTAAATTTAAGCTTGAGAACCTCCGTGTATTGCTAGGGGAGGTTTTAGGGGCTCTGAATGACTGTAACACAGTTGCGATTCCAGAGAAATTATGTAGGCTGGATAGATACTATGCAGTACCGGTGTGTACCGACGTTTTTCCTATTCCTAAAAGGCTTACAGAAATTATTAGCAAGGAGTGGGATAGACCTTGTGTGCCCTTTTCCCCTCCTCCTATATTTAGAAAAATGTTTCCAATAGACGCCACTACACGGGACTTATGGCAGACGGTCCCTAAGGTGGAGGGAGCAGTTTCTACTTTAGCTAAGCGTACCACTATCCCGGTGGAAGATAGTTGTGCTTTTTCGGATCCAATGGATAAAAAATTGGAGGGTTACCTTAAGAAAATGTTTGTTCAACAAGGTTTTATCTTACAGCCCCTTGCATGCATTGCGCCTGTCACTGCTGCTGCGGCATTTTGGTTTGAGTCTCTAGAAGAGGCCATTCACTCAGCCCCATTGGATGAAATTATGGACAAGCTTAAAGCACTTAAGCTAGCAAATGCATTTGTTTCTGATGCCATTGTACATCCAACTAAACTAACGGCTAAGAATTCCGGTTTTGCCATTCAAGCGCGCAGAGCGTTATGGCTTAAATCCTGGTCAGCTGATGTGACTTCTAAATCTAAATTACTTAACATTCCTTTCAAGGGGCAAACCTTATTCGGGCCCGGCTTGAAAGAAATTATCGCTGACATTACAGGAGGTAAGGGTCATACCCTTCCTCAGGACAAGGCCAAATCGAAGGCCAAACAGTCTAATTTTCGTGCCTTTCGAAACTTCAAGGCAGGAGCAACGTCAACTTCCTCCGCCCCAAAACAGGAAGGAACCGTTGCTCGCTACAGACAAGCCTGGAAAACTAACCAGGCCTGGAACAAGGGCAAGCAGGCCAGAAAACCTGCTACTGCCCCTAAGACAGCATGAAGGGAGGGCCCCCTATCCGGAAACGGATCTAGTGGGGGGCAGACTTTCTCTCTTCGCCCAGGCGTGGGCAAGAGATGTCCAGGATCCCTGGGCGTTGGAGATCATATCTCAGGGATATCTTCTGGACTTCAAGGCTTCTCCTCCTCTAGGGAGATTTCATCTTTCAAGGTTATCAGAAAACCAAATAAAGAAAGAGGCATTCCTATGTTGCGTTCAAGACCTCCTAGTAATGGGAGTGATCCACCCAGTTCCGCGGACGGAACAAGGACAGGGGTTTTGCTCAAATCTGTTCGTGGTTCCCAAGAAAGAGGGTACCTTCAGGCCAATATTGGACTTAAAGATTTTAAACAAATTCCTAAGAGTTCCATCATTCAAAATGGAAACTATTCGGACTATTCTACCCATGATCCAAGAGGGTCAGTACATGACCACGGTGGATTTAAAGGATGCCTATTTTCACATACCGTTTCACAAAGATCATCATCGGTTCCTAAGATTTGCCTTCCTAGACAGGCATTACCAGTTTGTAGCTCTTCCCTTCGGGTTGGCTACGGCCCCGAGAATCTTTACAAAGGTGCTGGGCTCTCTTCTGGCGGTTCTAAGACCGCGAGGCATAGCGGTGGCTCCGTATCTAGATGACATCCTGATACAGGCGCCAAGCTTGCAAATTGCCAAGTCTCAGCGATAGTTCTGGCATTTCTAAGGTCGCATGGGTGGAAGGTGAACGTGGAAAAGAGTTCTCTATCACCACTCACAAGAGTCTCCTTCCTAGGGACTCTGATAGATTTTGTAAAAATGAAAATTTACCTGACGGAGGCCAGGTTATCAAAACTCTTAAATGCTTGCCGGGTTCTTCATTCAATTCCACGCCCGTCAGTGGCTCAATGCATGGAAGTAATCGGCTTAATGGTAGCGGCAATGGACATAGTGCCATTTGCGCGCCTGCATCTCAGACCGCTGCAATTGTGCATGCTAAGTCAGTGGAATGGGGATTTCTCAGATTTGTCCCCTCTACTAAATCTGGATCAAGAGACCAGAGATTCTCTTCTCTGGTGGTTATCTCGGGTCAACCTGTCAAGGGGCATGACCTTTCGCAGGCCAGATTGGACGATTGTAACAACAGATGCCAGCCTCAGTCTGGAATTCCCTGAAGGCTCAGGGATCCTGGACTCAGGAGGAGAAACTCCTCCCAATAAATATCCTGGAGCTAAGGGCAATATTCAACGCTCTTCTAGCTTGGCCTCAGCTAGCAACAATGAGGTTCATCAGATTTCAGTCGGACAACATCACGACTGTGGCTTACATCAACCATCAAGGGGGAACCAGGAGCTCCCTAGCGATGTTGGAAGTCTCAAAGATAATTCGCTGGGCAGAGTCTCACTCTTGCCACTTGTCAACGATCCACATCCCAGGAGTGGAGAACTGGGAGGCGGACTTTCTAAGTCGTCAGACTTTTCATCCGGGGGAGTGGGAACTCCACCCGGAGGTATTTGCTCAACTGGTTCATCGTTGGGGCAAACCAGATCTGGATCTCATGGTGTCTCGCCAGAATGCCAAACTTCCTCTTTACGGTTCGAGGTCCAGGGACCCGGGAGCGAAGCTGATAGATGCTCTAGCAGCTCCTTGGTTTTTCAACATGGCTTATGTGTTTCCACCGTTTCCTATGCTCCCTTGACTGATTGCCAAGATCAAACAGGAGAGAGCATCGGTGATTCTGATAGCGCCTGCATGGCCACGCAGAACCTGGTATTCAGACCTAGTGGTCATGTCGTCCTGTCCTCCATGGACTCTACCTTTGAGGAAAGACCTTCTAATACAAGGTCCTTTCAATCATCCAAGTCTAATTTCTCTGAGACTGACTGCGTGGAGATTGAACGCTTGATCCTATCAAAGCGAGGCTTCTCCGAGTCAGTTATTGATACTTTGATACAGGCACGAAAGCCTGTTACCAGAAAAATCTACCATAAGATATGGCGTAAATACCTGTATTGGTGTGAATCCAAGAGTTACTCATGGAGTAAGGTTAGGATTCCGAGGATATTGTCTTTTCTCCAAGAGGGCTTGGAAAAAGGCTTATCAGCTAGTTCTTTAAAGGGACAGATTTCTGCTCTGTCTATTCTTTTGCACAAGCGTCTGGCAGAAGTTCCAGAAGTCCAGGCATTTTGTCAAGCTTTAGCTAGGATTAAGCCTGTGTTTAAAGCTGTTGCTCCTCCGTGGAGCTTAAACTTGGTTCTTAAAGTTCTTCAAGGAGTTCCGTTTGAACCCCTTCATTCCGTTGATATTAAACTTTTATCTTGGAAAGTTCTATTTTTGATGGCTATTTCCTCGGCTCGAAGAGTCTCGGAATTGTTGGCCTTACACTGTGATTCTCCTTATCTGATTTTCCATTCAGACAAGGTAGTTCTGCGTACTAAACCTGGGTTTTTACCTAAGGTAGTTTCTAACAGGAATATCAATCAGGAGATTGTTGTTCCATCATTATGTCCTAATCCTTCTTCAAAGAAGGAACGACTTTTGCATAATCTGGACGTAGTCCGTGCCCTGAAATTCTATTTGCGATTTTCGTCAAACTTCTTCCCTGTTTGTCGTTTACTCTGGACAGAGGAGAGGTCAAAAAGCTTCGGCAACCTCTCTTTCTTTTTGGCTTCGTAGCATAATACGTTTAGCCTATGAGACTGCTGGACAGCAGCCCCCTGAAAGAATTACAGCTCATTCCACTAGAGCTGTGGCTTCCACCTGGGCCTTTAAGAATGAGGCCTCTGTTGAACAGATTTGCAAGGCTGCTACTTGGTCTTCGCTTCACACTTTTTCAAAATTTTACAAATTTGACACTTTTGCTTCTTCGGAGGCTGTTTTTGGGAGAAAGGTTCTACAGGCAGTGGTTCCTTCCGTTTAAGTGCCTGCCTTGACCCTCCCATCATCCGTGTACTTGGCTTTGGTATTGGTATCCCATAAGTAATGGATGATCTGTGGACTGAACACACTTAACAAGAGAAAACATAATTTATGCTTACCTGGTAAATTTATTTCTCTTGTAGTGTGTTCAGTCCACGGCCCGCCCTGTCTTTTTAAGGCAGATCAAAATTTTAATTAAAACTTCAGTCACCACTGCACCCTATGGTTCCTCCTTTCTCGTCTTGTTTTGGTCGAATGACTGAATATGACATGTGAGGGGAGGAGCTATGTAGCAGATCTGCTGGGTGATCCTCTTGCAATTTCCTGTTAGGGAGAGAATATATTCCATAAGTAATGGATGATCCGTGGACTGAACACACTACAAGAGAAATAAATTTATCAGGTAAGCATAAATTATGTTTTTTTAAGGCCCTCTGACATTCAGTGCATGGTGGGAGGGGCCTATTTTCGTGCACTTTATGCAGTTGATATTCAGACTGAGACATCCAGCTTCCCTAAAGGAGTCCTCTGGCATCTAGGACAACTATAGAGGGTTTTTTTCCTGCAAAAATCGTGTTTAAGGGCAGGTAGGAGCCACAGCAGAGCTGTGGTAGTGTGTTTGACTGTTTTTTTAACGGTTTTACCATTTTTCTAATCCGTTTTAGGGCCTAAGGGGTTAATCATCCATTTGCAAGTGGGTGCAATGCTGCTTTAGTCTCTTATACACACTGTAAAAATTTCATAGAGTTTACTACTTTTTATCACTGTTTTGCAGTTTATGTGATAGTTTTTTTCTCTTAAAGGCACACTACCGTTTTTGTTTAATTGCTTTTTCACATTTATTAAAGTGTTTTCCAAGCTTGCTGGTCTCATTACTAGTCTGTTAAACATGTCTGACATAGAGGAAACTCCTTGTTCATTATGTTTAGAAACCATTGTGGAACCCCCTCTTAGAATGTGTGCCAAATGCACTGACCTTTCTATAAGTTATAAACACCATATTATGGGTTTTAAGGATTTATCACCAGAGGTTTCTCAGACTGACCAAAGGGAGATTAAACCACCTAGCTCTCCCAATGTGTCAGAACCTATATCTCCCGCGCAAGTGACGCCAAGTACATCTGGCGCGTCCAAAGCGTTTACCTTACAAGACATGGTGGCAGTTATGAATCATACCCTCACAGAGATATTGTCCAAACTGCCAGGGTTACAAGGAAAGCGAGACAGCTCTGGGGCTAGAACAAATACAGAGCTTTCTGATGCTTTAGTAGCTATGTCTGATATACCCTCACAATGTACAGAAGCCGAAGCAGGAGAGCTTCTATCTGTGGGTGACATTTCTGATTCAGGGAAGGCGTTACTTCAGTCTGACTCTGAAATGACAGCATTTAAATTTAAGCTTGAACACCTCCGCTTGTTGCTCAGGGAGGTTTTAGCAACTCTTGATGACTGTGACACCATTGTAGTCCCAGAGAAATTGTGTAAAATGGACAAATACTTTGCAGTGCCTGTTTACACTGATGTTTTTCCAATCCCTAAGAGGTTTTCTGAAACTATTACGAAGGAATGGGATAGACCAGGTGTACCGTTCTCTCCCCCTCCTGCGTTTAAAAAGATGTTTCCCATAGATGCCGCTACACAGGACTCATGGCAGACGGTCCCTAAGGTGGAGGGAGCAGTATCTACCCTAGCTAAGCGTACAACTATCCCAGTCAAGGACAGTTGTGCTTTCCTAGATCCAATGGATAAAAAATTAGAGGGTTTCCTTTAAGAAAATCTTTATACAACAAGGTTTTATTCTCCAGCCTCTTGCATGCATTGCCCCAGTCACTGCTGCAGCGTCTTTCTGGTTCGAGTCTCTTGAAGAGGCTCTACAGGTGGAGACCCCATTGGATGATATCCTAGACAGGCTTAAAGCTCTTAAGTTAGCCAATTCATTTATTTCTGATGCTGTTTTTCATTTAACTAAGCTAACGGCTAAGAATTCAGGTTTTGCCATTCAGGTGCGTAGGGCGCTATGGCTTAAATCCTGGTCAGCTGACGTTACTTCAAAGTCTAAGCTTCTCAACATCCCCTTCAAAGGGCAGACCCTATTCGGGCCTGGACTAAAGGAAATCATTTCTGATATTACTGGAGGAAAAGGCCACGCTCTTCCCCAGGATAGGTCCAACAAATTAAGGACCAAACAGACTAATTTTCATTCCTTTTGAAACTTCAAGAGTGGCGCAGCTTCATCTTCCTCTTCTACAAAACAAGAGGGAAATTTTGCCCAATCCAAGCCAGTCTGGAGACCTAACTAGACTTGGAACAAGGGGAAACAGGCCAAAAAGCCTGCTGCTGCCTCTAAGACAGCATAAAGGAGTAGCCCCCGATCCGGGACCGGATCTAGTGGGGGACAGACTTTGTCTCTTCGCCCAGGCTTGGGCAAGAGACGTCCAGGATCCCTGGGCTCTGGAGATTGTTTCCCAGGGATATCTTCTGGATTTCAAAGCCTCATCTCCAAAAGGGAGATTTCTGCAAACCAGATAAAGAGAGAGGCATTCTTACGTTGTGTTCAAGACCTTCTGGTCATGGGAGTGATCCACTCAATTCCAAGGGAGGATCAGGGGCAAGGATTCTACTCAAATCTGTTTATAGTTCCCAAAAAAGAGGGAACTTTCAGACCAATCTTGGATCTCAAGATCCTAAACAAATTTCTCAGGGTCCCATCCTTCAAGATGGAGACTATTTGAACCATCCTACCTTTGATCCAGGAGGTTCAATATATGACTACCGTGGACTTAAAGGATGCTTATTTCCACATTCCGATACACAGAGCTCATCATCGGTTTCTCAGGTTTTGCCTTCCTAGACAGGCATTACCAGTTTGTGGCTCTTCCCTTTGGGTTAGCCACGGCACCAAGAATCTTTACGAAGGTTCTAGGGTCCCTACTGGCGGTTCTAAGGCCATGGGGCATAGCGGTGGCCCCTTACCTAGACGACATTCTGATACAGGCGTCGACTTTTCAAATCGTCAAGTCCCATATGGACATTGTTCTGGCCTTTCTGAGGTCTCACGGGTGGAAGGTGAACGAAGAAAAGAGTTCTCTCTCCCCTCTCACAAGAGTTTCCTTCCTAGGAACTCTGATAGATTCAGTAGAAATGAAGATTTTTCTGACAGAGGTCAGGTTGTCAAAGCTTCTAACTTCCTGCCATGCTCTTTATTCCACTTCTCAGCCGTCAGTGGCTCAGTGTATGGAAGTAATCGGCTTAATGGTAGCGGCAATGGACATAGTTCCGTTTGCCCGCCTACATCTCAGACCACTGCATCTTTGCATGCTCAATCAGTGGAATAGGGATTACACAGATTTGTCCCCTCTGCTAAATCTGGATCAAGAGACCAGAGATTCTCTTCTCTGGTGGCTATCTCGGGTCCATCTGTCCAGGGGAATTAGCTTCCGCAGACCAGAATGGACTATAGTGACGACAGATGCCAGCCTTCTGGGCTGGGGCGCAGTCTGGAACTCCCTGAAGGCTCAGGGTTTGTGGACTCAGGAGGAAGCCCTCCTTCCGATAAACATTCTGGAACTAAGAGCGATATTCAATGCTCTTCACGCTTGGCCTCAGCTAGCTGCGGTCAGGTTCATCAGATTTCAGTCAGACAACATCACGACTGTAGCCTATATCAACCATCAGGGGGGTACAAAGAGCCTCCTGGCGATGTTGGAGGTTTCAAAGATAATTCTATGGGCAGAGGTTTACTCTTGCCATCGCTCAGCAATCCATAACCCAGGAGTAGAGAACTGGGAGGCGGATTATTTTAAGTTGGCAGACTTTTCATCCGGGGGAGTGGGAACTCCATCCGGAGGTATTTGCCCAGTTGATTCAACTATGGGGCAAACCAGAACTGGATCTCATGGCGTCTCGTCAGAACGCCAAGCTTCCTTGTTACGGGTCCAGGTCCAGGGATCCCAAGGCAGCTCTGATAGATGCTCTAGCAGCGCCCTGGTCCTTCAGCCTGGCTTATGTGTTTCCACCGTTTCCTCTGCTCCCTCGTCTGATTGCCAAGATCAAGCAGGAGAGAGCTTCAGTGATTTTGATAGCTCCTGCGTGGCCACACAGGACTTGGTATGCAGATCTGGTGGACATGTCATCCTTTCCACCATGGACTCTGCCGCTGAGGCAGGACCTTCTACTTCAAGGTCCTTTCAAACATCCAAATCTAATTTCTCTGCGTCTGACTGCTTGGAGATTGAACGCTTGATTCTATCAAAGCGTGGTTTTTCCGAGTCGGTCATTGATACCTTAATTCAGGCTCGAAAGCCTGTCACCAAGAAAATCTATCATAAGATATGGTGTAAATATCTTCATTGGTGTGAATCCAAGGGTTACTCATGGAGTAAACTCAGGATTCCTAGAATCTTATCCTTTCTCCAGGAGGGATTGGAGAAAGGATTGTCTGCTAGTTCCTTAAAGGGACAGATTTCTGCTCTGTCTATTCTTTTGCACAAACGTCTGGCTGAGGTTCCAGACGTTCAGGCGTTTTGTCAGGCTTTAGTTAAAATTAAGCCTGTGTTTAGTTCTTAAGGTTCTTCAAGGGGTTCCGTTTGAACCTCTGCATTCCATAGATATTAAACTTTTATCTTGGAAAGTTCTGTTTCAAGTAGCTATCTCCTTGGCTCGAAGAGTTTCGGAGTTATCTGCTTTACAATGTGATTCCCCTTATCTGATTTTCCATGCAGATAAGGTAGTTTTGCATACCAAACCTGGGTTTCTTCCTAAGGTAGTATCTAATAAGAACATCAATCAGGAGATTGTTGTTCCTTCATTATGTCCTAATCCTTCCTCAAAAAAGGAACATCTTTTACACAATCTTGATGTGGTTCGTGCTTTAAAGTTTTATTTACAAGCTACGAAGGATTTTCGTCAAACATCTGCATTGTTTGTTGTCTACTCCGGACAGAGGAGAGGCCAAAAGGCTTCGGCAACTTCTCTTTCTTTTTGGCTGAGAAGCATAATCCGCTTAGCTTATGAGACTGCTGGCCAGCAGCCTCCTGAAAGAATTACAGCTCATTCCACTAGAGCGGTAGCTTCCACATGGGCTTTTAAACATGAGGCCTCTGTTGAACAGGTTTGTAAGGTGGCGACTTGGTCTTCGCTTCATACTTTTTCTAAATTCTACAAATTCGATACTTTTGCTTCTTTGGAGGCTATTTTTGGGAGAAAGGTCTTACAGGCAGTGGTGCCTTCCGTTTAAGTGCCTGCCTTATCCCTCCCTTCATCCGTGTCCTAAAGCTTTGGTATTGGTATCCCACAAGTAATGGATGAACCCGTGGACTGGATACACCTTTACAAGAGAAAACAAAATTTATGCTTACCTGATAAATTTATTTCTCTTGTGGTGTATCCAGTCCACGGCCCGCCCTGTCATTTTAAGGCAGGTGTTTTTATTTTTAAACTACAGTCACCACTGCACCCTATAGTTTCTCCTTTTTTCGTGCTTGTCTTTGGTCGAATGACTGGGGGTGGCAGTTAGGGGAGGAGCTATATAGACAGCTCTGCTGTGGGTGTCCACTTGCAGCTACCTGTTGGGAAGGAGAATATCCCACAAGTAATGGATGAACCCGTGGACTGGATACACCACAAGAGAAATAAATTTATCAGGTAAGCATAAATTTTGTTTTTTTTTTTGGTGCGAAGTTACGTTCGATGACGCAAATTCGTCATTTCCAGCATCTTAGTCGATGCCGAGTCCTTTCACAAGGTTGCGTCTTCAATGACGCAAGTGTGTCATTTCCGGATGTTGTTAGTGTCAAATTTTTTTTTCTGCTTGTGTTGTGCATCATACTTGGCACCAAATGTTTTCATTATTTAAAACCCCATACCTATATGCCTCTTGCCTTTTTCTCTTTCAGAGGGCTATGATGTTTGCATTTTTTCCCATTCCTGAAACTGCCATATAAGGAAATTGATACTTTTGCTTTATATGTTGTTTTTTCTCTTACTTTTGCAAGATGTCTCAATCTGATCATGTCTCAGAAATCACTGTTGGAGCCCTGCTGCCTGATAACAGTTCTACCAAAGCTAAGTGCATTTGTTGTAAACTTGTGGAGATTATATTTCCAGCTGTGGTTTGTAATAGTTTTCATGATAAACTTTTACATGCAGAGAATGTGTCCATCAGTAATAGTACATTGCCTGTTGTTGTTCCTTCAACATCTAATGTACAAGATATACCTGTGAATTTAAAATATTTTATTGCTGATTCTATTCAGAAGGATTTGTCTGCCATCCCGCCTTCTAATAAACATAAAAGGTCTTTTAAAACTTCTCATAAAGTTGATGACATTTCAAATGACCGACAACATACTGAATTATCCTCCTCTGATGAGGATTTATCTGATTCAGAGGATCCTTTCTCAGATATTGACTCTGTCAAATCTACTTATTTATTTAAAATGGAGTATATTTGTTCTTTGTTAAAAGAATTGTTGATTACATTGGATATTGAGGAAACTAGTCCTCTTGATGCTAAAACTAGTAAACGTTTAAATTCTGTTTATAAACCTCCTGTGGTTACTCCCTGAGGGTTTTCCAGTTCCTGATGCTATTTCTGATATGATTTCTAAGGAATGAAATAGGTCTGGTAATTATTTTTTTCCTTCTTCAAGGTTTAAAACATTGTATCCTTTGCCAGCAGTTACATTTGAGTTTTGGGAAAAGATCCCCAAAGTTGATGGGGCTGTCTCTACTCTTGCAAAACGTACTACTATTCCTATTGAAGGTAGTACTTCTTTTAAAGATCCTTTAGATAGGAATTTTTAATCTTATCTAAGGAAAGCCTATTTATATTCTGGTCATCTTCTCATGCCTGCAATTTCTTTGGCTGATGTTGCAGCTGCACCAACTTTTTGGTTGGAACATTTAGCGCAACAAGAATTAGGTTCTGATTTGACTAGCATTGTTCGCTTGCTTCAACATGCTAATCATTTTATTTGTGATGCCATTTTTGATATCATCAAAATTGATGTTAATTCTATGTCTTTAGCTATTTTAGCTAGAAAAGCTTTGTGGCTGAAATTCTTGGAATGCTGACATGATTTCTAAGTCTAGATTGCTATCTCTTTCTTTCAAAGTTAATAAGTTATTTGGTTCTCAGTTGGATTCAATTATTTCAACTATCACTGGGGGGAAGAGAGTTTTTTGCCTCAGAATAAAAGACCTAAGGGTAAATCTAAAGTTTCTAACCATTTTCGTTCCTTTTGACAAATTAAGGAACAGAAGCCTATTCCTTCCCCCAAGGAATCTGTTTCCAATTGGAAACCTTCTTCAAATTGGAATAAATCCAAGCCATTTAAGAAACCAAAGCCAGCCCCCAAGGCCACATGAAGGTGCGGTCCTCATTCCAGCTCAGCTGGTAGGGGGCAGATTAAAATTTTTAAAGGATGTTTTGGACACAATCTGTCCAAAATCAATGGATTCTGAGTATTGTCTCTCAGGGGTATCGAATAGGATTCAGAGTAAGACCTCCAGTGAGAAGATATTTTCTCTCACGCATCCCAGCAAATCTAGTAAAGGCTCAGGCTTTCCTGAAGTGTGCTTCAGACCTGGAGCTTTCAGGGGTAATCATGCCGGTTCCATTTCAGGAACAGGGTCTGGGGTTTTATTCAAATCTATTCATTGTTCCAAAGAAAGAAAACTCATTCAGACCAGTTCTGGATCTAAAAATGTTGAATCGTTATGTAAGAGTGCCAACTTTCAAAATGGTGACTAAAAGGACTATTCTGCCTTTTGTTCAGCAAAGGCATTATATGTCCACAATAGACTTACAGGATGCATATCTTCATATTCCGATTCATCCAGATCATTATCAGTTTCGGAGATTCTCTTTTCTAGGCAAGCATTACCAATTTGTCGCTCTTCCTTTTGGCCTGTTGACAGCTCCAAGAATCTTTTCAAAGGTTCTCGGTGCCCTACTCTCTGTAATCAGAGAGCGGGGTATTGCGGGTTTCCTTATTTGGACAATATCTTGGTACTAGCTTAGTCTTTACATTCTGCAGAATCTCACACGAATCAACTAGTGTTGTTTCTTCGAAAACATGGTTGGAGGATCAATTTACCAAAAATGTATTTGATTCCTCAGACAAGGGTCACCTTTTTAGGTTTTCAGATAGATTCAGTGTCAAGAGACGTTTAAAATTGGTTTCGGCCTGTCGGAACCTTCAGTCTCAGTCATTCCCTTCAGTAGCTATGTGCATGGAAGTTTTAGGTCTCATGACTGCAGCATCGGACGTGATCCCCTTTTGCTCGTTTTCATATGAGACCTCTCCAGCTTTGTATGCTGAACCAATGGTGTAGGGATTATACAAGGCTATCACAATTAATATCCTTCACATCCCAATGTTCGACTATCTCTGACTTGGTGGTTAGATCACCATCATATAGTTCTAGGGGCCTCTTTTGTTCATCCAACCTGGACTGTGATCACAACAGATGCAAGTCTTTCAGGTTGGGGAGCTGTTTGGGGATCTCTGACAGCACAAGGAGTTTTTTAAATCTCAAGAGGCGAGATTACCAATCAATATTTTGGAACTCCGTGCGATTTTCAGGGCTCTTCAGATCTGGCCTCTGTTAAAGAGAGAACCGTTAATTTGTTTTCAGACAGACAATATCACAACTGTGGCATATGTCAATCATCAGGGTGGGACTTGCAGTCCCCAAGCTATGAAAGAAGTATCCCGGATACTTGCTTGGGCGAAATCCAGCTCCTGTCTAATTTCTGCTGTTCATATCCCAGGTATAGACAATTGGGAAGCGCATTATCTCAACCGTCAGACTTTACATCCGGGGGAGTGGTCCCTCCATCCAGATGTATTTTCTCAGGTTACTCAGATGTGGGGTCTTCCAGCAATAGATCTGATGGCTTCTAATCTAAACAAGAAACTTCCCAGGTACCTGTCCAGGTCCAGGGATCCTCAGGCAGAAGCAGTGGATGCATTGACACTTCCTTGGTGTTATCATCCTGCTTATATTTTCCCACCTCTAGTTCATCTTTCAAGAGTGATCTCCAAAATCATCATGGAAAAATTGCTTGTGTTGCTGGTGGCTCCAGCATGGCCTCACAGGTTTTGGTATGCGGATCTTGTTCGGATGTCCAGTTGCCAACCTTGGCCACTTCCATTAAGTTCCAAACCTTCAGTCTCAAGGTCAGTGTTTCCATCAGGATTGCAAATCATTAAATTTGAAGGTATGGAAATTGAATGCCTAGTGCTTAGTCATAGAGGTTTCTCTGACTCAGTGATTAATACTATGTTACAGGCTCGTAAATCTGTTTCTAGAAAGATTTATTATCGAGTTTGGAAGACTTATATTTCATGGTGTTTTTCTCATAAATTCTCTTGGCATTCTTTTAGAATTCCTAGAATTTTACAGTTTCTTCAGGATGGTTTGGATAAGGGTTTGTCTGGAAGTTCCTTGAAGGGACAAATCTCTGCTCTTTCTGTTTTATTTCAGAGAAAGATTGCTAAGCTTCCTGATATTCACTGTTTTGTTCAGGCTTTGGTTCATATCAAGCCTGTCATAAAATCAATCTCTCCTCCTTCGAGTCTTAATTTTGTTTTGAAGGCTTTACAGGCTCCTCCATTTGAGCCTATGCATTCTTTGGACATTAAAATACTTTCTTGGAAAGTGTTATTTTTTTGGCCATCTTTTCTGCTAGAAGAGTTTCTGAATTATCTGCTTTCTCTTGTGAATCTCCTTTTCTGATTTTTCATCAGGATAAGGCAGTTTTGCGGTCTTCATTTAAATTCTTACCTAAGGTTGTGAATTCTAACAACATTAATAGAGAAATTGTTGTCCCTTCCTTGTGTCCTAATCCTAAGAATTCTTTGGAGAGATCTTTATATTCTTTGGATGTGGTGAGAGCTCTGAAATGTTATGTTGAAGCTACTAAAGATTTCAGGAAGACTTCTAGTCTATTTGTTATCTTTTCTGGTTCTAGGAAAGGTCAGAAGGCTTCTGCCGTTTCCTTGGCATCATGGTTAAAGCTTTTGATTCATCAAGCTTATTTGGAGTCAGGTCAAGCCCCACCTCAGAGAATTACAGCTCATTCTACTAGATCAGCCTCCACTTCGTGGGCTTTTAAGAATGAAGCTTCAGTTGATCAGATTTTCAAAGCAGCAACTTGGTCTTCTTTGCATACATTTACTAAATTCTACAATTTTGATGTATTTGCTTCTTCTGAAGCAGTTTTTGGTAGAAAAGTTCTTCAGGCAGCTGTTTCAGTTTGATTCTTCTGCTTATGTTTTAAGTTTTTCCTTTCATTTATGAGAATAAACTTACTTTACTTTACTTTGGATTGTGGATTAATCTTTTTCAGTGAAAAATGGCTGTTTTTACTTTGCCCCTCCTGGTAGGATTGTATATCTCATACGTCACTAGCTCATGGACTCTTGCCAATATGGAAGAAATTAATTTATCAGGTAAGTTCTTACATAAATTATGTTTTTCTCCAACATAGGTGTGTCCGGTCCACGGCGTCATCCTTACTTGTGGGATATTCTCTTCCCCAACAGGAAATGGCAAAGAGCCCAGCAAAGCTGGTCACATGATCCCTCCTAGGCTCCGCCTACCCCAGTCATTCTCTTTGCCGTTGCACCGGCAACATCTCCACGGAGATGGTTAAGAGTTTTTTGGTGTTTAAATGTAGTTTTTATCCTTCAAGGTCCATTCGAACATCCGAATCTGGTTTCCCTCCAACTGACTGCTTGGAGATTGAACGCTTGATTTTATCAAAGTGTGGGTTTTCAGATTCTGTAATAGATACTCTGATTCAGGCTAGAAAGCCTGTAACTAGAAAGATTTATCATAAAATATGGAAAAAATATATCTGTTGGTGTGAATCTAAAGGATTCCCATGGAACAAGATAAAAATTCCTAAGATTCTATCCTTTCTACAAGAAGGTTTGGAGAAAGGATTATCTGCAAGTTCTCTGAAGGGACAGATCTCTGCTTTATCTGTTCTCCTTCACAAAAGGCTGGCAGCTGTGCCAGACGTTCAAGCGTTTGTTCAGGCTCTGGTTAGAATCAAGCCTGTTTACAGACCTTTGACTCCTCCCTGGAGTCTAAATCTAGTTCTTTCAGTTCTTCAAGGGGTTCCGTTTGAACCCTTACATTCCGTAGATATTAAGTTATTATCTTGGAAAGTTTTGTTTTTGGTTGCAATTTCTTCTGCTAGAAGAGTTTCAGAGTTATCTGCTCTGCAGTGTTCTCCGCCCTATCTGGTGTTCCATGCAGATAAGGTGGTTTTGCGTACTAAGCCTGGTTTTCTTCCGAAAGTTGTTTCCAACAAAAATATTAACCAGGAGATAGTTGTACCTTCTTTGTGTCCGAATCCAGTTTCAAAGAAGGAACGTTTGTTACACAATTTGGACGTAGTCCGTGCTCTAAAATTCTATTTAGAGGCTACTAAAGATTTCAGACAAACATCTTCTTTGTTTGTTGTTTATTCTGGTAAAAGGAGAGGTCAAAAAGCAACTTCTACCTCTCTTTCTTTTTGGCTTAAAAGCATTATCCGATTGGCTTATGAGACTGCCGGACGGCAGCCTCCTGAAAGAATCACAGCTCACTCCACTAGGGCTGTGGCTTCCACATGGGCCTTCAAGAACGAGGCTTCTGTTGACCAGATATGTAAGGCAGCGACTTGGTCTTCACTGCACACTTTTGCCAAATTTTACAAATTTGATACTTTTGCTTCTTCGGAGGCTATTTTTGGGAGAAAGGTTTTGCAAGCCGTGGTGCCTTCCATTTAGGTGACCTGATTTGCTCCCTCCCTTCATCCGTGTCCTAAAGCTTTGGTATTGGTTCCCACAAGTAAGGATGACGCCGTGGACCGGACACACCTATGTTGGAGAAAACAGAATTTATGCTTACCTGATAAATTACTTTCTCCAACGGTGTGTCCGGTCCACGGCCCGCCCTGGTTTTTTTAATCAGGTCTGATGAATTATTTTCTCTAACTACAGTCACCACGGTATCATATGGTTTCTCCTATGCATATTTCCTCCTGTACATCGGTCGAATGACTGGGGTAGGCGGAGCCTAGGAGGGATCATGTGACCAGCTTTGCTGGGCTCTTTGCCATTTCCTGTTGGGGAAGAGAATATCCCACAAGTAAGGATGACGCCGTGGACCGGACACACCGTTGGAGAAAGTAATTTATCAGGTAAGCATAAATTCTGTTTTTTATTCAGAACTCTGGACAGCACTTTTTTATTGGTGGGTTAATTTATCCACCAATCAGCAAGAACAACTCAGGTTGTTCACCAAAAATGGGCCGACATCTAAACTTACATTCTTGCATTTCAAATAAAAGATACCAAGAGAATGAAGAAAATTTGATAATAGGAATAAATTAGTTGCTTAAAATGTCATGCTTTATCTGAATCACAAAGAAAAAAATTGAGTTCAGTGTCCCTTTAAAGGACGGGGGGTGGAGCACATTACAAATACAAAATGTCTGACAGTGAGAATTAGTAGGAAGTAAAATACCCATACTGCAGTATCCAATTTAACTTATATTAAAACAAATTATATTTAACATTTATTTCAGGAGAAAATATTGTTTCATATAAATGACAGAATACAAAGATTATTATATATTTGTAAAGTTGTGATATGGCCTCCCTCATAAATAGATTTTCTACCATTCTGCTGTATAAATCTAGGAAGATTCATATTTAAAGTGATAGTAAACACCCCAAATGTTAATGTTTGATAAAATAGATAATCCCTTTATTTACTATTCCCTAGTTTTGCATAACCAACACTGTTATAGAAATATACTTTTCACCTCTGTAATTACCTTGAATCTAAGTTTCTGCAGACTGCCTCCTTATCTCAGATATTTCTGACAGACACATTTCAAGTAATTTGTGCTGACTTTTAAATAACTCCACATGCATGAGCACAATGTTATTTATATGAAACCCGTGAACTAACATCCTCCAGCTGTGAAAAAATGTCAAATACATTTAGATAAGAGGCAGCCTTCTAGGGCTTAGAAATTAGCAAAGGAACCTCCAAGAATTAGCATTCAATTAAGAATACCAAGAGAACAAAGCAAATTTGATGATAAAAGTAAATTAGAAAGTTATTTAAAATGACATGTCCTATCTGAATCATGAACGATTAATTTGGACTTTAATGTCCCTTTAAGGGGCAATTATAACACACACAGTATTAACTGTACTAAATGCTTGTGGTGAATCAATACCACATATGTAATAACCTAATCGGCTGATCTGTATCACATAAATTGTTATGCGTGCCTTTAATTATAACATACGTACAATTAATCAGAACCATTATGTATTATTATCCCTTTAAACCATTTAATATACTTTTTACAGACACGGCCAGAGCACTGAGAGATATTAGCGCTGCACAGTCTGTTGGCACTCTACAAATAACCAATAATAATAATATTGGGTATTGATGTAACTGGAGTGAATAAGGGAACCTTCTTCCTGAACACAGACATTGGAGCCTGTTATCAGCATGAACTCCTATGTGTTAGGTGAGTAAAATAGATATTATGCTGACTTTAATTACTGGGAAAATAGAGTAAATCATTCATTAAACAAATATAAACTATTATATTTATATCTGCATCTTTTAAGTACATTTGTGTCAGTGAAAGTTATGAAGAAGGAGCAACTCCCATTTGGATGAGGATCAGGGTAAAAAATACTCCTCCCCCTCTGTCCTTTTAGATAGATCATGTCTAACAACTGCCTAACCTCACCCCCAGACTTCTGTACTCATAACACCGGCAACTCCACCTTCCCCTGCCCTGACCTCGCTCATGGAACACCCATTACTACACTTGAATGACTACCTTATTTCCAGTGTGTGTTCCCCACCTGTAAGAGTAGACCTTGGAATCTCTGAAATCCTGAACATCTGTGGATCGCAACTGCAGACAAAACTTGGTAAATGTATCACTTGGCAATAGATCAGATATATCCAAAAGATCTTTGGCTGCCTTAAGTGAAATTAATACGTAATAATTGGATCAAGTTGTAACATGTATCAACTACTTGATAATATATGATACGGCAAGAGAAGTACTTGAGAAACTGAATAATAGGTAGCCGAGTATAGTATAGAACTTCCGTTATGGAACTCAGAGGAGGCAACACTGCTTGAATGCTGTTTACACTATGGCTATCAGTAATGCTGTGGCTCAGCAGGAATCCTCGATACTGGTGATGTAGGTGGTTTACCCAGAGTCAGCTGAGAGGAAGATTACGAGCCAGTGGGTGTGTCAGAGTTATGATAACACGGAGTGGTAGTTATAATCTCGAAGATTTATCTCTGTAGAAATTTTTAGCTGTCATCGACAACTACATAGGAGTATGGTAAGTTGTAGAGGATAGTTCAATAAATTGGAAACATGATTCCTATATGGAAATGAAACTCCGTTAGAGGGAAACCTGAATGACGTCAATTACTCTGCGACCAGGAATGTAAAAAGTGCTGAACAGCAAAATCTAAAGTTCTTAATTCCTGAGAGTTAACTAATAAATCCAGGTAGAACAAAATATAGAAAACTCGGGCTGAGAATTTCGATGGCTGTGTTCCTTGCTTGAACAAAATAACAAAGCACCTGTTAAACATCAAGGTAGAAGTTAAGTAGGGAAAGTGGGTTGGATTAACACACTGTAGTGTGACAGAGTGGTCCTAAAGGGAAAAGTATATAGATTCCTTACATGACCCCCACCTCAAACAAGCCGTCCCAAGGCTTGAAGTCTAGGACGACACGCATACCTCCTGTGGAACCGTGACTCAAGCCTTGGAGCATTTACATGAGTATGGGGTTCCCACGTATCATCATCTGGAGAGTACCCCTTCCAGCGGTCTTAATATTGTAGTTCACCGTCCAAAAATCCAATAGATCTTGAATCTCAAACTCCTCAGTGTCCAAGAGTATCGGTGCAGGTGGTAATATAGTGTTCCATACTTTTCCTTTGGCTGGTTTCAACAAAGACACATGGAATGTGGAATGTATCTTGAGGGAAGTTGGTAAGTCAAGGCTGACAGCATTTGGGTTGATTAGCTTAGAAATAGGATACGGAGTGATGAATAAACTTGCAAGTTTTTTACTCGGTACCTTTATTTTTAGGTTCTTGGTGGAAAGCCTAACCAAATCACCTACAGTGTATTGATGGGAGTTCTTCTTCTGAGACCATAATATCTCTTTTGGTTGCTTTGTGCGTTTTGGATATTATTTCGTAACATTTGGAAGTTTTCTGTAATTTTATGTGTCAGGTCATCTATACATGGACAAGGTGATCCATCAGCACTTAGTAAAGACATCCTAGGTTGATATGCGTAGTTCGCAAAATACGGAGTCATTGTAGATGATGAGTTTAACGTATATTGTTATAGGCAAATTCTGCCATGGATAGATGGTTCATCCACTCATTTTGATGATAGGAACAATAACACCTCAGATACTGTTCCAACCACTGGTTCAGGCGTTCTGATTGTCCATTAGTTTGTGGGTGGTAAGAAGTGCTGAATCGATGATCTAACTGTAAAACCTGACACAGATGTTTCCAAAAATGAGAAGTGAACTGATTACCTCTGTCAGTAGTCAATATTGAGGGAATACCATGGCATTTGACTACATGATATAGGAAAAGCTGTGCTGTTTGTGCTGATGAAGGGAGTTTATGGGATGAAATGAGGCATCTTAGTAAGTAAATCGATGACCACAAGGATCGTATTATTTCTTGAACTGAGCAGTAGATCAACGATAAAGTCCGATCCCAAGTGATTCCAAGGTTAGTCTGGTATCTGTATGGGCATCAGTAGACTGTAAGGAGATTTTTTCTCTGGTTTTGATGTTGTGCAAGTTGTACAATTTTGAATATATTCTCTGACATCGTTAGACATATTAGGCCTCCAATAAAGTCTATCTAAAAGATCTTTAGTTCTCCTGATTCCAGGGTGTCCAGAGCGGGGAGAGTCATGATGCTGTGTGAGTACTACAGATCTAAGTTCTTCAGGTATGTAGAGTTTTGACCTTTTTGAGGTCTTTGATTGGCAGATCCTTATCTGTACTTAAGGCGGATTAAAGTTGTGAGGAGAATACTGGTAACAATCCTCGGAAATTCTTTTGAGGAATGATGGAGGCAGGTGATAGAGATGTTAATGCTCTTTGTTCTTTTCGAAATAGAGCGTTAGCCTTCCCATTTTTTGATCCTGGTCTGTAAATGATTTGGTAGTTGAATCTACTGAAATACAGACTCCACCTTACTTGTCTACCTGATAGAGTTTTGTTTTTCTGGGCATATTCGAGGTTCCTGTATATTCAAGGTTCCTGTGATCATTATAAATGATAATCGGGAGTTCAGTGCCTTCAAGCAAATGTCTCCAATGTTCAAAGGATCTTTTTATTACCAAAAGTTCCTTTTCCCCTATGAGGTAGTTCATCTCTGGAGGTGACATAACCTTGGATTAATAAGCCACAGGATGTAGAGGTTTGTGAAGATTCTTCCTTTGTGAGAGGACAGCTCCCAGGGCATAGTCAGAGGAATCGACTTCTAATATAAACTGTAATGTAAGGGTCAGGGAAGCGAAGAATGGATGCTGAAGTGAAATATTCTTTTAGATATTCAAAAGAGTGTGCAGCCTCGTTATTCCAATGGAATGGAGTGGTAGAACTCGTAAATTGGGTGAGGGGTTTAGCGATTTTGGAAAACCCTTTTATAAATTTCCTATAATAGTTGCTGAAAACCAGGAACTGTTGTAGTTCTTTCCTGGTGGTAGGCTGAGGCCATTGCTTCATGGCATCTACCTTATTCTCCTGCATCTGAATTCCTTTGGGACCCTAATGGTATAATGGTATAACCAAGAAAGGATATATTCTGAGTGTGAAAAACACACTTTTCAGCTTTGGCATATAATCAGTGCACTTGAAGTCTTGATAGCACCCACCTAACATGTTTGATATGTGCGTCAATAGACTGAGAATAGATTAAGATATCATCCAAGTAAACTACTACACATATATCCAGCAATTCCCTGAAGACATCATTAATAAAGTGCTGAAAGGTGGCTGGGGCGTTGCATAAGCTGAAGGGCATCACCAGGTACTCGTATAACCCATATCTGGTTCTAAATGCGGCCAACCACTCATCACCCTCCCTTATGCGGACTAAATTATAGGCTCCCCTGAGATCCAATTTTGTGAACCACTTAGCTTGATGTAGTCGTTCAATCAATTCAGGAATCAATGGAGAGGATACCTATTTTTGATTGTGATTTTGTTGAGATCCCTGTAATCAACTATAGGTCGAAGTGACTGATCCTTATTCCTAACGAAGAACATACCAGCAGCGGCTGGTGATACAGTTGGTCATATAAACCCCTTTTTCAAGTTGTCTTCAAAATAAATCTTTAGATGATTAAGTTCGGCTGACTTAAAGGGTATAGATGTCCATATGGAGGTGTAGTTCCTGGCTTCAATTCGATTGGACAATTGTAAGATCTATGCGGAGGGAGTTTTTCTGCCTCACGTTTGCTAAATACTTCAGCGAATTCTGAATATACCTTAGGAATATTAAGTTGATCTTTAAATACTTTTGATATTTGCATAATAGGAGAGTTTGTATAACAGGTTTGTTGACAGTATGAAGATTGTAAGGTTATTTGGAGAGTTTTTTGGAGAGTTTTCCAATCAAGTGTGGGTTCATGAATGCGTAACCATTGAAGACCTAAAACTAAAGGGAATAATGGGGAAGGAATGATCCTTTGAACATTGGCGACACTTACTTTTCTTATTCTTGTCCAGTATAGGACAGTCCTTAACTGTATGTGCTGGGTTAGCACAATACATGCTCAAAGCTTTGGTTTTCCTCCTGTACCTTTCTTCTGCAGTTAAACGTCCCCTTAGCATTCCAATTTCCATAGGTTCTGAGCTGTTTACTGAATAGCTTTGTCTTGGTTGCTGGACATGTGGTATAGGATTTACGTTTCTTTTATATCCTGAGTCTCTATGCAGATGTTCACTTTTTTTCTCAGAGTCTTCTATTAATCTGCATAGTAAGCTTGATTAATGCCTCTAGAGTGTCTGGTAATTCAGTCCTAGCTAATTTGTCCTTTACCAAGTCAGACTACTAGCCTATACTGATTTTCTCAATGCCACAGTATTCCATTGGGAGTCGGTTGCATACTGTTTAAACTCTGTTATATACATTTCAACTGGTCTGTTCCCTTGCTTCAGTGCTCTCATTTTGCTTTCTGCAATAATTAGCAAATTGGTGTCGAGATACAATTTATCCATTACAGACAAAAAGTCATCCAATGAAGGCAGTATCAGATTATCTGATTCATAGTATGAGTCAGCCCAGACCTTGGGTTCTTCTCTTAAAAAAGAAATCAATGTTAAAACCTTAATCCTGTCATTAGAATAAGTCTTTGGTTTAAGGTTGAATGTCAGCAAACAAGCATTTTTAAACTGGCAAAATGCCTTTCTGTCACAATAAAACAGATCTGGAGGGGATAGCTGTGATTCTGGTGTGTTATCAGATAATACAGGCTTACTGGAAAGTGATTCACTGATGACCTTCCTGAGAGTGTCATTTTCTACTTGTACAGTAGATCCCTTAGGCCCTGATCCACACGTTGAGACAGATTGTAAACTATTTGAGGGAGGTCTGCTGGATCCATGTTATGGCTTTGTTATTATGTAAGAATAGACCTTGGAATCTCTGAAATCCTGAACATCTGTGGATTGCAACTGCAGACCAAAGTTGGTTAATGTATCACATGGCAATAGATCAGATATATCCAAAAGATTTTTGGCTGCCTTAAGTGAAATTAATACGTAATGATTGGATCAAGTGTTAACATGTATCAACTACTTGATAATACATGATACAGCAAGAGAAGTACTTGAGAAACTGAATAATAGGTAGCAGAGTATAGTATAGAACTTTTGTTATGGAGCTCAGAGGAAGCAACACTGCTTGAATGCTGTTTACACTATGGCTATCACTAATGCTGCGGCTGACCAGGAATCCTCGATACTGGGGATGTAGGTGGTTTACCCGGAGTTAGCTGAGAGGATGATGACGAGCCAGTGGGTGTGTCATAGTTATGATAACACAGAGTGGTAGTTGTAATCTCAAAGATTTATCTCTGTAGAAATGTATAGCTGTAATCGACAACTACATAGGATTATGGTAAGTTGTAGAGGATAGGTCAATAAATTGGAAACAGGATTCCTATATGGAAATGAAACTCCGTTAGAGGGAAACCGGAATTATGTCAATTACTCTGCAACCAGGAATGTAAAAAGTGTTGAACAGCGAAATCCAAAGTTCTTAATTCCTGAGAGGTAACTAATAAATCCAGGTAGAACAAAATATAGAAAACTCGTTCTGAGAATTTCTATGGCTGTGTTCCTTGCTTAAACAAAATAACAAAGCACCTGTTAAACATCAAGGTAGCAGTTAAGTAGGGAGAGTGGGTTGGATTAACACACAGTAGTGTGACAGCGTGGTCCTAAAGGGAAAAGGATATAGATTCCTTACACCACCCTAGAACCGCCCCTGATTTGTGTGCTTAATTTTGCAGTAAATATTATTAAACTAATAAAGGCTTTGGCTGTTTATATAAATTAAACAACCACAGCTGAAGCTTAAAAGTATTGTTAAAATCACTGCTTCTTACCCTCTCAAAACATCTCAAACTGATGATTAAGAAATCATGTTCTCATCTAACTGGTTGAGCATGAGCCGTGCATGACTGTATGTGCGCTTGCTTGTGCAATGTTAAATGAGGATGTTGGATGCCACCTCTCTTGCGCGGAATACAGGTGTACTTGTTCCCTGGCTGAGAACATTATGCAACATTATTTGTCATCATTTTTTAATTTATGATTTATATGTAAATAAATGTAAAAAAAAAAAAATGGAAGACATTTTGTTTTGTGTATAAACTAATAATATGATTTTTTTATTTAAATGGATTATATTATAAAGAATACATATTCTTATTTTTCTTTCTTTAATTTCTTTTTATGTAGACAAACACATGAATAGTTCATATCAACCCTTCACTACAGCAAGCATCAGAATGATACCACAGACTCCAAAATGTTTAGACACTAATGATTATTCACAAACATTGGGGAAATCACAGCAGATATTTAAAGAAGATGGTGAATTGGCAGGAACTGGGCAGCAATCATTATGTACAGAGAGTAATTTAGTCATCAAACAAGAGGACAAGAATTATGCCTTATCTAGTGAAATTATTATCCCTGAGGATAAGCCACAAACATTTACTGAGTTTTTAAAACATTTTGAAGAAGAGAAAAGTCTACAGTCTAGCCAAATGATTCATACAAAGGAGAAACATTTCAAATGTACAGAATGTGAGAAAAGCTTTAGATATAAGTCTCATCTCCTAGAACACCACAGCATTCACACAGGTGAGAAGCCAAACACATATACTGAGGGTGTCAAATGTTTTATACAAATGACAAAACGTCTAGCTCATGAAAGGACCCACATTGGGGAGAAATCATTTAGCTGTACAGAGTGTGGAAAAAGTTTTACACAAAAGAGTGATCTGAAAAAGCATGAAAGGATTCACACAGGAGAAAAGCCATTCACATGTACAGAGTGTGGAAAATGTTTTACAGAAAAGAGTTCTCTGAGAAAACATGAAAGGATTCACACAGGAGAAAAGCCTTTCACATGTGCAGAGTGTGGAAAAAGTTTTACAGAAAAGAGAAATCTCAAAAAGCATGAAAGGATTCACACAGGAGAAAAGCCTTTCACATGTACAGAGTGTGGAAAAGGTTTTACAGAAAAGAGTAGTCTGAGAAAACATGAAAGGATTCACACAGGAGAAAAGCCTTTCACATGTGCAGAGTGTGGAAAAAGTTTTACACGTATGTGTAATCTTAAAAGGCATGAACAGAGTCACACAGGAGAAAAGCCTTTCACATGTACAGAGTGTGGAATAAGTTTTACACAAATAAGTAGTCTGACAAATCATGAAAGGATTCACACAGGAGAAAAGCCTTTCACATGTACAGAGTGTGGAATAAGTTTTACACAAATAAGTAGTCTGACAAATCATGAAAGGATTCACACAGGAGGAAAGCCTTTCACATGTACAGAGTGTGGAAAAAGTTTTACAGAAAAGAGTGATCTGAAAAGGCATGAAAGGATTCACACAGGGGAAAAGCCATTCACATGTACAGAGTGTGGAATAAGTTTTACACAAATAAGTAGTCTGACAAATCATGAAAGGATTCACACAGGAGAAAAGCCTTTTACATGTACAGAGTGTGGAATAAGTTTTACACAAATAAGTAGTCTGACAAATCATGAAAGGATTCACACAGGGGAAAAGCCTTTTACATGTACAGAGTGTGGAATAAGTTTTACACAAATAAGTAGTCTGACAAATCATGAAAGGATTCACACAGGAGAAAAGCTTTTCACATGTACAGAGTGTGGAAAAGGTTTTACAGATAAGGGTAATCTGAGAAAACATGAAATGATTCACACAGGAGAAAAGCCTTTCATATGTACAGAGTGTGGAAAATGTTTTACAGAAAAGAGTGATCTGAAAAGGCATGAAAGGATTCACACAGGGGAAAAGCCTTTTACATGTACAGAGTGTGGAATAAGTTTTACACGGAAGAGTGATCTGAAAAATCATGAAAGAAGTCACACAGGAGAAAAGCCTTTTACATGTACAGAGTGTGGAAAAAGTTTTACAGATAAGGGTAATCTGAGAAAACATGAAAGAAGTCACACAGGAGAAAAGCCTTTTGCATGTACAGAGTGTGGAAAAAGTTTTACATGGAAGAGTGATCTGAAAAATCATGAAAGAAGTCACACAGGAGAAAAGCCTTTCACATGTACAGAGTGTGGAAAAAGTTTTACAGAAAAGAGAAATCTCAAAAAGCATGAAAGGAGTCACACAGGAGAAAAGTCTTTCACATGTACAGAGTGTGGAAAAGGTTTTACAGAAAAGAGTAGTCTTAGAAAACATGAAAGGATTCACACAGGAGAAAAGCCTTTCACATGTACAGAGTGTGGAATAAGTTTTACACAAATGTGTAATCTGAAAAGGCATGAACAGAGTCACACAGGAGAAAAGCCTTTCACATGTACAGAGTGTCTAATAAGTTTTGCACAAATAAGTAGTCTGACAAATCATGAAAGGATTCACACAGGAGAAAAGCCTTTCACATGTACAGAGTGTGGAATAAGTTTTACACAAATAAGTAGTCTGACAAATCATGAAAGGATTCACACAGGAGAAAAGCCTTTCACATGTACACAGTGTGGAAAAAGTTTTACAGAAAAGAGTAGTCTGAGAAAACATGAAAGGATTCACACAGGGGAGAAGCCTTTCACATGTACAGAGTGTGGAAATAGCTTTACACAAATGAGTAATCTGAGAAAACATGAAAGGATTCACAAGGGAAGAAACCTTCCACACGTTTAGAAAGTGGAAAAAGGTTTTTATTTAATCAGGTATCACAAAACACCAAATATTTATACATAAATAAACTTTATTTGCACAGTGTACAAACGTTTTTACAATTATCCTAAAGAGGACAAACTCTCTAAATAGAAGCATCAAAAGAGATGTTATTGTAATAATACTTTCTAAATCCTAGTTATAGAAGCCTCGGATTGGAAGTGCTCTCCTGCTGTCCTTTGTGCCTCTATATATGTGCACTTCAGTTTCTCTCATATAAATGTGATAGAATCCAAAAACGACACAGGAATATACAAATCTGCCCTCATACTGACCAGTTTAGACAACTATTCATTACCAAAACACCCCCAGTGTTGTTTATTAATATGACAGTGTTAGGAGTTGTACATTTGATTCACATAGGGGAGAAAATAATTACATTTACATTTAGTGTACTATGTACTCCTGTTACTGAGAGGAAATATGACCAATATTCGTAAGTATAAAACAAATATGTTTAATGGTGATTATATTAAAATCCCATATGGGTAGACAATCTAAAAAACTACTTAAAAATGTAGTAAAAGCTTTTATCTAGACACCGGTGTCAATATGTATCAGATATTAGTAAATAAAAATAATAAAAATAGCAATCCTTATTCACTTATATATGATGACAGTAAAAGTCGTATTATAGATGTGATACTAAATAGGAGGAACGCTTCGTATAAAGTTGTCTACAACATATATAAACTTCTAGCAGCTATAACATTAAGATTCTTCAGATTTGTTTAGATCATATTGTGAATACAAAATCTGAAGCAAAAAGTAATCTGCACTTAAACCAAATGGTTTTCAGGTGTTGTTATCGAGTTAGATAACATTAGAGATGCGTGATACTTGTTTAAATCGGAGATGATATTTCTGGTAATAAAGTCTAAATCCAATGAATATTAATCACAAACTTGCAGATATTAAGAAGATAAAGTCTCTAACTGTACCAATAAAAGAAGCAAGCTGCAATGGTGTTACTTAGATTGTTTTCTTTTCCTGTTTGAATTGTTATGCAGTAAATTTTGTATCACAGTCATGTTAGTTTTCTCAATTTGTCATGATTATCACGATTAACACATTTATGAGTGTAAGTTGATTGTAAGCAGTTAATAAATACAAATCTTCGGCTCTACGGCCAAATAGTACCTTATATTCCAGTTCACAGTGCACTATAAAAGATGTTGTTATTTGGTGGTGGGGGTGAATCTCTAGTATTTTTAAATGGAGTTCAAGTGTACAGTCTCACCTATGGAAAGCGATCTGGAGCAATCTCCAATGCCGGATGCTGGTCACTTCACCTTTATTTCCCTTTTGTGAATCCTTTTGTTGGGGTAGCAGTTCTGCTACACAGGCCTCTTTGCTGTTTGAGACGGGTCTTTGGAGTGTCATTGTGGGACCTCTATGGATCCGGTCTTTACCTCCTGTCCGTACTCTGTGTTCTTCGATTTATTTGTCCAGTTCTTTGCTGGCGTAGCAGTTCTGCTATACGGCCTTTTTTGCTGCTTAAGACGGGTCCTTGGAGTATTAATGCGGGACCTCTGTGGATCCGTTTTTTACTCCTCTCCGTGTTCTGTATCTTTGAATCATTATATCAAGTTCAACGCGTTTCGGCTGGGGAGCCTTTCTCAAGATACCTGATATCATTGATTTCTTGCCTTTTATAGCTCTGTTCAATTACGTCTTCTGTTTTCTTAACTCCTTTTAAAGGAATACTGAACCCAAATGTTTTCTTTCATGATTCAGATAGAGCATGCAATTTTAAGCAACTTTCTAATTTACTTCTATTATCATTTTTTCTTCATTCTCTTGCTATCTTTATTTGAAAAAGAGGGCATCTAAGCTAAGCAAATATTTGGTTCAGAACCATGGTCAGCACTTGTTTATTGGTGCTGTCCAATCAGCAAGGAAAACCCTGGTTCTTCAACAAAAATGGATCGGAATCTAAACTTACACTTTTGCTTTTCAAATAAACATACCAAGAGAATGAAGAAAATTTGATAATAGGCGTTAATTAGAAAGTTGCTTAAAAGTGCATGCTTTATCTGAATCACGAAAGAAAAAAAAATGGGTTCAGTGTCCCTTTAATTGCCATTCTTATATGCTTGTGCAGTGCAGTTAATAGATACTAATATAATTCTTCTCTCTTAAAATGTATTTTATTTTTTATATACTATTCATTCCTATTGTTGGTAGTTTTTACAGGCGTACACAGTACTGGATAAGAATCGTTTAAAATATCCAGATTGATTTTATAATTGTGTATATTGGGGTATTAGGAAGGTCAGGACAGATGGAAGGGGGGGAAGATAGAAAAGAGACTGCTCCATCAAGAAGCAGAACTTATTTTCAAGATGGTAACCCTATACCCCAAAGGTCTAAATAGTGAACTCGACCTTAATGCAATCATCTAAATTAAAATAAACCTGATAAATTAAATAATGGTACTACTATGGTGACAATAACAGAAATGCCATTAAATAGGGTTAACATATATACATTTTAAGTAAAAATAAATTTCACTGATATAGGAATATGTATATAGACCAACATACATACTAGTCCTATGAATAAGGATAGAATAATGAGCTTGGCCAATAACAACATAATTCATATCATGGGGATAGCAATAACTATAGTTACCCAATCCCATGAATAGATAAAGCTATCCATTAATGTAGAGTTATTATATATATATATATATATATATATATATATTTATATATTTTTTATGATATCAAAGAGATAACATATTAACACATCTGGCATATAGGAAGTACTGTCACCCTAATAATCGGCTAGATTACAAGTTTTGCGGTAAGATGAAAAAGCAGCGTTAACAGGTCCTTACGCTGCTTTTTCACTACCGCTGGTATTACGAGTCTTGCAGGTTTAGGGGCACCGCACACTTTTTTGGCCTTAACGCAAACCGACTTACATAAACTTTGTAAAGTCTTTTTTCTATGGGACTTCCATAGCGCCGGTATTACGAGTCTGTCCTGGAAGGCCAAAAAGTGAACGGTACACCCTCTATCTCCAAGATCCCTAACACATTCTAAAGTCAGTAGTTATAAGTTTTATACTACAACGCCGTAGCATAAAACTCATAACTAAAGTGTTAAAAAGTACACTAACACCCATAAACTACCTATTAACCCCTAAACCGAGGCCCTCCCGCATCGCAAACACTATAATAAAAATTTTAACCCCTAATCTGCCGCTCCGGACATCACCGCCACTATAATAAACATATTAACCCCTAAACCACGGCACTCCCGCATCGCAAACACTAGTTAAATTATATTAATCCCTAATCTGCCGCCCCTAACATCGCCGCCACTTACATTATACTTATTAACCCCTAATCTTCCGCTCTGGACATCGACGCAACCTACATTATATTTATTAACCCCTAATCTGTTGCCCCAACATCGCCGCCACCTACCTACATTTATTAACCCCTAATCTGCCTTCCCCAATGTCAGCCAATAGGATTTTTTTCTACCTTAATTCCCATTGGCTGAATTCTAGCGAAATCTTGATTGACGTCACTTAAAGTGATATTCATTACGAAGAAGCCGTTGTTTGAAGCGGATGCTCTGCGTCGGATGTCTTGAAGATGGACCCGCTCCGCGCCGGAAGGATGAAGATAGAAGATGCCGTCTGAATGAAGACTTCTGCCCGTCTGGAGGACCACTTCTGCCTGACTGGAGGACCACTTCTGCCGGCTTCCTTGAGGACATCTTGCCGCTTGGAGGAAGACTTCTCCCAGTAAGTGAATCTTTGGGGGTTAGTGTTAGGATTTTTTTAAGACTGTATTGGTTGGGTTTATTTTTTAGAGTAGGGACTTTGGGCCGCAATAGAGCTAAATGCCCTTTTAAGGGCAATGCCCATCCAAATGCCTTTTTCAGGTCAATGGGGAGCTTATTTTTTTTTAGTTAGTTTTTTATTTGGGGGGGTTGGTTGTGCGGGTGGTGGGTTTTCCTGTTGGGGGGGTGTTTGTATTTCTTTTTACAGGAAAAAGAGCTGATTTCTTTAGGGCAATGCCCCGCAAATGGCCCTATTGGTAGTTTAGTTTAGGCTAGGTTTTTTTTTTATATTGATAGGGCTCTTAGATTAGGTGTAATTAGTTTAAAGATCTTGTAATTTGTTTTTTATTTTCTGTAATTTAGTGTTTTTTGTGATTTAGCTAATTTAATTTATTTAATTGCATTTAATTAAGGGAATTTATTGAATTATAGTGTAAGGTTAGGTTTTATTTTACAGGTAAATGTGTATTTATTTTAGCTAGGTAGTTATTAAATAGTTAATAACTATTTAATAACTATTCTACCTAGTTAAAATAAATACAAACTTGCCTGTAAAATAAAAATAAACCCTAAGCTAGATACAATATAACTATTAGTTATATAGTAGCTAGCTTAGGGTTTCTTTTACAGGTAAATATTTAGTTTTAAATAGGAATAATGTAGTTAATGATAGTAATTTTATTTAGATTTATTTAAATTATATTTAAGTTAGGTCGGTGTTAGGGTTAGGCTTAGGTTTAGGGGTAATACATTTACTTTAGTGGCGGTGATGTTGGGGGCAGCAGATTAGGGGTTCATAAGTATAATCTAGGTGGCGGCGATGTCCGGAGCGGCAGATTAGGGGTTAATAGATATAATGCAGGTGTCTGCGATGTCAGGGCGGCAGATTACGGGTTAATAAGTGTAAGGTTAGGGGTGTTTAGACTTGGGGTTCATGTTAAGGTGTTAGGTGTAAACATAAAATGTGTTTCCTCATAGGAATCAATGGGGCTGCGTTACTGAGTTTTACGCTGCTTTTTTGCAGGTGTTAGACTTTTTCTCAGCCGGCTCTCCCCATTGATGTCTATGGGGAAATCGTACATGAGCACGTACAACCAGCTCACCGCTGACTTAAGCAGCGCTGGTATTGGAGTGCGGTATGGAGCACAATTTTGCTCTACGCTCACTATTTGTCTTTAAACGCCGGGTTTTAGAAAACCTGTAATACCAGTGCTGCGGGTAAGTAAACGATGACAATAAACTGCTCGTTAGCACCGCACAGCTCCTAAGGCAAAACTCGTAATCTCGTTGAATGTGTAGTAGGTTATAACTATTAAGAACACGTTCTTAAATATACACAATTATAATATAAATCTGGATATTGTAAACAATTCTTATCCAGTACTGCGTACTCCTGTAAAAACTACCAACAATAGGAATTAATAGTATATAAAAATAAAATACATTTTAAAGGACAGTCAACCTAAATTTTCACATAGGTAATTCCTATACAGTTGCTAACGATTTTTTGTTTGCACTGTAGCCTAATGTATTAGCCTTAATCGTTTCTAAGAATTACCAGACTGACCAATCTAACTACCCAGACCAATCTAGCTATGTCTGGGTGAACTGAATATACTTATGTAACGTTACATAAGTATATTCAGTTCACCCAGACATAGCTTGCAATCTGTTGTGTACCCCAGCCTAAACTGTCAGTCTACAGAGAACGTTACAGACAAATTAGATTGGTCAGTCTGAACAAATAAAATAAACCACCAGCTCGGATTTCTTTGAGGGGGTACACAGAAAGGAAAACCTTTGCACTACCAGCATTACTTACGGATAGAAGAGAAGAAACTGAACTGCACACTTCTTCACAGAATACAATGACTGCCGGAGACTAAGTTCACAGTCCCCATGCAGTGTTAGCGGCGCAATGTGCATGCGCTAAATCCGGAGCGTGGAAATACGAGACTTGCAGAGTTACAGCAGGACACTGAACAAAACCAGAGGATCATGATGACAAAATATAGGAGGGGGCTGGTGGGCATTTTAAACTGCAAGGAAGAAATAAGTAAGTGGTAATTCTTAGAAACGATTAAGGCTAATAGATTAGGCTACACTGCAAACAAAAATTCGTTAGCAACTGTATAGGAATTACCTATGTGAAAATTTAGGTTGACTGTCCCTTTAAGAGAGAATTATATTAGTATATATTAACTGCACTGCACAAGCATATAAGAATGGCAATTAAGGAGTTAAGAGAACAGAAGACGTAAACGAACAGAGCTATAAAAGGCAAGAAATCAATGATATCAGGTATCTTGAGAAAGGCTCCCCAGCCGAAACGCGTTAAAACCTGATATATCGATTCAAAGATACAGAACACGGAGAGGAGTAAAAAACGGATCTACAGAGGTCCCGCATTGACACTCCAAGGACCCGTCTTAAGCAGCAAAAAAGCCTGTATAGCAGAACTGCTACCCCAGCAAAGAACTGGACAAATAAATCCAAGAACACAGAGTACGGACATAAGGTAAAGACCGCATCCATAGAGGTCCCACAATGACACTCCAAAGACCCGTCTCAAACAGCTAAGAAGCCTGTGTAGCAGAACTGCTACCTCAATGAAAGGATTCACAAAATGGAAATAAAGGTGAAGTGACCAGCATCCGGCATTGGAGATCTCTCCAGATCACTTTACATAGGTGAGACTTTACGCTTGAACTCCATTTGAAATACCGGAGATTCACCCCCACCACCAAATAACGACATCTTTTACAGTGGACTATTAACTGGAATATAAGGTACTATTTGGCCGTAGAGGCGAAGTATCACGCATCTCTAATGTCATCTAACTCGATAGCAACACCTGAAAACCATTTGGTTTAAGTGCAGATTACATTTAACTTCAGATTTATATTCACAATATGATCTAAACAAATTTGAAGAATCTTAATGTTATAGCTGCTAGAAGTTTATATATGTTGTAGACAACTTTATACAAAGTGTTCCTCCTATTTAGTATCACAGTTATAATACGACTTCTAGTGTTTTTATTTGTTTTTATTATTTTTTTATTTACAAATATCTGATACATACTGACACTGGTGTCTAGATAAAAGCTTTTACTAAGTTTTTAATTATTGTTTTTTAGGTTGTCTACCCATATGGGATTTTAATATCATCACCATTAAACATATTTGTTTTATACTTACAAATATTGGTCATATTTCCTGTCAGTAACAGTACTAAATAGTACACTTTCCACGTAAATATATATATATATATATATATAGAGACTAGAGAGAAATGCACTCACAGGAACGAACAACCAGCTCAATACCATTGTTAGCCTGTTCTATGGCGATTCACCACCTGGGTGCAACTTCTTTTAGCCCAGTAATGCTTTTCACAGAGTAGAATTCTCCTGTAGTATATCAGTCTGACCCCGCCCATTACGGCCAGTCCAGCGCTGAAATACCAGGCAACTCCTCTCTGAACAAGGAACACAGCAACCCCAGACGATCGTTTCGGCCTTCATTGGGCCTCGTCAGTGAGGTGTAGCAGTATTCCTCTAAGCACACTGAGCAAGGGGTCCACGTCTGGGTTACCCTTTTTTTACATAGGGAGACTAGAGAGAAATGCACTCACAGGAACGAACAACCAGCTCAATACCATTGTTAGCCTGTTCTATGGCGATTCACCACCTGGGTGCAACTTCTTTTAGCCCAGTAATGCTTTTCACAGAGTAGAATTCTCCTGTAGTATATCAGTCTGACCCCGCCCATTACGGCCAGTCCAGCGCCGAAATACCAGGCAACTCCTCTCTGAACAAGGAACACAGCAACCCCAGACGATCGTTTCGGCCTTCATTGGGCCTCGTCAGTGAGGTGTAGCAGTATTCCTCTAAGCACACTGAGCAAGGGGTCCACGTCTGGGTTACCCTTTTTTACATAGGGAGACTAGAGAGAAATGCACTCACAGGAACGAACAACCAGCTCAATACCATTGTTAGCCTGTTCTATGGCGATTCACCACCTGGGTGCAACTTCTTTTAGCCCAGTAATGCTTTTCACAGAGTAGAATTCTCCTGTAGTATATCAGTCTGACCCCGCCCATTACGGCCAGTCCAGCGCCGAAATACCAGGCAACTCCTCTCTGAACAAGGAACACAGCAACCCCAGATGATCGTTTCGGCCTTCATTGGGCCTCGTCAGTGAGGTGTAGCAGTATTCCTCTAAGCACACTGAGCAAGGGGTCCACGTCTGGGTTACCCTTTTTTACATAGGGAGACTAGAGAGAAATGCACTCACAGGAACGAACAACCAGCTCAATACCATTGTTAGCCTGTTCTATGGCGATTCACCACCTGGGTGCAACTTCTTTTAGCCCAGTAATGCTTTTCACAGAGTAGAATTCTACTGTAGTATATCAGTCTGACCCCGCCCATTACGGCCAGTCCAGCGCCGAAATACCAGGCAACTCCTCTCTGAACAAGGAACACAGCAACCCCAGATGATCGTTTTGGCCTTCATTGGGCCTCGTCAGTGAGGTGTAGCAGTATTCCTCTAAGCACACTGAGCAAGGGGTCCACGTCTGGGTTACCCTTTTTTACATAGGGAGACTAGAGAGAAATGCACTCACAGGAACGAACAACCAGCTCAATACTATTGTTAGCCTGTTCTATGGCGATTCACCACCTGGGTGCAACTTCTTTTAGCCCAGTAATGCTTTTCACAGAGTAGAATTCTCCTGTAGTATATCAGTCTGACCCCGCCCATTACGGCCAGTCCAGCGCCGAAATACCAGGCAACTCCTCTCTGAACAAGGAACACAGCAACCCCAGACGATCGTTTCGGCCTTCATTGGGCCTCGTCAGTGAGGTGTAGCAGTATTCCTCTAAGCACACTGAGCAAGGGGTCCACGTCTGGGTTACCCTTTTTTACATAGGGAGACTAGAGAGAAATGCACTCACAGGAACGAACAACCAGCTCAATACCATTGTTAGCCTGTTCTATGGCGATTCACCACCTGGGTGCAACTTCTTTTAGCCCAGTAATGCTTTTCACAGAGTAGAATTCTCCTGTAGTATATCAGTCTGACCCCGCCCATTACGGCCAGTCCAGCGCCGAAATACCAGGCAACTCCTCTCTGAACAAGGAACACAGCAACCCCAGACGATCGATATATATATTCTTTTTCTATTGGCTACCAAGAATTGGGAATTAGCAATTACACATTGCGCCACCTTAATTTTGTACATAACATTTGAAATGATTGACATCTGGGAGATTTATTTAATGTGCATATCATGTGGATACACCTTTTCTTATAGCAATAGATGCTTAGCATTGTACATGTTATATACCAGAGGAATTACTGAGGGGAAACTGATTTTATTTCATGAGACACAATATAAGTAAAATACATGATCATAATCAGTTTAATTTAAATGGCAACTATAACTAAAGGGGACATTATATATCTGATAAAACCCTTTGTATCAAGAGCAAGTGTTGGGTATATTTATACCATTGTGTGCATATATCATGTAATGCTGCTTTTTACTATATAATGATATATACAATGTTTTTTTTCCCTGCAAATAAAAAGTGATTGTAATCCAGACCAGTATATCACAGAATTATTAGGAAAACATCATCAAAAACAGAAACCAAAAATGACTGAAAGTTAAACACTGATAATTCAGCTAAAGCAGTAATTTTACCCAACTTTCTGCTATTATATAATTTGCTTTGTTCTTTTGGTATCCTTTGTTATAGAATAAACCTAGGAGGCTGATGTTATATGAGCTTAGGGGCGTGCACGTGTATTTAGCACTCTGTGCAGCTGTGTTTGTAACTATATGTATAACAGCTATAAATGTTCTTGCAAGCTCTGCTGTCTGAATTCACCTATAATTACTCTTTGACAAAGGATACTGGGAGAACTAAGCACAAATGATAATATACTACACTGAAAGTATTAACAGCGCAGCTAGGTAGAGTGGTGGATGTAAAAATAAAATGCTTTAGATGATATGGCAAATAGCTATGAACAATTTTCAGTTGTTAAATAGATAGATATTGCACACTAGTAGATCAATAAAAATATTCATATATGTTCATAAATACATTTGTTAATGCTAAAAAAAGAATGAGTAAATAAGTAAGTAAAAGTAGATTAAAAATAACAAAACAGGTAAATAAAAACCACAAGTGAATCAAACCACAGGAAAATAAAAACACGGCTGTGTTTTTAAGAATGATATTACCCACTGCAGGGAAGTAGTCTTAGGAGTACACTTGTATGGCTATATTGGTTGCAAGAATTTTTGTGTTGCCAACTCCTATTCACAAATTTGAAAATGAGGTGCAGCTGGTTCCAGAGGCTTGTTTCCAAACGCTCTCTTTAATTGAAAATCCTAGGATGAAAGAAAGAGACAGCGCAACCCCACATCAAGGTAGTAGTTTCACAATTTTAATTCACACACAAAAGTAATGCACTTACAGACAGACAGTAAAGATGTTGCATTAATCCCTTTATAGGGAACAGCAAGAAACAAGTCCCAGTTCTTTCAGGAATCTTATTCAGCTCCACGGCTATCGATACTGCCGCTTCGATATTGCTTGCTGTCACACAGTCTCAATGAATCAGAGCCGTCCTTGGCTCCGCCCCAACGCGTTTCGTCTGCGCTATCCAGACTTTCTCAAGAGGAAGTGATGCTATCTTGCATGCTCCCATGAGTCACTATTTACATCCGCTTGTGGATGCTATCTTGCATGCTCCCATGAGTCACTATTTACATCTAACTCCAAAAATTAATAAATTTAATGATATGGAGAAATGGAAAAAAATCAATAGTGACATCAAGAATAGGATAGATATTTTAGAAAAAGAGCTGATTGCACACAAAACACAAAAATTAAAAAGAGATCAAGATGATTATAAAAATGATAGAATACACAATAGGAACCATATAGAAAGAAGAGGTAACAATAAAAGGGGCAATTATCCGCAAGATAGAGAGCAGCCCAAATATATAGAAGGGAACCATCCCAATAGAGAAGTAAAATCTGTACCCCAAACAACAAATGGTACACATAATAGCAATAACAGTAATGGGGTCAAGGTAGGCAAGAAGAGTGATAATGGAATAGAGACTCAGAATCGCTTCCAAGCCCTTAGTGAATCACCCTTACCTCCTAGATGGAATGAGCAGGGGGCAAAACCCAAACCAAATGTACATTTTAGGAAAGAATCGAATAATTATGTACAAAGAGATCAACAACACTTTAAACATAATAATAATCCTCATGCTTATGGTGCTCCCTCATCTTCTTCTTTTTTATGGAGGGACAGGCCGCAACAAACTTGGCCACAGAAAACCCAATACAATTACAACCAGCAAGAGAGACAGTGGGACCATTACCCAAACTATCAGCCGCAGGAGAAGAGAGAGGAGAGGAGACAGGGCACAAAAAGAAGGTGGGAACAAGACGAGGATCCAGAGCAGGGATACGAGTTAGAGAATGTAAGATCAAGAGGCAGGTATTAGAACAAGAGAAAAAAGATGTTTTTAATTTATCTAAGAGAATTCTATCTACAAGTGAATATAAATTATTAGGTAAAGGATTAAAATTTGCGCCCCATAGCCTGCCCAACAGCTTTGAAATTTTTATAGATCTACAGAAATATATCCGTAAGCTTACTTTGCAGCGCTATTTTTTAAAAATTGAGTCCAGAGAAGGAAGAAAGGATATTAATCATTCTCAAGTCAACCAGCAGGACACCAAAGTTTTAAATACATTAGTAAGTTTGAAGGAAAGTAGTTCACTTAATACATACACCAGAGAAGTAGAACAAGATGAGGAAGAGTTGTTTAATATGAGTGTATATGAGGAAGAAATTCCTATTAAGCATAGTAATTTTAAAAAACAGTCAAGTTTTAACCCCATTTTTGCACAAGGGAACTATATCCCTGTTTTTAACGAAATTGTAAAAGAAGAATTTAGAAGTTATTTTGAAACAGTGAAAAAGAAAGAAAATTATAGGTATAAAGACAATTTAACCCAGCAAGAAAGAAAGGCTTTAGATGAACTTAAATCAGATTTAACTATCACCATAAGACAAGCAGACAAGGGAGGAGAGATCGTTATCCAAGATCGAGATACATATGTCAATGAGGCACATAGACTATTAAATTGTACTAAAACATACAAAAGACTCGAAAAAGATCCCTCCTCCCAATACAGTTTAGAGCTACATGCCTTTGTACTAAAAGGAAGGGAAGAAAGTGTATTGACAACTGAGGAAGCGAACTTTATTTTGATTTCATGTCCTTCTGTACCTTTATTTTATCACCTTCCAAAGGTGCACAAGGACAAAGAAAACCCACCAGGGAGACCCATAGTCTCTGGGGTAGGGTCCTTAACTAGTAATCTTTCCAGTTATGTGGATTGGTATTTACAGCCAGTTGTTAGAAAGACTAGATCCTACCTAAAAGACACCACCCAAACTATTAAATTATTTGAAGGCATAACTTGGGATGATAACTTTTTATGGATATCTTGTGATATCACTTCTTTATATACAAATATTCCTCATGCAGAGGGAGTAAAAGCCTTTGAGGAGTTTTTTAACAGATTTAGTGATCTACCACCAATACAAGTAAGTTATTTAGCCAGAGGGATAGAGTTTATCTTGTTCCACAACTTCTTCTCTTTCGAAAAGAAGTTTTATCAGCAAATACAAGGAACGGCCATGGGTACGCCCATGGTCCCTTCCTATGCAAATATTTACATGGCTGCGTTCGAGGAGAATTATGTGTGGAACAACAATCCATACAGTGAGAGTGTCGTGATGTATCGGCGCTACATCGACGACATCCTCATTGTATGGAATGGTAGTGACAGTAGAGCCATGGAGTTCATTAGCCATCTCAATAATAATAACTTCAATTTAGAATTTACTAGCAAATTACATAGGAAAGAAATAGAATTCTTAGATCTATGTCTTTACATTGATCCAACTACTAATAAAACAGCGGTAAAAAACTTCAAGAAAGAAGTTGATAGCAATGGATTCTTAAATGCAGGAAGTGGCCATCTACCTCAATGGAAAAGAAACATTCCTTATGGCCAATTTTTGAGGATCCGTAGAAATTGTACCAACATAGAAGATTATGAAATAGAAGCGGATCAGTTAGAAGAGAAATTTCTAATGAAAGGATATGACAGTGGCCTAGTTAAGAAAGCAAGAACTGAAAGTAGAAGCAAAGTTAGAGAGGATCTCCTGCTTAGCAGTAATGAAATAAAAACTACTATAAAATCCCAAAATGTAGATAAAAAATTGGGAGCTAAATTTATAACCACATACAATCTAGGTGCTAACTTTATTAAAACCACACTTAATAAGCATTGGAATATCCTGCAGGCTGACCCTGTATTAGGACCCCATTTAGAGCCTTATCCAGTAACCATCTTTAAGAAAAACAAGAATATCAAAAATATTTTAGCACCATCAAAGCTGAGAGAAGTGAATAACAAAAAGAAAGGGACACTCTCAGATTGGTGTATGAATAAAGGAGGTACCTTTAAATGCGGTAGACTTAACTGTTGCATGTGCAATCTCATCAGTAAGGGTGATAGTGTGTACAATTGGGATCGTTCCAAGGAATTCAAGATTAAAGACAAAGCTTCTTGTGTATCCATATATGCGGTGTATTATCTCATGTGTGATTGTAATTTGATTTACGTAGGAAGAACGAAAAGGAAAGTCAAACGCCGCATATATGAACACATAGAGAACATAACAAAAGGATATGAGAACCATAGTCTGTCTGAACATTTCAGAAAGGTGCACAATAAAAATCCAAATAGTTTAAAGGTGAAAATTCTAGAGACCATACCACAGACAGTGGGTAATGAGCAACAGAGACTAATGCACCTTAGAAAATGTGAAACCAAATGGATTCACCTACTTAATTGTATGGCCCCAAAAGGGTTAAATGTTGATATAGACTTACAAGCCTTTATGTTCTAAACCAGTATCCCCTGTTTTAGTTTTATTTCACTTGTGTACTAACTCTCTTTTTCATTATATAGGTTCCTTTTAAGAATAAAGAAAAATGAATTCTTATTAATTCTAGTAATTTTAAAATGTGTGCAAAACATCCATTATAAGTTTTAGTTTTCCTGTACAATATGCAAAAATCGTGGTTTTTAATATTAATAATATTTTTAATATTATTATAGCAATTTGTGATTTAGGCAATGTTGAAGTTTTATATTTTTATATTTTTACGCTGTTTATATCAATTTGTTTTTTGTATTTTGTATTTTACATTGTCTATTAAATTGTAAATGTTTAAGATTGAACAGCCATATATTGTTATGAGAGATTAGATGTTTGCTTTAGTCTAAGCGGAATTTGTCACGTACAGCATGAGAGGCTTGTCCGTATACTAATACCGGATAGGTCAGTGATCGTCCAATCAGAATCCACAAGCGGATGTAAATAGTGACTCATGGGAGCATGCAAGATAGCATCACTTCCTCTTGAGAAAGTCTGGATAGCGCAGACGAAGCGCGTTGGGGGCGGAGCCAAGGACGGCTCTGATTCATTGAGACTGTGTGACAGCAAGCAATATCGAAGCGGCAGTATCGATAGCCGTGGAGCTGAATAAGATTCCTGAAAGAACTGGGACTTGTTTCTTGCTGTTCCCTATAAAGGGATTAATGCGACATCTTTACTGTCTGTCTGTAAGTGCATTACTTTTGTGTGTGAATTAAAATTGTGAAACTACTACCTTGATGTGGGGTTGCGCTGTCTCTTTCTTTCATCCTACAAATGATAATATAAGTAAATTGGAAAATTGTTTGAAATGTCATGTTCTATTCAATCCATTTAAGTTTAATTTTTACTTTACTGTCTCTTTAACAGTACATAAAATATTATCAAATTAACCCCCAACCTTCACCAACCCACATTATCTATGTTCTCACATGTGAGTGTGGAATACAATATATAGGCCATACGTGCAGGAAGGTGCGCACAAGATGGAGTGAGCTCAACAGGAATGTAAGAATTGGTTCACTGAAACATAGTGTCTCAAGACACAGTGTCCTACAAGATGACAAACAAAATACATTTGTGATCACTCCATTAGAGAGCATACCATGCTCCAATAGGGGCAACAGATACACTCATTTACGCCAGAGTGAGACATACTGGATTTATCGTTTCCAGTCCCTCTTTCCCTCTGGTCTAAATGAGGTAATTGATCTAGCTGCTTTTTGATATGTTTGTATATTTTTGCACTTAGAGAAGAGGCTACTACTTACCTACTAGTTTATAAGGGAAGTCTATTCCCCTCTAGTAGTCTGTATTCCATATTTGTTATTTATAAGCATATATCAGTGTTGGTCACATACTAATGGCCTACCTTTTGACCATTTGGTTTGATTCATTGTCTATTTTTTGCCTATATGATAATGTAGAACAATTTTATTGACTATTATATAAGTGTGGCTAGCACTTTAATTATTTGCATATTAGCCAGTGTTATATTCGGCTCATTCTGATACCATCCTTTACTAATCTAATTCATAGAGATTTTAATATAGGAAAATACCATCATAGAGGTTCTAAAATATGGGTGATATATCTCGCATATTGATTTATAATAGTAAATTGCCACATATAGTTAACACACAGGAGGATAACCATTTTTAGGTACATTGTAATTATATACCATTATACGACTATAGATAAATACCAAATACACTTATAGATAAACCTTAAATGTTATAGAGTTAACACATATTAGGACAACTAATTTAGTAATATTATCATTATATTCCATTATACACCTATAGATAAATCTCAGACGTCCTCTATTTAGTATTATAGAGACATCTATCTATTATAGATTAGCTCAATTTGAATTAGATACACTTGTTTTATCAGACATTGGTCTTATCCTAACAGTATATATTTTATATAAGTACCATTATACACCTATAGATAAATCTCAAACATTCTCTATCCAATAGTATAGAGACATCTATCTATTATAGATTAGTTCAATTTGAATTAGATACACTTGTCTTATCAGACATCAGTTTTTTCTTAACAGTATATATTTTATATAAGTACATAAACACACATTATTATCCAGTCTATTATTAAGTTAGAATAGTGCACTCAAATAATTCTATTTATTTGCACTGGTTTTGAAAAGCACAGTAATAATAATTAGAACATAAGAAGCTATTACTATCACATACTTAAATCACAAATATAGATTTCTCTTGTAAGGTGTATCCAGTCCACGGATCATCCATTACTTGTGGGATATTCTCCTTCCCAACAGGAAGTTGCAAGATGATCACCCACAGCAGAGCTGCTATATAGCTCCTCCCCTAACTGCCATACCCAGTCATTCTCTTGCAAACTCTCAACATAGCTGGAGGTAGTAAGAGGAAAGTGGTGTAATATAGTTTTTTCTTCAATCAAAAGTTTGTTTTTAAATGGTACCGGAGTTGTACTATTTTATCTCAGGCAGCATTTAGAAGAAGAATCTGCCTGCGTTTTTCTATGATCTTAGCAGAAGTAACTAAGATCCACTGCTGTTCTCACATATGTCTGAGGAGTGAGGTCACTTCAGAGGGAGAATGGCGTGCAGGTTATCCTGCAATAAGGTATGTGCAGTTTAAGTTTTTCTAGGAATGGAATTTGCTAGAAAAAAGCTGCTGATATCGGATTAATGTAAGTTAAGCCTAAATACAGTGATTTAATAGTGACTAGTATCAGGCTTGCTATCAGAGGTATATACTCTGATTAATGTGCAATATAAAACGTTTGCTGGCATGTTTAATCGTTTTTATATATGCTTTGGTGATAAAACTTATTGGGGCCTAGTTTTTTCCACATGGCTGGCTTGATTTTTGCCTAGAAACAGTTTCCTGAGGCTTTCCACTGTTGTAATATGAGTGGGAGGGGCCTATTTTAGCACTTTTTTGCGCAGTTAAAATTACAGACAGAGACATTCAGCTTCCCTCAGCAGTCCCCTGCATGCTTTAGGACATCTCTGAAGGGCTCAAAAGGCTTCAAAAGTCATATATTGAGGAAGGTAAAGCCACAGTGGAGCTGTGGCAGTTGTTGTGACTGTTTAAAAAACGTTTTTTTCAATGTGTTTTTTGTATTAAGAGGTTAATCATCCATTTGCAAGTGGGTGTAATGCTCTGCTAACATACACTGTAAAAATTTTGTTAGTTTAACTGCCTTTTTTCACTGTTATTTCAAATTTTAGCAAAATTTGTTTCCCTTAAAGGCACAGCAACGTTTTTTATATTGCTTGTTTAACTTGAAAGTGTTTTCCAAGATTGCTAGTCTCATTGCTAGTCTGTATAAACATGTCTGACATAGAGGAAACTCCTTGTTCATTATGTTTAAAAGCCATGGTGGAACCCCATATGAGAATGTGTACTAAATGTATTGATTTCACTTTAAACAATAAAGATCAGCTTTTATCTTTAAAAAATTTATCACCAGAGGATTCTGGCGAGGGGGAAGTTATGCCGACTAACTTTCCCCACGTGTCAGACCCTTTGACTCCCGCTCAAGGGACTCACGCTAAAATGGCGCCAAGTACATCAAAGGCGCCCATAGCGATTACTTTGCAGGACATGGCGGCAATCATGGATAATACCCTGTCAGCTGTATTAGCCAGACTGCCGGAAATCAGAGGAAAGCGCGATAGCTCTGGGGTTAGATGTAGTACAGAGCGCGCAGATGCCTTAAGGCCCATGTCTGATACTGCGTCACAATATGCAGAAGCTGAGGAAGGAGAGCTTCAGTCTGTGGGTGACATTTCTGATTCGGGGAAACCTGATTCAGATATTTCTACTTTTAAATTTAAGCTTGAGAACCTCCGTGTATTGCTTGGGGAGGTGTTAGCTGCTCTGAATGACTGTGACACAATTGCAGTACCAGAGAAATTGTGTAGACTGGATAAATACTATGCAGTGCCGGTGTGTACTGATGTTTTTCCAATACCTAAAAGGTTTACAGAAATCATTAATAAGGAGTGGGATAGACCCGGTGTGCCGTTTTCCCCCCTCCTATTTTTAGAAAAATGTTTCCAATAGACGCCACCACACGGGACTTATGGCAGACGGTCCCTAAGGTGGAGGGAGCAGTTTCTACTTTAGCAAAGCGTACCACTATCCCTGTCGAGGAGTTGTGCTTTTTCAGATCCAATGGATAAAAAATTAGAAGGTTACCTTAAGAAAATGTTTATTCAACAAGGTTTTATCCTGCAGCCCCTTGCATGCTTTGCGCCTGTCACTGCTGCTGCGGCATTCTGGTTTGAGTCTCTTGAAGAGGCCTTTCAGACAGCTACTCCATTGACTGAAATACTTGACAAGCTTAGAACACTTAAGCTAGCTAATTCTTTTGTTTCTGACGCCATTGTTCATTTGACTAAACTAACGTCTAAGAATTCTGGATTCGCCATCCAGGTGCGTAGGGCGCTATGGCTTAAATCTTGGTCAGCTGACGTGACTTCAAAGTCTAAATTACTTAACATTCCCTTCAAGGGGCAGACCCTATTCGGGCTTGGTTTGAAGGAAATTATTGCTGACATTACTGGAGGTAAGGGTCATACCCTTCCTCAAGATAGGGCCAAATCAAAGGCCAAACAGTCTAATTTTCGTGCCTTTTGAAACTTCAAGGCAGGTGCAGCATCAACTTCCTCTGCTACAAGACAAGTGGGAACTTTTGCTCAATCCAAGCCGGGCTGGAAACCTAACCAGTCCTGGAACAAAGGCAAGCAGGCCAGAAAGCCTGCTGCTGCCTCTAAGACAGCATGAAGGAACGGCCCCCTATCCGGTAACGGATCTAGTAGGGGGCAGAGATGTTCAGGATCCCTGGGCGTTGGAGATGATATCTCAGGGATATCTTCTGGACTTCAAAGCTTCCCCTCCTCAAGGGAGATTTCACCTTTCAAGATTATCTGTAAACCAGATAAAGAAAGAGGCATTCTTACGCTGTGTGCAAGACCTCCTAGTTATGGGAGTGATCTGTCCAGTTCCACAGTCGGAACAGGGACAGGGTTTTTATTCAAATCTGTTTGTGCTTCCCAAAAAGAGGGAACCTTCAGACCCATTTTGGATCTAAAGATCTTAAGCAAATTCCTCAGAGTTCCATCGTTCAAAATGGAAACTATTCGGACCATACTACCTATGATCCAGGAGGGTCAGTACATGACCACAGTGGATTTGAAGGATGCTTACCTTCACATACCGATTCACAAAGATCATCATCGGTTCCTAAGGTTTGCCTTTCTGGACAGGCATTACCAATTTGTGGCTCTTCCCTTCGGGTTAGCTACAGCTCCAAGAATCTTTACAAAGGTTCTGGGATCGCTTCTGGCGGTCCTAAGACCACGAGGTATATCAGTGGCCCCTTATCTGGACGACATCCTGATACAGGCGTCAAGCTTTCAGATGGCCAAGTCACATACGGACATAGTTCTGGCATTTCTCAGGTCACATGGGTGGAAGGTGAACGAGGAAAAGAGTTCTCTATCCCCACTCACAAGAGTCTCCTTCCTAGGGACTCTGATAGATTCTGTAAAAATGAAGATTTACCTGACAGAATCCAGGTTATCAAAGCTTCTAAAATCTTGCCGTGTTCTTCATTCTATTCCGCGCCCTTCGGTGGCTCAGTGTATGGAAGTAATCGGCTTGATGGTAGCGGCGATGGACATAGTGCCATTTGCGCGACTACATTTCAGACCGCTGCAACTATGCATGCTCAATCAGTGGAATGGGGATTACACAGATTTGTCCCCTCGGCTAAATCTGGATCAAGAGACCAAAGATTCTCTTCTCTGGTGGCTATCTCGGGTCCATCTGTCCAAAGGTATGACCTTTCGCAGGCCAGATTGGACAATTGTAACAACAGATGCCAGCCTTCTAGGTTGGGGTGCAGTCTGGAATTCCCTGAAGGCTCAGGGATCGTGGACTCAGGAGGAGAAACTCCTCCCAATAAATATTAAACTCCACCCAATAAATATTCTGGAGTTAAGAGCAATATTCAATGCTCTTCTAGCTTGGCCTCAGTTAGCAACCCTGAGGTTCATCAGATTTCAGTCGGACAACATCAGGACTGTGGCTTACATCAGCCATCAAGGGGGAACCAGGAGTTCCCTAGCGATGTTCGAAGTCTCCAAGATAATTCGCTGGGCAGAGACTCACTCTTGCCACCTATCAGCAATCCATATCCCAGGTGTAGAGAACTGGGAGGCGGATTTTCTAAGTCGTCAGACTTTTCATCCAGGGGAGTGGGAACTCCATCCGGAGGTGTTTGCTCAATTGGTTCATCGTTGGGGCAAACCAGAACTGGATCTCATGGCATCTCGACCCCAAGCTAACTTGTTACGGATCCAGGTCCAGGGACCCAGAAGCGGCACTGATAGATGCTCTAGAAGCGCCTTGGTTCTTCAACCTGGCTTATGTGTTTCCACCGTTCCTCTGCTCCCTTGACTGATTGCCAAAATCAAACAGGAGAGAGTATCGGTGATCTTGATAGCGCCTGCGTGGCCACGCAGGACCTGGTATGCAGACCTAGTGGACATGTCATCCTTTCCACCATGGACCCTGCCTCTGAGACAAGACCTTCTACTACAAGGTCCTTTCAATCATCCAAATCTAATTTCTCTGAGACTGACTGCATGGAGATTGAACGCTTGATTTTATCAAAGCGTGGCTTCTCCGAGTCAGTCATTGATACCCTTATACAGGCACGAAAGCCTGTCACCAGGAAAATCTACCATAAGATATGGCGTAAATACCTTTATTGGTGTGAATCCAAGAATTACTCATGGAGTAAGGTTAGGATTCCTAGGATATTGTCCTTTCTCCAAGAGGGTTTGGAAAAAGGATTATCAGCTAGTTCTTTAAAGGGACAGATTTCTGCTCTGTCTATTCTTTTGCACAAGCGTCTGGCAGAAGTTCCAGACGTTCAAGCTTTTTGTCAGGCTTTGGTTAGAATTAAGCCTGTGTTTAAACCTGTTGCTCCCCCATGGAGCTTAAACTTGGTTCTTAAAGTTCTTCAAGGGGTTCCATTTGAACCCCTTCATTCCATTGATTTCAAACTTTTATCTTGGAAATTTCTGTTTTTGATGGCTATTTCCTCGGCTCGGAGAGTTTTTCCATTCAGATAATGTAGTTCTGCATACAAAACCTGGGTTTTTACCTAAGGTAGTTTCTAACAAGAATATCAATCAAGAGATTGTGTCCTAATCCTTCTTCAAAGAAGGAACGCCTTTTACATAATCTGGATGTGGTCCGTGCTTTAAAGTTTTACTTACAAGCTACTAAAGATTTTCGCCAAACATCTACACTGTTTGTTGTTTACTCTGGACAGAGGAGAAGTCAAAAAGCTTCGGCAACCTCTCTTTCTTTTTGGCTTCGGAGCGTAATACGCTTAGCCTATGAGACTGCTGGACAGCAGCCCCCTGAAAGGATTACAGCTCATTCTACAAGAGCTGTGGCTTCCACCTGGGCCTTTAAAAATGAGGCTTCTGTTGAACAGATTTGCAAGGCGGCGACTTGGTCTTCGCTTCATACCTTTTCAAAATTTTACAAATTTGATACTACAGGGAGTGCAGAATTATTAGGCAAATGAGTATTTTGACCACATCATCCTCTTTATGCATGTTGCCTTACTCCAAGCTGTATAGGCTCGAAAGCCTACTAACAATTAAGCATATTAGGTGATGTGCATCTCTGTAATGAGAAGGGATGTGGTCTAATGACATCAACACCCTATATCAGGTGTGCATAATTATTAGGCAACTTCCTTTCCTTTGGCAAAATGGGTCAAAAGAAGGACTTGACAGGCTCAGAAAAGTCAAAAATAGTGAGATATCTTGCAGAGGGATGCAGCACTCTTAAAATTGCAACGCTTCTGAAGCGTGATCATCGAACAATCAAGCGTTTCATTCAAAATAGTCAACAGGGTCGCAAGAAGTGTGTGGAAAAACCAAGGCGCAAAATAACTGCCCATGAACTGAGAAAAGTCAAGCGTGCTGCTGCCAAGATGCCACTTGCCACTAGTTTGGCCATATTTCAGAGCTGCAACATCACTGGAGTGCCCAAAAGCACAAGGTGTGCAATACTCAGAGACATGGCCAAGGTAAGAAAGGCTGAAAGACGACCACCACTGAACAAGACACACAAGCTGAAACGTCAAGACTGGGCCAAGAAATATCTCAAGACTGATTTTTCTAAGGTTTTATGGACTGATGAAATGAGAGTGAGTCTTGATGGGCCAGATGGATGGGCCCGTGGCTGGATTGGTAAAGGGCAGAGAGCTCCAGTCCGACTCAGACGCCAGCAAGGTGGAGGTGGAGTACTGGTTTGGGCTGGTATCATCAAAGATGAGCTTGTGGGGCCTTTTCGGGTTGAGGATGGAGTCAAGCTCAACTCCCAGTCCTACTGCCAGTTTCTGGAAGACACCTTCTTCAAGCAGTGGTACAGAAAGAAGTCTGCATCCTTCAAGAAAAACATGATTTTCATGCAGGATAATGCTCCATCACACGCGTCCAAGTACTCCACAGCATGGCTGGCAAGAAAGGGTATAAAAGAAGAAAATCTAATGACATGGCCTCCTTGTTCACCTGATCTGAACCCCATTGAGAACCTGTGGTCCATCATCAAATGTGAGATTTACAAGGAGGGAAAACAGTACACCTCTCTGAACAGTGTCTGGGAGGCTGTGGTTGCTGCTGCACGCAATGTTGATGGTGAACAGATCAAAACACTGACAGAATCCATGGATGGCAGGCTTTTGAATGTCCTTGCAAAGAAAGGTGGCTATATTGGTCACTGATTTGTTTTTGTTTTGTTTTTGAATGTCAGAAATGTATATTTATGAATGTTGAGATGTTATATTGGTTTCACTGGTAAAAATAAATAATTGAAATGGGTATATATTTGTTTTTTGTTAAGTTGCCTAATAATTATGCACAGTAATAGTCACCTGCACACACAGATATCCCCCTAAAATAGCTATAACTAAAAACAAACTAAAAACTACTTCCAAAACTATTCAGCTTTGATATTAATGAGTTTTTTGGGTTCATTGAGAACATGGTTGTTGTTCAATAATAAAATTAATCCTCAAAAATACAACTTGCCTAATAATTCTGCACTCCCTGTAGAGCTTCTTCGGAGGCTATTTTTGGGAGAAAGGTTCTACAGGCAGTGGTTCCTTCCATTTAAGCCTGCCTTGTCCCTCCCTTCATCCGTGTACTTTAGCTTTGGTATTGGTATCCCACAAGTAATGGATGATCCGTGGACTGGATACACCTTACAAGAGAAAACATAATTTATGCTTACCTGATAAATTTATTTCTCTTGTGGTGTATCCATTCCACGGCCCGCCCTGTCTTTTTAAGGCAGGTCTAAATTTTAATTTAAACTACAGTCACCACTGCACCCTATGGTTTCTCCTTTCTCGGCTTGTTTCGGTCGAATGACTGGATATGGCAGTTAGGGGAGGAGCTATATAGCAGCTCTGCTGTGGATGATCCTCTTGCAACTTCCTGTTGGGAAGGAGAATATCCCACAAGTAAAGGATGATCCGTGGACTGGATACACCACAAGAGAAATAAATTTATCAGGTAAGCATAAATTATGTTTTATATTAGTTAATCATCACATACAGTTAACACATAGGATAACAACCATATTAAGTATATTGTCATTACATCACATTATATACCTATAGATAAATACCAAATATACCCATAGATAAATCTCAGATGTTATATAGTTAACATATAGGAGGACAAACATTTTAGGTACATCGCCATTATATACCATTATACACCTATAGATAAATCTCAGACATTCATTATAGATTAGCTTAATTTGTATTAGATACACTTGTTAACAGATATTAGTTTTAACTTTACAATATATATTCTATATAAAGTACACAAACACCTTCCATTATTAGTACATTATTAGTTAGAATAGTACACTCTATGTTCTGGATTATGGACAGCACAGTAATAATAATTAGAACATAAGAAGCTATTCTTGTCACATACTTAAATCACAAATACAGACACTTGGTAATAGCTTTAGTTTGTATTTCTTAATTATAATCGTTTATACACATTCACATACTTTAGATGTAGGCACGTAGTTTCACATCCATTGGGAGACATATGTCTATTTTATAACTATTATATATAAATATTTGATCACACACTACACTAAAGATCAAGTTGTCATATATTAGATTTTGAATTATGTTTTCAAGCCTAGACAATATTTCACATATCGACGGGCACTTATCGACATGTATACTTATAGTAACTTTAATATATATCTTTTCGGAGTGATATAGACACCATCATATCATTATAACATGTACAATAGCCCATTTATTGTCTCATAGGATTAGGTCACTGCTAGTGTAGGTGTTATTAATTCCATTCATTCATTAGGAATAGACACTACTCTATTGGGTCAACATCAGATAGGAGATTGACAGACACGCAACCGACTCAGTCCTCACATTACACGACTCTTGTCATGCGTCACTCTTAGCGAATCACACCATTGGCTAATCAGAGTGACATCATTATGAATAGGAAATCCGGATTGGATCCATTTTGGAAAACGGAGGAGTCTCATCTGTTTGGCTACTATTAGCCAGTATCGGCTCAACATTATATGCCCTTTATAGTGTCTTTATCTTCGGTTATGAGATACATTTATTTGGAAAATGATACAATAATGGAACATTACAAGAAATATACGATCTGAATCCTGATAATCAGAGGGATTAGAACAGAGCATAACATGTTATAATCGTAATCACAGGAGGATTGCACTTCACGCAGTAATATATACATTTTTTCAAATTAACCTCAAGATCTCAATATCAGATGAATTAGTTTATCATTATTGATTGCTATTTATTTTATTATAACACTGGCTAAAAAAAAAATTAATAAGGGTATAAAGATAAGTATAAGTATGGCACCTGTGATGGATTATATGGTAATACATGTCCCCAACATTGTGATATATATATATATATATATATATATATATATATATATATATGTGTGTGTGTGTGTGTGTATTTTTATATGTTTACATCACAGGTTTGTCTGTCTGTCAGAGTGCCAGGAATCAGACTGAGACGAGAAGTGCAAAAATAATCACACCTTTTATTAATAGCAAAAAATAATAAAAAGTCCACATAACAAGCCAGGAATCAAAACCAGAGCTGGTAGTCAAATGAGCCGAGTCAGGAGCCAAAGCGAGTAGTGAGATGAACCGGAATCAGAAACAAGGAGAACAGCAGAGTCAGGAACAAGCCAGGGATCAGGAACCAGGAGGGATGTCAGACAGCCAGGTAATACACAGGAGCTCTCACAAACAGGTCTGAGACAACGCAAGGGCAAAGCATACTGAACAAAGGCCCTTTAAATAATAAGTGATGACATCACAATTCTGAGACTGCATCCTGTCTCACACAGATGATGTACACCAGTCTGGCCATAAAAGGAAGTGCAGGAAATGAGCAGCATCACAAAGAATGTACCAGAGTCAGCAAGAGTCAGCATTTTATAGTAATTTGCGAACCCCAAAAAACGTTGAATAGACCGAAGACCAACTGGGCGAGGCCACTGCATAACTGCAAACAACTTGTCTGGGTCCATGGAGAACTCTGCAACAGAAATAACATAACCTAGGATGGTTACTTAAGTCTGATGGAACTCACATTTCTCGAGTTTACAAAACAGGCCGTTATCTCGTAGTCTCTGAAGAACCTGTGTAACATCAGAACGATGAGCCTCAAGGTTGAGTGTATGAGGATGTCGTCTAAGTACACCACAACACACTGTTGCAACATATCTCATAGGATATCATTAATAAATTCCTGGAAAACAGCAGGAGCATTACATAGGCCAAAGGGCATTACAAGATACTCATAATGCCCGCTCCTGGTGTTAAATGCTGTTTTCCATTCGTGGCCCTCCTTGATCCTAACGAGATTGTACGCTCCTCTCAAATCAAGTTTAGTAAAGACCGTAGATCCCTTGAGGCGGTCAAAGAGTTCCGTAATGAGCGGAATAGGGTAAGCCTTCTTAATGGTAAGACTATTAAGACCACTATATCAATGCATGGTCTGAACTCGCCACCCTTTTTCATCACAAAGAAGAAGCCAGCCCTTGCAGGAGAGCAGGATTTGCGGATGATCCCCCGTGACAGAGCATCGGCAACATACTCCTCCATAGCTCAATTTTCCGCAACAGACAGAGGGTAAACCTGGCCCCGAGGAGGAATGGCTCCAGGTTGCAGGTCTATGGCACAATCGTAAGACCGGTGAGGAGGCAACGTACCGGCACGCACCTTGTCAAAAACGTCTAGGAACTCTCGGTACTCCTCTGGCAATTAAGATACCGAAGAAGCACACAAGACTTTAACTAGTTTCCGAAGACAAGTGGAAATACATTGCGGAGACCACAACAAAATTTCAGACCTGCGCCAGTCGAGAACTGGAAGGTTTCAAAATTGAGAGCCCCGACAGCAAGGATAACGGAGCAGTTTCGTGAGTAACGAGTGTGGGCTGAAAGGGCTTGCCATCAATGGCCTCAATAGCAAACAGAACAGACTGAGGCAATACAGGAATGGAGTGCTTTGATACAAAAGCACTGTCAATGAAATAACCCACAGCACCGGAGTCAACAAGAGCCTGGGTGACTATGCAGGAGTCCACCAGGAAAGGACAACCATGACCAAAGGTTTCTCCTTTAGCGGTTCCGGGGATGAGGATAATCCACCCAAGGTCTGCCCCCGACAGGACCTTAGGTGTGAGCATTTCTCAGCCGTGTAGGACAAGACTTAAAAAGGTGGCCCTGTAACCCACAATAGAGGCAGAGCCCCTCCCTCCTCCTAAAGGCCCTCTCCACCGCTGAGAGATGCGTGAATCCCAACTGCATTGGCTCAGCAGTACCTAGTGACCATGAGGCATGGGAGGAGAGGGAGGCATGGGTGGTAACAAACATGTAGGAGACAACGAAACAGGAGGCTTCCACAAGCACTCCTTGAAAGAGGGCCTCTCACTTTGATGTCAATTAGGATAAAAAAAGACACCAATGCCTTGAGATCTTCTGGTAAATCTCTGGCAGCAACTTCATCTTTAATCACATCAGAGAGCCCATGAACGAAGGCGGCAACAAGGGCTTCATTGTTCCAACCTACCTCTGCAGCAAGCGTACAAAACTCAATGGCATACTGAGCAACAGATCTTGTACCTTGCTGAATGGACATGAGTCGTTTAGCAGCAGAGGAGGAGTGAGCCAGAACATCAAATTCCCTTCGAAAGGAGGCCACAAATTCAGTGTAATTGGAAATCACAGGTTTATTAGTCTCCCACAAGGGATTAGCCCAGGCAAGAGCTTTGTCAGAGAGTAACGAGGTGAGAAATCCCACCTTAGCTCTGTCAGAGGGAAACGCCTGAGGTAAAATCTCAAAGTAAATGCCCACCTGTTTCAAAAAACCTCAGCACTGATTAGGATAGCCTCCATATCGCTGAGGTAGAGGTGCAGAACCGGACATGCTCCTGGTAGGACTAGGTGCAGCAGCGGAAACAGGAGCAGCCAGAATTTGCGGGACACTTTGGTCCAAATGTGCAGTGCGAGTCAGCAGGGTTTGCAGGGCTAGTGAAAATTGATCCAAGTGGTGATCCTGTTCATCCATCCTGGAAATTATGGCAGGTAAAGGTGGATTATTAGCACCATCAGTATTCATGGCCCTTGCGTAATGTCAGGGTGCCAGGAATCAGACTGAGAGGAGAACTGCAAAAATAATCACACCTTTATTAATAGCAAAAAATAATAAAATGTCCACAAGTCAAATAACAAGCCAGGAATCAAAACCAGAGCTGGTAGTCAGATGTGCCGAGTCAGGAGCCAAAGTGAGTAGTCAGACGAGCCGGAATCAGGAACAAGGAGAGCAGCAGAGTCAGGAACAAGCCAGGGATCAGGAACCAGGAGGGACATCAGACAGCCAGGTAATACACAGGAGCTCTCACAAACAGGTCTGAGACAACGCAAGGGCAAAGCATACTGAACAAAAAGCCCTTTAAATAATAAGTGATGACATCACAATTCTGAGACTGCATCCTGTCTCACACGGATGATGTACACCAGTCTGGCCATAAAAGGAAGTGCAGGAAATGAGCAGCATCACACAGAATGTACCAGAGTCAGCAAGAGAGGTGAGTAAAATGGCTGCCAGCAGCACATGGCAAACAAAGCAGGAAAAAACCCTGAAGAGAGAAAAAAGGAGAGGAGGGAGAGAGCAAAAGAGAGTGGAGAGAGAGCAAATGAGGGGGGAGAGAGAGCAAAAGAGGGGAGAGAGAGAGCAAAAGGGGGGGGAGAGAGAGCAAAAGAGGGGGGAGAGAGAGCAAAAGAGGAGGGGAGAGAGAGCAAACAAGGGGGGGAGAGAGAGCAAAGAGGAGGAGAGAGAGCAAACGAGGGGGGAGAGAGAGCAAACGAGGGGGGAGAGAGAGCAAAAGAGAGTGAGGAGAGAGAGCAAAAGAAAGGGGGAGAGAGAGAGAGCAAAAGAAAGGGGGAGAGTGAATGAGAGCAAAGTACAGTGTACTGACAGTCTAGGAATGTAACAGCTTAAGGAATTTACTATCGGCTAGATTACGAGTTTTGCGTTAAGGTGAAAAAGCAGCGTTATCAGGTCCTAACGCTGCTTTTTCACTCCAAATGGTATTACGAGTCTTGCAGATTTAGGGGCACCGCACACTTTTTTGGCCTTACCGCAAAGCAACTTACGTAAATTTCGTAAAGGCTTTTTTTCAATGGGACTTGCATAGCGCCGGTATTACAAGCTTGTCCTGGGAGGCCAAAAAGTGAGCTGTACACCCTATCCCGTCAAGATTCCTAACGCATTTTAAAGTCAGTAGATATGAGTTTTACACTACAAAGCCGTAGCATAAAACTCATAACTAAAGTGCTAAAAAGTACACCAACACCCATAAACTACTTATTAACCCCTAAACTGAGGCCCTCCCGCATTGCAAACACTAAAATAAAATGAACCCCTAATCTGCTGCTCCCGACATCGCCGCCACTATAATAAACATATTAACCCGTAAACCACTGCACTCCCGCGTCACAAACTATAGATAAATATTATTAACCCCTAATCTGCCGTCCCTAACATCGCCGCCACCTACCTACATTTATTAACCCCTAATCTGCCGCCCCCAACATCGCCACCGCCACTATATTATATTTATTAACCCTTAAACCTAAGTCTAACCCTAACACACCCTAACTTAAATATAATTTAAATAAATCTAAATAAAACCTACAATTATTACATAAATGATTCCTAGTTAAAAAAACCTGTAAAATAAACCCGAAGCTAGCTACAATATAACTAATAGTTAAATTGTAGCTAGCTTAGGGTTTATTTTTATTTTACAGGCAAGTTTGTATTTATTTTAACTAGGTAGAATAGTTACTAAATAGTTATAAACTTTAATAACTACCTAGCAAAAATAGATACAAATTTACCTGTAAAATAAAACCTAACCTAAGTTACACTAACACCTAAACCCAAATTGCAATTAAATAAGAGGGTCCATCTTCAAGATATCCGGCGCGGAGCATCCTTTTCCAACAACGACTACCCGACAAATGAAGGTACCTTTAAGAGACATCATCCAAGATGGCGTCCCTTAGATTCCGATTGGCTGATAGAATTATATCAGCCAAACAGAATTAAGGTTGAAAAAATCCAATCAGCCAATTGGATTGAGCTTGCACTCTATTGGCTGATTGGAACAGTCAATAGAATGCAAGCTCATAAGTATAATGTAGGTGGCGGCGATGTCCGGAGCGGCAGATTAGGGGTTAATAAGTGTAAGATTATGGGCGTTACTGAGCTTTACGATGCTTTTTTTGCAGGTGTTAGACTTTTTCTCAGCCGGCTCTCCCCATTGACGTCTATGGGGAAATCGTGCACAAGCATGTATAACCAGCTCACCGCTGACTTAAGCAGCGCTGGTATTGGAGTTAAGTGTGGAGCTCAATTTTGCCCTACGCTCACTTCTTGTCTTTTAACGCCGGGTTTATAAAAACCTGTAAAACCATATATATATGGTTATAATAACCAGCGCTGCATGTAAGTGAGGGGTCAGAATAAAGTGCAAGTTTACAACGCACCCCTGTTACCGCAAAACTCAGAATCTGGCCGTTTGTTAGCAAAGGGAAGTAAGGTGTGATTTGTTGTTTTAAGCTAGTGCAAAGAAAAAAGAGAGAAGTGTGTGTATGCGCTAAACAGCTACGGGGATAAGAAATAATCTACAAATAATATATTATAAAAACACTTTGTGTGACATACAAATATAATATAGGTGTATTATCTTAGCAACTGAGATAAATAAATAAATATCAGAGCAACTGAAATGAATAAAATATCAAAGCAATAAGTATATCAAGATAAAATTTATTTATCACATATAAAATAACACGAAAATAATATGACCGGTCATATACAATATCAAACACTACGCTAAAATTATGTAAATTATACTAAAAGTAGCTAAAAGAAGTTGAATATTGGTAGAGACCTCTAGGTCTGATAAGATATTAGGATGGTTGCCCTATATACAAAGTTGTAAATCCACCTGTGGAATACTGGCTCATGTGAGACTATATCACAGTAAAAGTTCCGTTTGGAGTTAGGTAGGTATAAAAAGTTCTGCCTAGAGTTGAAATAAATGTTAAGGCTCCGTAATAGGAATAAATGGGTGTAAAAACACCGTATGGAGATATTTGTAATTCCGTTAGATGTAGCAAATCAAACAGGGGTAATTAGCAGTTTCTATGATGATCACAAAACGATGTCTCCTTTGCGGAATATAAGAATACCCTCTGACTACCACGCTGTTGGGCCCCTACACCTCTATCGTGCCTACCTGCTCCTTCTCGAGCTGAATCCTCCGTTAAGGTACGGCACAGGTGTCCAGCACGGCTCACAACAGCTGGTGACGTCAGGAATGCTGGATGCGTGTCGAATATAGGTCCGGTCAGGAAAATAAACTCTGCGCAGAGTAATAATTAGAACTGGGTTTTTACTAGAAGGAGTTGTTTATATACAATAGTTTTTCCAGATAAAATGTATCAAATGATAGAAGGAGATAGCTCTATATAATACCAAATAAGAACTTAGGTAATCCACCTTAAGTAAATCCACCTTTAAGTAAATCCACCTTAAGTAAGGTATGTCCTTAAGGAATCATTAATTAAACCATGACCAATCACAGATGAACTATACGTTTATAAAGGATCTCAGAACCAGCTTAAACCATCTTGATAAAGCCATGTTATGTGGTGAAACGCGTTGATGGACCTAGATGATTAATCACAAAGTGATAATACATTACTATCTGCAAGGATTGCAAAGGATTCGTTGGGACTACTTGACCCAGTTCTAATTATTACTCTGCGCAGAGTTTCTTTTCCTGACCGGACCTATATTCGACACGCATCCAGCATTCCTGACGTCACCAGCTGTTGTGAGCCGCGCTGGACACCTGTGCCGTACCTTAACGGAGGATTCAGCTCGAGAAGGAGCAGGTAGGCACGATAGAGGTGTAGGGGCCCAACAGCGTGGTAGTCAGAGGGTATTCTTATATTCCGCAAAGGAGACATCGTTTTGTGATCATCATAGAAACTGCTAATTACCCCTGTTTGATTTGCTACATCTAACGGAATTACAAATATCTCCATACGGTGTTTTTACACCCATTTATTCCTATTACGGAGCCTTAACATTTATTTCAACTCTAGGCAGAACTTTTTATACCTACCTAACTCCAAACGGAACTTTTACTGTGATATAGTCTCACATGAGCCAGTATTCCACAGGTGGATTTACAACTTTGTATATAGGGCAACCATCCTAATATCTTATCAGACCTAGAGGTCTCTACCAATATTCAACTTCTTTTAGCTACTTTTAGTATAATTTACATAATTTTAGCGTAGTGTTTGATATTGTATATGACCGGTCATATTATTTTCGTGTTATTTTATATGTGATAAATAAATTTTATCTTGATATACTTATTGCTTTGATATTTTATTCATTTCAGTTGCTCTGATATTTATTTATTTATTTATCTCAGTTGCTAAGATAATACACCTATATTATATTTGTATGTCACACAAAGTGTTTTTATAATATATTATTTGTAGATTATTTCTTATCCCCGTAGCTGTTTAGCGCATACACACACTTCTCTCTTTTTTCTTTGCACTAGTTCCCTTATAATCTGCTTTATGGGAGCAGATTAGTGTGTATTGCAAGGGGCAGATTTGCGCACCATATACCCACCCCTTTTCATAGTTGTTTTAAGCTAGGTCATTGTTTAGAAGCTAGGTAAGCCAGATAAGGGGTGGGGGAATAAGCCAGGTGTACAGTTTCATGCTTCTACTGGATTGATGAATTAATATGCGTGATGTCACAAAAAGGAGGGGTTGCATAGGGGATATAAGCTGATGAACACCATGCCAAGGCAGAAAAATAATTTTGTCTTTTTTGATAAGGGTGAGACAGGAAGAAGGGATCACTAACCTTTTTTCTTTGTTTCAGAGCAGAGCAGTTTTTCTTTGTTGCAGAAATGGCTCCAAGGAACAGGGTAATTGCTAAGAAATTGTGAAAAAACTTTCGGCTAGAATATGAGTTTTGCGTTAGGGTTAAAAAGCAGCGTTAGCCTGTCCTAACGCTGCTTTTTAATGCTCGCTGGTATTGCAGGTACAGGTGTACCGCTCACTTACGTCTATTGCGTATCCTCTTTTTTTCAATGGGACTTGCATAGCACCGGTATTACGAGTCTGCCAAAAAGTGAGCGGTACACCCTCTCCTGTCAAGACTGGTATTTTAAAGTCGGTAGTTAAGAGTTTTATGGTACAACGCCGCAGCATAAAACTCTTAACTAAAGTGCTAAAAAGTACACCCATAAACTACCTATTAACCCCTAAACCGAGGCCCTCCCACATCGCAAACACTAACAGAAATTTTTTAACCACTAATCTGCCAAACCGGACATCACTGCCACTATAATAAATATATTAACCCCTAAACCGCCGCACTCCTGCATCACAAACACTAGTTAAATATCAATAACCCCTAATCTGCCGTCCCTAACATCGCCGCCACCTACCTACATTTATTAACCCCTAATCTGCTGCCCACAACGTCGCTGCCACTATATTAAAGTTATTAACCCCTAAATCTAAGTCTAACCCTAACACCCCCTAACTTAACTAAATAGTTATTATCTATTTAATAACTACCTAGCTAAAATTAATACAAAAGTACCTGTAAAATAAAACCTGAGTGGCATGGGTGAATAACATACAACAAAATATCCAGCATCATTGACATATAAAAACTGAGAGACCACGGTTAAACCAAGCATATTAGTATACCCTACTATTAAACCAAGGGCATTAGTACACAACAGATGATATATAGCCAAGGGAGGTATGGTATCATAATAATCAGTCACTGCGTATAATGAAATGTAGTAACTATAGGGGTCCTATCTATAGAGGGGCACATACTCACAGAAATTGTTACAAATGAGTAGGGAGCTATTGTATACACATTGTTATCAAGGGGCTAGGATGATAGGAGCTTGTCATGGCTGAACGGAAATAAAGCTTAGAACATCTCCTAGAGATAAGTATGTGCTGCTGGTAAAACTACCCGATGTAACTGTTTGAATATAAGTATTAGATCAATGTGAAATCTTTAAAATAGTTACAGTTAGCTCCATAGTATGAATATATAACAGATATATTAGTCTCTCCTTCACCTATATGTATTAATCCTGTGAAGGGATTGACTTGTCCTATCCCACAGACTCGGCCGCTGTCCATAGGACAAGGACTGTTGTGTTTAAATAAGGGCAAGAGTACGCTTTAAGGTCTCAGTTGGGGATATCATAGATCAGGGTAGTGAGAGACCATCAATTAAGTAAAAGGAGTATATGGTCCTAGGTAATGGTCTAAAAGTAGGTTATATGTGTATAATCTAGCATTATCCCCTGTATAAGATAATAGTGAAATTAACCACTACAACGGTTAATGTTGCTAGCTGTGTAAGATACTATGTTGATCAGTGAGTAGTGTATCTACCTCCCCTATGCGTGGCACCCTCTGTTTGGCGATATTTGAAGGCCATTATTAATTATCAATATTCTACAAACCTCCACCCAAAACAAACAGTGAGATCTGGAATATACAGTGTAATAAAGAAAGCCTTTGACAAACTATAAGAGCGCCATCTAAATAAAAATTAGATAGGTAAGTAAACATGCTATTTATACAATTAGAGGCAGTATCTAATAACAGTGCAGGATATTATACATTACTAGTCTATAATATTTAGTATAGACATGACATAGGTTATGGACTGATACCAACTAGCCTGAGCCATTGCTGGCTGTCCTTGTGAGGCACTATGTCCTGCAGATAAAGCTCCAGATTCTAATTAAACATAGTATAAACAATCCTTCAAACACACTTAATTATGCTATGTGGGGGCGGAGGAAGGGGTGAGAGAAAGGAGTCTACGAAGGCTTCAAGGGAAGCCGACACCTGTAATGCTTGAGGTGTTTTGAAGATCTAATGAAAGTACCTTAGTAGTGTTAGTAATAAGAGAATGGGGGTGCCGCCCCAACAGGGGTGGACACCCACCCCTAGTATGTGTGAAATGAGTAACACTAGTGCAGAGGGAGGACCATATGGAGGGTCTGTCAAATCCAATGGATTTCTAAGATCTAAAGAGAGTTATGGCTACAATGCGTCATAGAACAGGTCTTAAATTAAGTGGACCTGACTAGACACCTAGGAAACAGAAGTATGATAATCCAAATGGACAGTTGGAGGGGGGGCAAGGGGACTAGTAAGCTACAAGGTGTGAGTCCAATGAGGTAAATAATGAATTTCCATTGGACTCCCATGAGGAGTTGTTGAGTTGTGTGCATAGTGCAATATGGTCTTTAATGTTCTAACCTGTAGGTTCTAGTTCTAAGCCAACTGCTTATTGGTTAAAGGCTCTTGATACCATCCAGCGTGCAAGCTATTATACATAACCTTCTAGTTACAATATACTGAAAGGAATAAAAATTAAACGCTATAAAGAATATATCCTAACAAGTACATAATTCACATAAGTAAGGACCATATAGAGCCTGTTTGTGGGAGGGAGTAGGTTGGGGGTCAGAGGAATAGTGAAAGGTCTGTAGGACTTAGAGTGGGATAAGCCAATTAAAGGGGTGAAGTGTTTTGTTTTTTTAAAAAGATGGTGGAGTTATTTGTAGTCCAAGGGGCTGGGGGAAGGACATATGATACCTTTACCTGGGACCAGACGACTGTATGCTCAGCTGGCCAACAGGCCATATTGTTGTGTATCGCATCTTGTAAGGAGGAGAATTTAGCAGGAGGGACCCAAACTCGATAGGTCTAAGGAATGAGAGTAGGAAGAGAGGGACCCACAAAAAGGCTTCTACATGCAAATAACCATTATCAAAGACCGAACAAGATATAACATAACATCCAAACAACAATGAAACATTTCCAATAAGTTAGCTTAATAGATTTATGGTATGAAATGAAATAATTTCCCTGGGGAGGCTTATTCGTCTGTGCTCTTGACCTTCAAGATCATCTGGACAGCTGACTCTGACAAATGCCCTTATGATTATGAAAGTACTACAGTTCATCTCCTTAAGAGTTGTGGATCCTGCAGGCCAGCCCCATAGTCCATTAAATGTTCTATGATCAATGATCTCCTCTGGACCAGCACTCCTGGAAGTGCCTGTATAACTGTTAGTTTCTGAAAAAAGAAAAAGTCAGGCCAGAAACAAAAAACATTGAACATGAAACATAAGAAACCACATAGCAAAAGGATACATGTGGTCCCCAGTCCTTGGGACTTTCCCCGATATGGGGAGATATCATTATTTTTTTACTCAAATGTCTTCTCTAGGTTCTGGTCTATCTTTCCTCTTTGGTTGTTGTTGAGGCCTTTTAGGTAAAGGTTGCCATTCTGGAGCTTCAGTGCTGAGTTGTCTGGGGGTGTCTGAAAGTTTTCTGTTTTATTCCGAAGAAGGAGACAGGCCTAGAGATTAAAGAAGTTTCATCCCCTGGTCTGGAGTGGAAATGATGTAGGAATGGTCTTCATGCTGAAAGAAAACCACAGGAAAACCCCACCAATACTTGACACTATTCTTTCGAAGAGACTGTGTGACCTGTTGGAAGGAGCGCCTTCTTGCGAGCGTGTGTGGGGAAAGATCATGGAAGATCTGAATTGCCTGATAGGGCTCCTTCAAATTTTTGTTTAGATATGAAGCCCTCAACAACTTCTCTTTAAAGGTATAATAATGCAGATGGATGATGACGTCTCTTGGGGTATCTGAGTTAGAATTCCGTGGACGGAGAGCTCTATGAACCCTATCAATAAGGGGATCATGATCCTGCAGGGATCCCAAGAGTTCCTTGAAAAGGCCTAACAAAAAATTGGGTCAGCAGAACTCACATCCTCCGGTATTCCCCTGTCCTCAAGGTCAGCCAGTTTAGATTCTAGGTCTGTTATCTCAGATAAGGATTGGGTATATGATAGTAAATTAGCGTGGTCCACTGCAAGGTCCTCGTGCTTTCGTTCAAGGGTTTCTGTGCGCTCACCCAATGTAATGCTAAGCAGCAGTGTTGGATCTATTTTTGCAGATGAGAGATACAAAGAACTTGGTTAACATAATATATTTATGCTTTCAAATTATGTTTTTTGTAGCTTGATTCAGATCTGAAATATGACTGAAATAATCCAGAATTTGTGAAGCAAGCAATTACTATATAAGTAGTGTTTTAGAAGTGTTTATAAGAACTAGACTGGTAAATCACTTCTGGCAGCACACTATTTAACAGCAACAATTGTTACAAGGTAAATTACATTGTAAAGGTAATTAAGAGTGAACATTTCTGAAATGGTTAACCAATGTGTACACATAACTTAAGTCTGCATATATGACAGAGTGATAAGAATAACTGTAAGTTCGGTACTTACTTTTGTTAATTTATAACTTGGAGACTTGAACAGATCGAGAGAGAGTGAGAGGAACGTTATGCTCCGGTGCTGCTCTGAGACAGAGTGGAGAGAGCACGCTGTGTGACTGCAACACAGAAAAATAGATCCGGCACTACAGTGGAAGGAAATAGTGAGACTGAAAAACAATGGTAATTGCAACTGAAGCTGTGCAGTTGAACCAGGGGGTTAGCTGATGAAGTTAGATAGGTAACATTTGCAACAAGTTTAGAATGATCCCTTTAGTTCGTAGTTACACATATTTGTAGAATTATGCAGTTAGAGTAAAAGTCTTTCTGAGTGGAAGTCCCAAAATACTCACAGTATTAGCAAGAAATGATATGTTGTATCCGAATGGGAGATAAAGATACAAAAGGATAATCCTCAATTCAGGAAACGGCTGGGCAAAAGAGCAGCTAGTGAATCTAGATTCAAATTACCAAGCAATGAATTATGGGAAAGGTAAGGCTTTATAGGGAGGATGCAAGCAGGTGATCAATCTCCTTAAAGGTATATGCATGACAGTACCCCCACTCAAAAGGAAACCCTCCGGGGTTCAAGGAGAGGGTCTATCAGGGTGTCTGTTATGAAACAAGGCAACCAAGCGATCGGCAGAAAGATTCATGGAGGGTTCCCAGGAGTCCTCATCATGAGAGTAACCCTTCCAATGAACCAAGTATTCAAGAAGTCTCCCTCGTTTCCTTGAGTCCAAAATGTCAGCGACCTCATAGTCAAGTTGATCAGTGATAACAGAATGTTTGAGTGGTAATGGTTCACCCCTAATGAGAGTATAGGGCTTCAGTAACGAGACGTGAAACGTCGGATGAATTCGTAATTCACTAGGGAGATCCAATGTAACAGCATTACTGATAATTACACGAGTAATTTGATAGGGACCAATGAATAAGGAAGTCATTTTCTTACTGGGAGCATTTAATCGTAGATGTTTGGTTGACAACCAAACTTTATCACCCTTTTTGTACTCAGGTGGTTTACTATGTCTAAGATCGTAGTAATGTTTTTGTTGTCCTTGAGCTTCAGCGATATTAGTTTTGAGGTTGGTGTGGATCTGCGAGAGGCTGTTAGTGAGTTCTTGAACAGACACTAAGTTGCTTGAATGATTTGAAAATGGATGAAAGGCAGGATTGAATCCATAATTCGCAAAAAATGGAGTGTATTTAGTAGATGAGTTGATTGTGTTATTATATGTGAACTCAGCATAGGGTAGGTAATCAAACCAGGATGTTTGTTGGTGAGAACAATAAGATCTTAAATATTGCTCAAGTACCTGATTTACCCTTTCTGTCTGGCCGTTGGATTGTGGGTGGTAGGCAGAGGATAGGTTCCTTGTGATCCCAAGAGTTGTGCACAATTGTCTCCAGAATCTGGATGTAAATTGGGATCCTCTGTCTGTAGTAATTGATAGTGGAGTACACCTAGCGCCTACTAAATAAGACCTCTGGCTTTGATAATTTGACAAGAAGGAGTCAGGAGTCCCGGTATCTTGTGAATAAATCTGAAGGCTTTTATTTGTTTAAAACAAAAAGGCAACAACTCTTGTGTTACAGAGTATACAAAGCTGCAGCTCAGGGTAGTGGTCACTGCGGCTGACGCGTTTCGGCCTTGTCCGCCGTAGTCATAGCATGTTTAGTGACCACTGCTCTGAGTTTAAAAAGGCAAAGGTTGCCTCCTATTGGGTAAAACAAAAACACACCCTTATTAAAGCTGCAAAACATTGATGTGCATTAAACAAAAAACATATAGCATATAAACTCGTCTGACTAATTCTGATATGAGATATTAAGGAATATATTAGAGATAGAAATAGAATAGTTACTAAAGAAGTTTAGGATGATTGTGTCTAAAAGTAGACTAAGAGGTTCGAACTCTCCCTTGATTAATTATATTTTTATATATTTTTTTATACTAGATTTGAAATGGATATTCTTGTTGCTAACAAGTTGAATTGTAGATATTGTCTGTTCTCAAAAGTTAGGTTAATATGTTTTTCACCTTAAAAACAGCTTAGATAATTATTAGTTTGTTTACTTGATTCCATTGTTGGAAACTAGCTAATTGTTACATGTTAGAAACGTATTCCCTTTTCTTTCTAGGGATAATTAGGTGTGTACTAGGATTGTTTTGTGTTTGAGAGAGTGTGTCATAATTTGACCAAATTCCAATCGATACGAGACTAGTTTTGAAACCCCTTTGGAACTCAAAATTAAAATTAATTTTTACACACTAACCTGTATTTGACATAGTGACTTTGGTCTGTGACTGTAATAGATGTTGAGCTTATTAGTTATTATTATTTTTATTATAGATCTGTGTGATTAAAAGATTTTAAGTGAACTCACAGTATAGATGTATTTCCAAGTCTAAACTAAGTTTGAAAGTGTCTAGGCTGATTATTAATAAATGTTAATATCCTTAAGTTTAGTGGGAAACCCCATTTAGAGTGTGCACTGGTGAACAAAACCTCGACTAATGCCAATATTAATGACACTGATGACATATTAAATCACTATATTTAATTGATACTCTGACTTGAGTTTCAATGAGTTTATTTCCAGAAATTGATTAAATCAAATTCACTATTTAGTCCTGAGGGCCATCTAGTGCCTAGTTTCAAAATCCAATAGACTTCTTCCCTTGCCAAAAGGGTCAACCTATCTCTACCCCTGATTGGGGGTAGGATGTGTTTTGCAATGGTCCAATTAAGAGTTTTTGGACTTTTATCATGCAGTTGGCAGAAGTGTGTTATTAGTGGCGTTGTGAGTGTGCCCTGTTTTATGTTGTTGACGTGTTCCCGTATTCTTGATCTGACCTCCCGTGTGGTCATACCTACATATTGTAGGTTACATTCAGAGCACGTCAAAACATAAACCACATAGGTGGCTCTACAGTTGTAACATCTGTCATGTGCAAATTGTTCACCTGTTTTTACACTGGTGAACTCACTACCGGGGGAAAGATGTTTGCAAGCTATGCAGTCATAGTAATAGCATCTGAAAACTCCCCTTGTAGTTAACCATGTGTTTTGTTCTCTGATGTTTGTATTACGGAGTTGTGTGGGAGCAATCTTATTACCAACGGTAGTGCCCCTTTTAAAAGCAAACCGAGAGCCATTTTTTACTGTGTCAACAAGGCCCTCATCCGCCATTAGTAGTGGGAAATGTTTGGAGACAATGTCACAAATTTCCCCAAATTGGTCACTGTATTTAGTTAGAAAAGTGACTTTTTGAATCTCCCCTTTTTGTTTGGTTCTATTATCTTGTGTTAGCATAGTAACTCTATCTCTTTTGCTCACCTCCTTTTTTTATGGCTGTAACCATAGATTTGGGATATTCTCGAGAGACTAATCTGCCTACCAGTTTATTTGCTTGTGTTTCATAGGTAGATTTTGTAGAGCAATTCCTAAAGGTCCTAACGAACTGACCCTTAGCTATTGCTTTGAAGACCCGGTTTGGATGATTGCTTTTAGCGTGCAAGATGGTATTCTTTGCTGAGGGTTTTCTAAAAACACTAGTTGCTATACTTCCTTTCTCTTTGTCTGGTTCCCCAACCAATGTTACATCTAGGTAATTAATGCTTTTGGTATTAAACTCAAACGTGAAACCTAGTCCTAGGGTGTTGTTGTTTAATCCTTCAATAAACTGATTAATTACTGTTGTGTCACCCTGCCAGATTACCAAAAGATCATCAATGAATCTTTTGTAAAAGGTGATATTTGGTCTGTATTGGTTCCTATCTCCATAGATGTGGGACTGCTCCCACCAACCCATGTAAAGGTTGGCATAGGAGGGGGCAAACTTGGCCCCCATAGCAGTCCCACATCTCTGGAGGTAGAATACACCATCAAAGTTGAAATAATTGTGAGTTAAAAGAAAGTTAGTAACCCGTAGTATAAAGCTAATTTGTTCGTCTTCAAACTGGCCTGATCTTACCAGGAAATGCCTAACTGCTTTTATCCCTTCTTTATGAGGTATGGAAGAGTAGAGCGATTTAACATCTATGGTTAACCAAACATTGTTCTCATTCCAACCTTCATCTTTTAGAAGGTTGAGTAGATGTTTTGTGTCTGCTAGGTGGCTCTGCAAATTTTCCACAAAAGGTTGGAGTATTGCATCCAGCCATTGTGAGAGTCTTTCTGTGAGTGAACCAATCCCACTAATGATTGGTCTGCCTTGGATCTCTGCTCCAGGTTTATGTACCTTAGGCAAGTGATTGAAAGTAGGCCTGATGGGGAATTTTACTTGTAGATAATTGAAGGTATCATCATCAAATAATCCTATTTCCCTGCCTTCGTCTAACAGATGTTCCAATTCAAATCTGAATTCATCTGTGGGGTCTTTCCTCAATTGGATATATTGTTTCTCATCTAGCAACTGTCTTTTGGCCTCATTGATGAACTGGTCTTTGTCCATCACTACAACTGAGCCGCCCTTATCTGCGGCTCTTATGACTAAATTTTCATTTTTCTGTAACCCTATCAGGGCCTCTTTTTCTTTCAAAGATAAATTTGCTTTTTTCTTGCCCTGAAAACTAGTTGTGGTGGCGAGTGTTGTGAGGTCCTTTTCTGGAAAATTTCTAGTATGTGTCCCCTGCTTTGTATAGGATAAAACGTAGAATTACCTTTAAATTTGGGTAAAGAAATATTGTTAGTTTGCCCCACAGCCCCTTGTGCATATAGTTCATCAAGAGCTACTACGTCACAATCTTCACTGAAAGTGAGATCAGATTCAATTGGTGGATTAACATTTTCATCTGTTGAATCCTGTGTGTCTTGTTTAAAGTGTTTTTTTAGTGTTAATGTCCTAATTAATCTATTAACATCTAGTAGTAGAAAAGAGGGTATCACACAAAATATCAATAAAAGCAGGTGAAAATGTTATCAATTTATCTAAACATATATTAACAGAGGTTGAAATAAAGGTTTTGAACAAAGGTTTGAATTTTGTCCCCACAGCAGACTTTAATTTGTTCTCAACACTACTAGATGTTAATAGATTAATTAGGACATAGAGTCTTGATAAAGGTCTCTTTGTGACCGAAACGCGTCGACTGGTAAGCACAATTTCATTTTCTATTGATCTAAAAACAATCTACACCATCATATCTTTCTTTTACAGAAGGATCATCCAGGGATTATAACAAAATATTTGCCAAGAAGATAGAATTTTGGGTTGGAAAACGGCTAGCAAATACTGACACTGCTATTCAGTATAAAACACTTGGAAAATCACCATTACTATTGCTGTTAGGATTCACAACACTTTAAGGATTATTGTTTTTTCTTAAAGAGACACACTACTTATTATAATTTATTGTTGGATTATTTTTTCTATTAAGTTTTCACTGTTGGACTATTTTTTGGACTATTATTTACATGTATATAAGTTACTATTGGAACCACAATGTTTTTGTAAATTTTTGGTTTTTCATTTTCCACAATCTTTGTTCTTAATTCACGGTTTTTGAAGATCAACCTATTTTTTGACCATTAATATCTTTTGTAGACTAATTTTTGCACACAACTTTTTTGATACACATTCTTTACATTGACTTATTGCTGTCACAATATTTTTTACTTGACAATGCGTATGTGGTAAACACACAGTTAAAGGTTTTACTCAGAGCCTTACACATTAGTCACTATTGGCAATATTTAGTATTGCATAGAATCGAGAACATTATTGGTTAGATAATATTATATAACTGATTAATATATTTCACCTATTATGTGTATGTGGTAAACACAAAGTTGAATTTTTGTTGTGAGCCTTATACTTAATTTGGAATTTTTTAGGAATATTTTTTAAGAGCATTGTTTGCACAATTTTAAATGCCATATCTGCTATTTAACTATTTGTTTTAACTATTCATTTAGCTATTATTGCTGTACAAATTTGTGTATGTGTATATGGTAAACACAAAGTTGAATTTCTGTTGTGAGCCTTATACTAAATTTGGAATTTTTTATGAATATTTTTAAGAGCAATGTTTGCACAATTTTAAATGCTATATCCGTTACATAACTATTTGTTTTAACTATTCATTTAGCTATTATTGTTGTATAAATTTGATTGTTTATACATGGATCCATGTTTTTAACTTATTTGTGTACTCAATAAATTGTTTATTGTAATCGTTTGACAATATTGCATTAGGTCCAGACCCAGCCTTCGTATAGTTGGCGCTTTGGTATACCTTATTAGTCTGTAGTAATTGATTTAGGAAGTCCATGCAGTTTTACAATGTTGGTGAGGAACAATTGAGCAGTTAAAGAAGCTGAAGGTAATTTAGACGTAGGAATAAAATGTGCCATTTTAGTGAAATGGTCTACGACAACGAGGATTGTGGTGTGATTAGAGGATTTAGGCAATTCGATGATAAAGTCCATAGCTACTTCAGACCATGGTGAAGAGGGTATGGGTAAAGATAGAAGCAGCCCATATGGTTTATGTTTCTGAGGTTTAGTTTGAACACAGGTAGGACATGATCTAATGTAAGCAGAAATCTTGTCAATCATCCTAGGCCACCAAAAAGAGCGTTGTAGAAGTTCCGCTGTTTTCTTAATGCCAGGATGTCCAGCAAGTAGTGTATCATGTACTAGATGGATTACCTTGTCTTGTTCAGATGGAGGAATATATAAGAGATTATCATAATAATGCAGATTATCAGTATCCTTTCTCAGGGACAAACGAGGAAGGTCGGTATCATTTTCTTGGGCAGTACGTATTTGGTCCTGAATGGTGCTATTTAAGGCAATGATTTGTTCTGTCGGTATTACAGTTGAGGGTTTAGAAAGTGATGCTAGAGAGACAGGCAGTCGAGACAGAGCGTCAGCCTTTCCATTACGAGAACCTGGACGGTGAACGATGATATAATGGAATCTAGCGAAGTATAGACTCCAACGAACTTGTCTCGCGGAGAGAGTTCTATTTGTTTGTAGATACTCGATGTTCTTGTGATCAGTATAGATTACTATCGGTTTCTCTGTGCCTTCTAGAAGGTTTTTATGGCAAGGAGCTCTTTTTCCCCTATGGGGTAATTTAATTCAGAAGTTGTCATAGCTCTGGAATAAAAGGCTATTGGATGTAGAGGTGACTCTATAGACTGTCTCTGTGATAAGATAGCACCGACTGCGTAGTCACTTGCATCAACTTCGAGAACATATTGCAAAGTATTATCCGGGAAGTGCAATATAGGTGCAGTAGTGAATTTGTTTTTTAGTAACTGAAAGGCGTCTTCAGCTTCAGTGGTCCAAATGAATTTTGTATTTTTTCCTGTTAATCTAGTGAGTGGTTTCACAATGGAGGAAAATCCACCGATGAATTTCCTATAAAAATTAGAAAATCCAAGAAATTTTTGGACATGTTTTTTAGATGTGGGTGTTGGCCAATTGGTGATGGTGGACACCTTGTCATCTTGCATTTTAATACCCTGTGGACTAATCCGATAACCAAGAAAGGACAATTCTGTGACATGAAATAAACACTTCTCGGGCTTTGTGAATAATTGATGCCTTCTTAACCTCTCCAATACAGTCCTGACATGTTGAATATGTTGATCTAAAGTTTGTGAATAGATCAAGATATCATCTAGGTAGATGATCATATATACATCTAGAAGGTCATGAAAAATATAATTAACAAAAAACTGAAAAGTCGCAGGGGCATTACAAAGCCCGAATGGCATGACCCTGTACTCAAATAGGCCATACCTGGTACGGAACGCTGTTAACCATTCATCCCCACTACGTATCCTAACCAAATTATAGGCACCTCTGAGATCTAATTTGGTGTATATTTTAGCAGAGGATAGTCTTTCCAGTAATTCAGGGATGAGTGGGAGGGGGTACCTGTTTTTCCTAGTAACTTTATTCAGAGCCCTGTAATCTATAATAGGTCTTAGTGTATCATCTTTGTTCCAAACAAAGAACATCCCAGCCCCTGCTGGAGAGGTTGAGGGTGTGATAAACCCTTTTTTGAGGTTTTCATCAAGATATTGCTTTAAATCTTTTAACTCAGGCTGTAAGAGAGGGTAAATACGTCCAACCGGAATTGGGGAACCAGGTAGGAGTTCAATTGGACAGTCATAACTCCTATGCGGAGGAAGTGTCTCCTCCTTTTTATCAAACACATCTAGATAGTTATGGTATACTTTAGGAATGGTCTCAATATTAGTTACCGATAAATTACAGTGAGAATAACAATGCTTTTTGCAATATTGTGAAGGAAATGTGAGTGATAGGTCAGACCATTGTATATGGGGTTGATGTGTACGCAACCAATTCAACCCTAGTACTATAGGGAATAGAGGTGAGGTAGTAACATCAAAGGATAAATACTCACTATGCCCTTCATGAGTTGAAACAAGAAGTGGTATGGTATGTGTAGTGAAAGGTCCGTATGAGGAGGAAGTGCCATCAAAAACCCGCAAAACAACCGGAGAAGATTTTTTTATAGTGGGTATTTTATTAATGTTAACAACAGAACAATCAATGAAAGCACCAGATGCGCCAGAATCAATGATGGCTTGAACCTTAATCTGATGATGGTCCCACTGTAAAATAACAGAAAGAGAACAGTAATGGGAAGTAGCAATATGAGAATTGAACATTGAATAATTCTGGTGTATTTTACCTCTTTTATTCTTTAAGAGATTAGGACAGTCTTTCAATCCATGTGCTTTTGATCCACAATACAGACATAGATTGTTCAGCTTCCTTCTGGCCTTTTCTTCTGGTGTAAGTGGTCCTCTAACCACGCCAATATCCATTGGTTCTTCTGAGGATTTTTGTGTGGGTATATACTGTTTATGTTTGGGTATGTCTACTATCCCCCTCTCTTTTTTCCGCTCTCTCAATCTCCTATCAATTGATATCGATAGTGTCATAAGGTTTTTTTAAGTTTCAGGGAGCTCTGTTCTAGCTAACTCGTCTTTTAAAGCTTCAGACAAGCCTAACCGAAATTGGTTTTTTAAACTTATATTGTTCCATTCACTATCCATAGCCCATCTTTTGAAATCTGAAATATACTCCTCTACTGGCCTTTTTAGTTGTTTTAATGATCGCAAATTATTTTCAGCGGTTAATTGTTTTTGTGGATCATCATACAGATTTGACATGGCTGCAAAAAAGGAGTCTAATGAATTTAGAATAGGGTCATTCGTCTCATAGAATGTATTTGCCCATGCTCTTGGTTCAGCACGTAAAAAAGAAATAACTGTGAGAACCTTTTGTCTGTCATTATAGTAAGATCTGGGTTTTAAATCAAATAACAAATAACATGCATTTGTAAAACTACGAAATTGAGATCTATCCCCATAAAACTTGTCTGGGGGGCTTACAATGGGTTCAGGATGTGAATCTGTAGTAGCAGATTTTGTAGTTACAGTATCTTTAATTACTGTTCTCAATGTTTCATTTTGTATCTGCAATTCCCTTAAACCTTGTCCTAATTGGTCAACTCTCTGTGAAAGGTTTTGCATGTGTGTAGTGATATCTGCAGGATCCATTTTTTAGGCTTGGCAATATGTAATGCTAAGCAGCAGTGTTGGATCTATTTTTGCAGATGAGAGATACAAAGAACTTGGTTAACATAATATATTTATGCTTTCAAATTATGTTTTTTGTAGCTTGATTCAGATCTGAAATATGACAGAATTTGTGAAGCAAGCAATTACTATATAAGTAGTGTTTTAGAAGTGTTTATAAGAACTACTGGTAAATCACTTCTGGCAGCACACTATTTAACAGCAACAATTGTTACAAGGTAAGTTACATTGTAAAGGTAATTAAGAGTGAACATTTCTGAAATGGTTAACCAATGTGTACACATAACTTAAGTCTGCATATATGACAGAGTGATAAGAATAACTGTAAGTCCGGTACTTACTTTTGTTAATTTATAACTTGGAGACTTGAACAGATTGAGAGAGAGTGAGAGGAACGTTATGCTCCGGTGCTGCTCTGAGACAGAGTGGAGAGAGCACGCTGTGTGACTGCAACACAGAAAAGTAGATCCGGCACTACAGTGGAAGGAAATAGTGAGACTGAAAAACAATGGTAATTGCAACTGAAGCTGTGAAGTTGAACCAGGGGGTTAGCTGATGAAGATAGGTAACATTTGCAACAAGTTTAGAATGATTCCTTTAGTTCGTAGTTACACATATTTGTAGAATTATGCAGTTAGAGTAAAAGTCTTTCTGAGTGGAAGTCCCAAAATACTCACAGTATTAGCAAGAAATGATATGTTGTATCCGAATGGGAGATAAAGATACAAAAGGATAATCCTCAATTCAGGAAACGGCTGGGCAAAAGAGCAGCTAGTGAATCTAGCAAGGATTCAAATTACCAAGCAATGAATTATGGGAAAGGTAAGGCTTTATAGGGAGGATGCAAGCAGGTGATAAATCTCCTTAAAGGTATATGCATGACACCCAAGGAAGAAATGTCCCTTTTAAGCTCTAACAGAAGCCTTAAGATCCTGCTTTAAGGATGTTTAATGTGTGTCCATTTTATCCAATAAGGCCTTAATAGACTCCATAATGGAAGAGTGTGAGGATATAGATCTGTCCATAGAGTGATAATCCGTTTTATGGGTACCCTTAAGTGAGAATGTTGATTACCTGGAATCCTCATCTGATCCCTCTTGATCTGGCAGGATTTTACTGTTGAAATGATCCGCTAGGGTCCTCTAAGGTTTGTCTGTCTGTTTCTGTTTTTTTCTTTTGAGAATGCACCATTTGGAAATGTGGATAGTTATAACAGTAAGTTGAATATGGGAACTGCTGGTTGCTAATTCCATGAAATAGCAGACTAGGTTGAAGGGGGAGAGTGTACCCGGTACCCCGTATTTATGTGGTCTACTCCAGCATAATTAAATGTCCACTGTGAGACAGATAAACAAGGGATGTAATGATAGGGGGGAGCAGCCTGGTGACAAAGATGTTTAGACCTCTTCTCCTGGGGAGATGCTCCCTCAGAGCAATGTGGGTGAAGGGGTGTGGATATGACCCACAGGCAAGAGTGCCAGTGGAAAAGGGAGGAGAAGAGTCAGTCAGAAGGTACCATAAGCCAAGGATATAGTACGGATACTAATAGGCCTGCATCTGCTGCAGTATAAATGTAGGGAAGAGAACTTTTTGTCCACTGGCAGGAGGAGTTTAGTAAAGAAGTAGATTTACCGCAAGCTCCCTGTGTCTCTTAATCTGTTAACAACAAGTGACAGTCAAAGGACGTATACTTCAGAACTATAGTTGTAGAAATGATTGTAGGCCTCTGAAGTGAAGGCAGGGCTAGTAATTTACATTTCTATTAATTTTAGATATGTGAAGCCTCCTTTAATTCCCATACAGTTGTTCCACTCCCGCACCCAACTGATTTAATGTAGACCCAGAGGCCCAGGTAAGTGTAAATTAGTGAAGGCCTTGTGCAGGTGTGGGCTGGAGGAATTGCGCACTTACTAAGTTAGGCAAGATGGCGGCCCACGCCAAAAGAACAGGCCTCTCCCGTAGACACCGAGGGTGACCGGAGCTCTCTCCAAGGGACTAGATGCAGCTGAGAGGTCCCCCTGCTAGCTGGAAAGTTGGAGAGTGATGATCTAAGGTGAGTAGAGTTGAGATGGACTGCAGCCACGTCCAAAGTAGCACCCTGGCTGTTTGTTGGGATAAGTACCTTCAAGTTCTCTAGGCTCTGGTGTTCTAAGCAAGACCTGCCAGCGGATGCAGCAGACTGTCGATCTCCACCAGGTCCCCTGTTGCACAACGCTGCTGAGAGGGCTCCGAGCTCCCTGCAAAGTGAAATTGCTCACTGATCCCGAAGCTTCAGTGGCAGGATGTTCGGGGGAGTCCTCCAGGGAAATCAGCAGGCTCCTAAGTAAGGTCCGATTTGAAGGGGCAAAAAAAAATAAGAAATGTCCCACTATTTAAGGGTATACCTCGTAGAAAGGCAGATAGGGCTTGTTAATTTTTTTTGTGGTATTGCTATAAATTTTGAATCTTTTGCATTGATAGCAGAGCTACAGACAAACACGTCTGCTCTCTCTGCTAGATAGCTCCGCCCCCCCATTTCCTAAGAAGTTTTAATGGCATCAGGATTTGGAAGCAGAAGGTGATAGCTAATGAAATCCATTTATATACAGTTAATAAAGTTTAAATTCCTTAAGAGAGAGTGGGAGAGAGAAAGAAAGCAAAAGAGAGGGGGGAGAGAAAGCTCAAAAGAGAGGGGAGAGAGAGAGTGCGCAAAAGAGAGGGGTAAAGAGAGCACATAAGAGAGGGGGGAGAGAGCACTAAAGAGAGGGGGAAGAGAGAGAGCAAGGGGTGGGGCCGCTGTACTACAAAAAATGGCCTGTGTGCACGGGCTTTAGGACTAGTCATTGTTATAAATGGTGTTTTTTTAATGCATGTTACTCATCTACCTGTGCCAGGCAATGGGATACGAAGTGCTATTCTTCTATTGGTGTTAGTGAAGGATTATTACACAGTGTGCTGCTCTCTGTGCAGCTCTTTGTCTTAGTGAAGGGGTTAATACACAGTGTAGATCTCTGTGCTAGTGAAGTGTTAGTACACACTGTGCTACTCTCTGTGCTAGTGAAGGGTTATTACACACTTTGCAGCTTTCTGTGCTAGTGAAGGGTTAATAAAAACTGTGCTGCTCTCTGTGCTAGTGAAGGGTTATACACACTGTGCTGATCTCTGTGCTAGTGAAGGGTTAATACAAAATGGCTGCTCTCTGTGCTAGTGAAGGGTTAATACACACTGTGCTGCTCTTTGGGCTAGTTAAGGTTTAATACACACTGTGCTGCTATCTGTGCTAGTGAAGGGTTAATACACACTGTGCTGATCTCTGTGCTAGTGAAGGGTTAATACACACTGCTGCTCTCTGTGCTAGTGAAGGGTTAATACATACTGTGCTACTCTCCATGCTAGTGAAGGGTTAATACACACTGTGCTACTCTCTGTGCTAGTAAAGGGTTAATACTCACTGTGCTGCTCTCTGTGCTAGTGAAGGGTTAATACATACTGTGCTACTCTCCATGCTAGTGAAGGGTTAATACATAGTGTGCTACTCTCTGTGCTAGTGAAGGGTTAATACATACTGTGCTACTCTCCATGCTAGTGAAGGGTTAATACACACTGTGCTACTCTCTGTGCTAGTAAAGGGTTAATACTCACTGTGTTACTATTTGTGCTAGTGAAGGGTTAATACATACTGTGCTGCTCTCTGTGCTAGTGAAGGGTCAATACACACTGCTGCTCTCTGTGCTAGTGAAGGGTTAATACATACTGTGCTACTCTCCATGCTAGTGAAGGGTTAATACACACTGTGCTACTCTCTGTGCTAGTAAAGGGTTAATACTCACTGTGTTACTATTTGTGCTAGTGAAGGGTTAATACATACTGTGCTACTCTTTGTGCTAGTGAAGGGTTAATACACACTGTGCAGCTCTCTGTGCTAGTGAATGCATACCCCCCAACTGTCCCGATTTTCGCGGGACAGTCCCGATTTTAGAGGTCTGTCCCCCTGTCCCGGGTTGCTAGCCATCTGTCCCGATTTGCCCCAGGCATTTAAAAAAAATAAAAAAAAATTTTTAAATTCTATTGGGCCCATACTCAGAAGCAGCTGGCTTTGCTTTCACAGGGTTAGATACCTGTTACATTCCCTGTGGAAAAGGAATGGTGTGTGGGTTAAGCAGGGGTAAGAAGGCTGTATACACTCTGACCACGGGTAATGGTGACCTCTCTAACCTACCTCTGGTAGTGATAATGTGTAACCCCTGGTGATAATACTAGCATGCCTTCAGTTTTATACAATGAGCAGTGCTAACACCAGGGTAACGAACAGTGGCAGCCGCAGACTGCCAGCTAATGTGCTTGCCAACCCCAGGACCCCATACAATGAATTACAGATACCCATATATGATGTAGTGTTTGTGTCTATCTGTATCCATAACTGTGTGTGTGCATCTGTATGTATAAGTTTATGCTATGTAGTGTGTGTGTGTGTGTCTGCATGTATAAATGTAAGCTATGTAGTGTGTGTATGTGTATCTGTATGTATAAGTGTGTATCTGCATGTATAAGTGTATGCTATGTAGTGTGTGTCTGCATGTATAAGTGTATACTATGTAGTGTCTGTGTATCTGCAATTATAAGTGTATGCTGCATGTATAAGTGTATGCTATGTAGTGTGTGTATGTGTATCTGTATGTATAAGTGTGTATCTGCATGTATAAGTGTATGCTATGTAGTGTGTGTCTGCATGTATAAGTGTATACTATGTAGTGTCTGTGTATCTGCAATTATAAGTGTATGCTGCATGTATAAGTGTATGCTATGTAATCTGTGTGTATCTGTATCCATAACTGTGTGTGTGTATCTGTATGTATAAATGTAAGCTATGTAGTGTGTGTATGTGTATCTGTATGTATAAGTGTGTATCGGCATAAGTGTATGGTATGTAGTGTGTGTCTGCATGTATAAGTGTATACTATGTAGTGTCTGTGTATCTGCAATTATAAGTGTATGCTGCATGTATAAGTGTATGCTATGTAATCTGTGTGTGTGTGTGTGTGTGTATCTTCCTGTATTAGTGTATGCTATGTAGTGTGTGTGTATCTTTTTGTGTAACTGTATGCTATGTAGTGTGTGTGTATCTGCATGTATAAATGTATGCTATGTAGTGTGCATGTATCTGTATGTGTAAGTGTATGCTATGTAGTGTGTGTGTGTATCTGCATGTATAAGTGTATGCTATGTAGTGTGTGTGTATCTGCATGTGTAAGTGTATGCTATGTAGTGTGTGTGTATCTGCATGTATAAGTGTATGCTATGTAGTGTGCGTGTATCTGCATGTGTAAGTGTATGCTATGTAGTGTGCTACTGTGCATTTTTGCTGACTTTAAAGGCCAGAATCTAGAATATTAATGGGGAATGCAGAGAGCAGTTTTTAAGAATTTATTATTAAATGTCCAATTAAGATAAAAATATTTAGCAATGTCTTTGCAAAGGCTAATTAAATACATAGCTCACATAGCCATACCAGTGGTTTGAGCTTGTGTTTGATTTGCTGCCTGTGTATTAAAATATATGACTTTATTTAGAATTTTATTTATATTACCTTCGTCTTATGATTTTTTACACACTGTGCTGCTCTTTGTGCTAGTGAAGGGTTAACATAGTTGCCAACATTTGAATTTTTTTTTCCAGAGACACTTTGCAGCTATCAATTACCTGTATGAAAATTTTTACCAAACTCCCTGTCCTAAAGCCCCGCCCACTTTGCCAAACCCACATAATTAGCATAATGTAGCTCCGCCTATTTGCTCTGCCCATTGTAATTTTACCTATGTGTTTAACCCACTGTGGCCATTAAACAGAGTCCTACAGCAAGTAGTGCAAACATGGCACACGATTATTATATTTAATTTGAATACTACTCTACACTATATATCACTAGATAACATTCTAGCTGTAAAACTGGAAGTAACAAATCTCTAAGAATGTTACTAGCAGTTGTCAAGCAAGACTTTTGATAGTTAATATTATTTCTATTCTAATTAACAAAATACTTCTTGCTTCTATCCCATAAACTATAGGTGCATGTGACTTCCAAATAGCTTCAAAATAAATAGCTTTACCTTTAAAGGGGCAGTAAAGCATGTGAGGCTTATCACATCATGAGTGTCTCTAACTGGAGAACAAGCATTTAAACCTAGGTTACAACAGTCATGGCAGTGCCCATTAAACTAAAACTTTACACCTATATCTTCAGTTAAAGTGCAAATAATTAAAAAAACAAACAAACATGTGAGCCCATTATCCTCAGGCTTTTCTTTAGTGTGAATACATTATTACAATTTAGTAAATGGTGTTTAATGCTTGAAGCATAAATGATGTGATAAGGCTCACATGCTTTACTGTCCCTTTAAAGGTAAAGCTATTTATTTTGAAGCTATTTGGAACTGGAAGTCACATGCATCTATAGTTTATGGTTTATGGGATAGAAGCAATAAGTATTTTGTTAATTAGAAATGCTTCTCACACTAGCAGCAAAAACGTCAAGAAAGTCACAGTTTTTTTTCTCTTTAAAAAAAAATAAAAAATGATGCGATTCATTCCTTCACGGTCACCTGAGCAGCACATATTTTGCAGCAGAGCCGGTTCAGTAATATTGAAAGATTAGAACAACCAATGATTGTCCCACCTTGCCTCCTGGCTGGAAACACCGCTTCTGACTCTCACCTCTGGCTCGTCCACTGATCGGCTCTGCAGAGTTAGTTTAGGGTGTGTGTCCTGCTGTCGCACTTGCAGCGTGTGAGAAGGGCCTGAGCGGCAACGCAGGGTCACGTGATGGTGATGTCCGTGCTGTCGTCACAGCCTGACCGTGCGACCGGATCGCAAGATAGAGGTTGTTAGATAGGGAGGAGGAGTGACACATGATCGCGCTAACTTAGCTCAGTGCAACCTCTACAGCTAGCATGTTGTCAGATTGGGAGGAGGAGTGACACATGATCGCGCTAACTTAGCTCAGTGCAACCTCTACAGCTAGCATGTTGTCAGATTGGGAGGAGGAGTGACACATGATCGCGCTAACTTAGCTCAGTGCAACCTCTACAGCTAGCATGTTGTCAGATTGGGAGGAGGAGTGACACATGATCGCGCTAACTTAGCTCAGTGCAACCTCTACAGCTAGCATGTTGTCAGATTGGGAGGAGGAGTGACACATGATCGCGCTAACTTAGCTCAGTGCAACCTCTACAGCTAGCATGTTGTCAGATTGGGAGGAGGAGTGACACATGATCGCGCTAACTTAGCTCAGTGCAGCCTCTACAGCTAGCATGTTGTCAGATTGGGAGGAGGAGTGACACATGATCGCGCTAACTTAGCTCAGTGCAACCTCTACAGCTAGCATGTTGTCAGATTGGGAGGAGGAGTGACACATGATCGCGCTAACTTAGCTCAGTGCAACCTCTACAGCTAGCATGTTGTCAGATTGGGAGGAGGAGTGACACATGATCGCGCTAACTTAGCTCAGTGCAGCCTCTAAAGCTAGCATGTTGTCAGATTGGGAGGAGGAGTGACACATGATCGCGCTAACTTAGCTTAGTGCAACCTCTAAAGCTAGCATGTTGTCAGATTGGGAGGAGGAGTGACACATGATCGCGCTAACTTAGCTCAGTGCAGCCTCTAAAGCTAGCATGTTGTCAGATTGGGAGGAGGAGTGACACATGATCGCGCTAACTTAGCTCAGTGCAGCCTCTACAGCAAGCAGGTTGTCAGATTGGGAGGAGGAGTGACACATAATCGCGCTAACTTAGCTTAGTGCAACCTCTAAAGCTAGCATGTTGTCAGATAGGGAGGAGGAGTGACACATGATCGCGCTAACTTAGCTTAGTGCAACCTCTAAAGCTAGCATGTTGTCAGATTGGGAGGAGGAGTGACACATAATCGCGCTAACTTAGCTCAGTGCAACCTCTAAAGCTAGCATGTTGTCAGATTGGGAGGAGGAGTGACACATAATCGCGCTAATTTAGCTCAGTGCAGCCTCTAAAGCTAGCATGTTGTCAGATTGGGAGGAGGAGTGACACATGATCGCGCTAACTTAGCTCAGTGCAACCTCTAAAGCTAGCATGTTGTCAGATTGGGAGGAGGAGTGACACATGATCGCGCTAATTTAGCTCAGTGCAACCTCTACAGCTAGCATGTTGTCAGATTGGGAGGAGGAGTGACACATGATCGCGCTAATTTAGCTCAGTGCAACCTCTACAGCTAGCATGTTGTCAGATTGGGAGGAGGAGTGACACAAGATCGCGCTAACTTAGCTCAGTGCAGCCTCTACAGCTAACATGTTGTCAGATTGGGAGGAGGAGTGACACATAATCGCGCTAACTTAGCTCAGTGCAACCTCTACAGCTAGCAGGTTGTCAGATTGGGAGGAGGAGTGACACATGATCGCGTTAATTTAGCTCAGTGCAGCCTCTACAGCTAGCATGTTGTCAGATTGGGAGGAGGAGTGACACATGATCGCGCTAACTTAGCTCAGTGCAACCTCTACAGCTAGCATGTTCATTGTCAGATTGGGAGGAGGAGTGACACATGATCGCGCTAACTTAGCTCAGTGCAACCTCTACAGCTAGCATGTTCATTGTCAGATTGGGAGGAGGAGTGACACATGATCGCGCTAACTTAGCTCAGTGCAGCCTCTACAGCTAGCATGTTCATTGTCAGATTGGGAGGAGGAGTGACATATGATCGCGCTAGCGCAGCTAGCTTAACTCAGTGCAGCCTCTACAGCTAGCATGTTCATTGTCAGATTGGGAGGAGGAGTGACACATGATCGCGCTAGCGCAGCTAGCTTAACTCAGTGCATCCTCTACAGCTAGCATGTTGTCAGATTGGGAGGAGGAGTGACACATGATCACGCTAACTTAGCTCAGTGCAGCCTCTACAGCTAGCATGTTGTCAGATTGGGAGGAGGAGTGACACATGATCGCGCTAACTTAGCTCAGTGCAGCCTCTAAAGCTAGCAGGTTGTCAGATTGGGAGGAGGAGTGACACATGATCACGCTAACTTAGCTCAGTGCAACCTCTACAGCTAGCATGTTCATTGTCAGATTGGGAGGAGGAGTGACACATGATCGCGCTAACTTAGCTCAGTGCAACCTCTAAAGCTAGCATGTTGTCAGATTGGGAGGAGGAGTGACACATGATCGCGCTAACTTAGCTCAGTGCAACCTCTAAAGCTAGCATGTTCATTGTCAGATTGGGAGGAGGAGTGACACATGATCGCGCTAACTTAGCTCAGTGCAACCTCTACAGCTAGCATGTTGTCAGATTGGGAGGAGGAGTGACACATGATCGCGCTAACTTAGCTCAGTGCAACCTCTACAGCTAGCATGTTGTCAGATTGGGAGGAGGAGTGACACATGATCGCGCTAACTTAGCTCAGTGCAACCTCTACAGCTAGCATGTTGTCAGATTGGGAGGAGGAGTGACACGTGATCGCGCTAACTTAGCTCAGTGCAGCCTCTAAAGCTAGCATGTTCATTGTCAGATTGGGAGGAGGAGTGACACATAATCGCGTTAACTTAGCTCAGTGCAACCTCTACAGCTAGCATGTTGTCAGATTGGGAGGAGGAGTGATACATGATCGCGCTAACTTAGCTCAGTGCAACCTCTACAGCTAGCATGTTCATTGTCAGATTGGGAGGAGGAGTGACACATGATCGCGCTAACTTAGCTCAGTGCAACCTCTACAGCTAGCATGTTCATTGTCAGATTGGGAGGAGGAGTGACACATAATCGCGTTAATTTAGCTCAGTGCAGCCTCTACAGCTAGCATGTTGTCAGATTGGGAGGAGGAGTGACACATGATCGCGCTAACTTAGCTCAGTGCAACCTCTAAAGCTAGCATGTTGTCAGATTGTGAGGAGGAGTGACACATGATTTCGTTAACTTAGCTCAGTGCAGCCTCTACAGCTAGCAGGTTGTCAGATTGGGAGGAGGAGTGACACATGATCGCGCTAACTTAGCTCAGTGCAACCTCTACAGCTAGCATGTTGTCAGATTGGGAGGAGGAGTGACACATGATCGCGCTAACTTAGCTCAGTGCAGCCTCTAAAGCTAGCATGTTGTCAGATTGGGAGGAGGAGTGACACATGATCGCGCTAACTTAGCTCAGTGTAACCTCTAAAGCTAGCATGTTGTCAGATTGGGAGGAGGAGTGACACATGATCGTGCTAACTTAGCTCAGTGCAGCCTCTACAGCTAGCATGTTCATTGTCAGATTGGGAGGAGGAGTGACACATGATCGCGCTAACTTAGCTCAGTGCAGCCTCTAAAGCTAGCATGTTCATTGTCAGATTGGGAGGAGTGACACATGATCGCGCTAACTTAGCTCAGTGCAGCCTCTACAGCTAGCATGTTCATTGTCAGATTGGGAGGAGGAGTGACACATGATCGCGCTAACTTAGCTCAGTGCAACCTCTACAGCTAGCATGTTGTCAGATTGGGAGGAGGAGTGACACATAATCGCGCTAACTTAGCTCAGTGCAACCTCTAAAGCTAGCATGTTCATTGTCAGATTGGGAGGAGGAGTGACACATGATCGCGCTAATTTAGCTCAGTGCAGCCTCTACAGCTAGCATGTTGTCAGATTGGGAGGAGGAGTGACACATAATCGCGCTAATTTAGCTCAGTGCAGCCTCTAAAGCTAGCATGTTGTCAGATTGGGAGGAGGAGTGACACATAATCGCGCTAACTTAGCTCAGTGCAGCCTCTACAGCTAGCATGTTGTCAGATTGGGAGGAGGAGTGACACATGATTGCGCTAACTTAGCTCAGTGCAACCTCTAAAGCTAGCATGTTGTCAGATTGGGAGGAGGAGTGACACATAATCGCGCTAACTTAGCTCAGTGCAGCCTCTACAGCTAGCATGTTGTCAGATTGGGAGGAGGAGTGACACATAATCGCGCTAACTTAGCTCAGTGCAGCCTCTACAGCTAGCATGTTCATTGTCAGTTTGGGAGGAGGAGTGACACATGATCGCGCTAACTTAGCTCAGTGCAGCCTCTACAGCTAGCATGTTCATTGTCAGATTGGGAGGAGGAGTGACACATGATCGCGCTAACTTAGCTCAGGGCAACCTCTAAAGCTAGCATGTTGTCAGATTGGGAGGAGGAGTGACACATAATCGCGCTAACTTAGCTCAGTGCAGCCTCTACAGCTAGCATGTTCATTGTCAGATTGGGAGGAGGAGTGACACATGATCGCGCTAACTTAGCTTAGTGCAACCTCTAAAGCTAGCATGTTGTCAGATTGGGAGGAGGAGTGACACATGATCGCGCTAACTTAGCTCAGTGCAGCCTCTAAAGCTAGCATGTTGTCAGATTGGGAGGAGGAGTGACACATGATCGCGCTAACTTAGCTCAGTGCAGCCTCTACAGCAAGCAGGTTGTCAGATTGGGAGGAGGAGTGACACATAATCGCGCTAACTTAGCTTAGTGCAACCTCTAAAGCTAGCATGTTGTCAGATAGGGAGGAGGAGTGACACATGATCGCGCTAACTTAGCTTAGTGCAACCTCTAAAGCTAGCATGTTGTCAGATTGGGAGGAGGAGTGACACATAATCGCGCTAACTTAGCTCAGTGCAGCCTCTAAAGCTAGCATGTTGTCAGATTGGGAGGAGGAGTGACACATGATCGCGCTAACTTAGCTCAGTGCAGCCTCTACAGCTATCATGTTGTCAGATTGGGAGGAGGAGTGACACATGATCGCGCTAACTTAGCTCAGTGCAACCTCTAAAGCTAGCATGTTGTCAGATTGGGAGGAGGAGTGACACATAATCGCGTTAATTTAGCTCAGTGCAGCCTCTAAAGCTAGCATGTTGTCAGATTGGGAGGAGGAGTGACACATGATCGCGCTAACTTAGCTCAGTGCAGCCTCTACAGCTAGCATGTTGTCAGATTGGGAGGAGGAGTGACACATGATCGCGCTAACTTAGCTCAGTGCAACCTCTAAAGCTAGCATGTTGTCAGATTGGGAGGAGGAGTGACACATGATCGCGCTAATTTAGCTCAGTGCAACCTCTACAGCTAGCATGTTGTCAGATTGGGAGGAGGAGTGACACAAGATCGCGCTAACTTAGCTCAGTGCAGCCTCTACAGCTAACATGTTGTCAGATTGGGAGGAGGAGTGACACATAATCGCGCTAACTTAGCTCAGTGCAACCTCTACAGCTAGCAGGTTGTCAGATTGGGAGGAGGAGTGACACATGATCGCGTTAATTTAGCTCAGTGCAGCCTCTACAGCTAGCATGTTGTCAGATTGGGAGGAGGAGTGACACATGATCGCGCTAACTTAGCTCAGTGCAACCTCTACAGCTAGCATGTTCATTGTCAGATTGGGAGGAGGAGTGACACATGATCGCGCTAACTTAGCTCAGTGCAACCTCTACAGCTAGCATGTTCATTGTCAGATTGGGAGGAGGAGTGACACATGATCGCGCTAACTTAGCTCAGTGCAGCCTCTACAGCTAGCATGTTCATTGTCAGATTGGGAGGAGGAGTGACACATGATCGCGCTAACTTAGCTCAGTGCAACCTCTACAGCTAGCATGTTGTCAGATTGGGAGGAGGAGTGACACATGATCGCGCTAACTTAGCTCAGTGCAACCTCTACAGCTAGCATGTTGTCAGATTGGGAGGAGGAGTGACACATGATCGCGCTAACTTAGCTCAGTGCAACCTCTACAGCTAGCATGTTGTCAGATTGGGAGGAGGAGTGACACGTGATCGCGCTAACTTAGCTCAGTGCAGCCTCTAAAGCTAGCATGTTCATTGTCAGATTGGGAGGAGGAGTGACACATAATCGCGTTAACTTAGCTCAGTGCAACCTCTACAGCTAGCATGTTGTCAGATTGGGAGGAGGAGTGATACATGATCGCGCTAACTTAGCTCAGTGCAACCTCTACAGCTAGCATGTTCATTGTCAGATTGGGAGGAGGAGTGACACATGATCGCGCTAACTTAGCTCAGTGCAACCTCTACAGCTAGCATGTTCATTGTCAGATTGGGAGGAGGAGTGACACATAATCGCGTTAATTTAGCTCAGTGCAGCCTCTACAGCTAGCATGTTGTCAGATTGGGAGGAGGAGTGACACATGATCGCGCTAACTTAGCTCAGTGCAACCTCTAAAGCTAGCATGTTGTCAGATTGTGAGGAGGAGTGACACATGATTTCGTTAACTTAGCTCAGTGCAGCCTCTACAGCTAGCAGGTTGTCAGATTGGGAGGAGGAGTGACACATGATCGCGCTAACTTAGCTCAGTGCAACCTCTACAGCTAGCATGTTGTCAGATTGGGAGGAGGAGTGACACATGATCGCGCTAACTTAGCTCAGTGCAGCCTCTAAAGCTAGCATGTTGTCAGATTGGGAGGAGGAGTGACACATGATCGCGCTAACTTAGCTCAGTGTAACCTCTAAAGCTAGCATGTTGTCAGATTGGGAGGAGGAGTGACACATGATCGTGCTAACTTAGCTCAGTGCAGCCTCTACAGCTAGCATGTTCATTGTCAGATTGGGAGGAGGAGTGACACATGATCGCGCTAACTTAGCTCAGTGCAGCCTCTAAAGCTAGCATGTTCATTGTCAGATTGGGAGGAGTGACACATGATCGCGCTAACTTAGCTCAGTGCAGCCTCTACAGCTAGCATGTTCATTGTCAGATTGGGAGGAGGAGTGACACATGATCGCGCTAACTTAGCTCAGTGCAACCTCTACAGCTAGCATGTTGTCAGATTGGGAGGAGGAGTGACACATAATCGCGCTAACTTAGCTCAGTGCAACCTCTAAAGCTAGCATGTTCATTGTCAGATTGGGAGGAGGAGTGACACATGATCGCGCTAATTTAGCTCAGTGCAGCCTCTACAGCTAGCATGTTGTCAGATTGGGAGGAGGAGTGACACATAATCGCGCTAATTTAGCTCAGTGCAGCCTCTAAAGCTAGCATGTTGTCAGATTGGGAGGAGGAGTGACACATAATCGCGCTAACTTAGCTCAGTGCAGCCTCTACAGCTAGCATGTTGTCAGATTGGGAGGAGGAGTGACACATGATTGCGCTAACTTAGCTCAGTGCAACCTCTAAAGCTAGCATGTTGTCAGATTGGGAGGAGGAGTGACACATAATCGCGCTAACTTAGCTCAGTGCAGCCTCTACAGCTAGCATGTTGTCAGATTGGGAGGAGGAGTGACACATAATCGCGCTAACTTAGCTCAGTGCAGCCTCTACAGCTAGCATGTTCATTGTCAGTTTGGGAGGAGGAGTGACACATGATCGCGCTAACTTAGCTCAGTGCAGCCTCTACAGCTAGCATGTTCATTGTCAGATTGGGAGGAGGAGTGACACATGATCGCGCTAACTTAGCTCAGGGCAACCTCTAAAGCTAGCATGTTGTCAGATTGGGAGGAGGAGTGACACATAATCGCGCTAACTTAGCTCAGTGCAGCCTCTACAGCTAGCATGTTCATTGTCAGATTGGGAGGAGGAGTGACACATGATCGCGCTAACTTAGCTCAGTGCAGCCTCTACAGCTAGCATGTTCATTGTCAGATTGGGAGGAGGAGTGACACATGATCGCGCTAACTTAGCTCAGTGCAGCCTCTACAGCTAGCAGGTTGTCAGATTGGGAGGAGGAGTGACACATGATCGCGCTAACTTAGCTCAGTGCAACCTCTACAGCTAGCATGTTGTCAGATTGGGAGGAGGAGTGACACATGATCGCGCTAACTTAGCTCAGTGCAACCTCTACAGCTAGCATGTTGTCAGATTGGGAGGAGGAGTGACACATGATCGCGCTAACTTAGCTCAGTGCAACCTCTACAGCTAGCATGTTGTCAGATTGGGAGGAGGAGTGACACATGATCGCGCTAACTTAGCTCAGTGCAGCCTCTAAATCTAGCATGTTGTCAGATTGGGAGGAGGAGTGACACATGATCGCGCTAACTTAGCTTAGTGCAACCTCTAAAGCTAGCATGTTGTCAGATTGGGAGGAGGAGTGACACATGATCGCGCTAACTTAGCTCAGTGCAGCCTCTAAAGCTAGCATGTTGTCAGATTGGGAGGAGGAGTGACACATGATCGCGCTAACTTAGCTCAGTGCAGCCTCTACAGCAAGCAGGTTGTCAGATTGGGAGGAGGAGTGACACATAATCGCGCTAACTTAGCTTAGTGCAACCTCTAAAGCTAGCATGTTGTCAGATAGGGAGGAGGAGTGACACATGATCGCGCTAACTTAGCTTAGTGCAACCTCTAAAGCTAGCATGTTGTCAGATTGGGAGGAGGAGTGACACATAATCGCGCTAACTTAGCTCAGTGCAGCCTCTAAAGCTAGCATGTTGTCAGATTGGGAGGAGGAGTGACACATGATCGCGCTAACTTAGCTCAGTGCAGCCTCTACAGCTATCATGTTGTCAGATTGGGAGGAGGAGTGACACATGATCGCGCTAACTTAGCTCAGTGCAACCTCTAAAGCTAGCATGTTGTCAGATTGGGAGGAGGAGTGACACATAATCGCGTTAATTTAGCTCAGTGCAGCCTCTAAAGCTAGCATGTTGTCAGATTGGGAGGAGGAGTGACACATGATCGCGCTAACTTAGCTCAGTGCAGCCTCTACAGCTAGCATGTTGTCAGATTGGGAGGAGGAGTGACACATGATCGCGCTAACTTAGCTCAGTGCAACCTCTAAAGCTAGCATGTTGTCAGATTGGGAGGAGGAGTGACACATGATCGCGCTAATTTAGCTCAGTGCAACCTCTACAGCTAGCATGTTGTCAGATTGGGAGGAGGAGTGACACAAGATCGCGCTAACTTAGCTCAGTGCAGCCTCTACAGCTAACATGTTGTCAGATTGGGAGGAGGAGTGACACATAATCGCGCTAACTTAGCTCAGTGCAACCTCTACAGCTAGCAGGTTGTCAGATTGGGAGGAGGAGTGACACATGATCGCGTTAATTTAGCTCAGTGCAGCCTCTACAGCTAGCATGTTGTCAGATTGGGAGGAGGAGTGACACATGATCGCGCTAACTTAGCTCAGTGCAACCTCTACAGCTAGCATGTTCATTGTCAGATTGGGAGGAGGAGTGACACATGATCGCGCTAACTTAGCTCAGTGCAACCTCTACAGCTAGCATGTTCATTGTCAGATTGGGAGGAGGAGTGACACATGATCGCGCTAACTTAGCTCAGTGCAGCCTCTACAGCTAGCATGTTCATTGTCAGATTGGGAGGAGGAGTGACATATGATCGCGCTAGCGCAGCTAGCTTAACTCAGTGCAGCCTCTACAGCTAGCATGTTCATTGTCAGATTGGGAGGAGGAGTGACACATGATCGCGCTAGCGCAGCTAGCTTAACTCAGTGCAGCCTCTACAGCTAGCATGTTGTCAGATTGGGAGGAGGAGTGACACATGATCACGCTAACTTAGCTCAGTGCAGCCTCTACAGCTAGCATGTTGTCAGATTGGGAGGAGGAGTGACACATGATCACGCTAACTTAGCTCAGTGCAGCCTCTAAAGCTAGCAGGTTGTCAGATTGGGAGGAGGAGTGACACATGATCACGCTAACTTAGCTCAGTGCAACCTCTACAGCTAGCATGTTCATTGTCAGATTGGGAGGAGGAGTGACACATGATCGCGCTAACTTAGCTCAGTGCAACCTCTAAAGCTAGCATGTTGTCAGATTGGGAGGAGGAGTGACACATGATCGCGCTAACTTAGCTCAGTGCAACCTCTAAAGCTAGCATGTTCATTGTCAGATTGGGAGGAGGAGTGACACATGATCGCGCTAACTTAGCTCAGTGCAACCTCTACAGCTAGCATGTTGTCAGATTGGGAGGAGGAGTGACACATGATCGCGCTAACTTAGCTCAGTGTAACCTCTACAGCTAGCATGTTGTCAGATTGGGAGGAGGAGTGACACATGATCGCGCTAACTTAGCTCAGTGCAACCTCTACAGCTAGCATGTTGTCAGTTTGGGAGGAGGAGTGACACATGATCGCGCTAACTTAGCTCAGTGCAGCCTCTAAAGCTAGCATGTTCATTGTCAGATTGGGAGGAGGAGTGACACATAATCGCATTAACTTAGCTCAGTGCAACCTCTACAGCTAGCATGTTGTCAGATTGGGAGGAGGAGTGACACATGATCGCGCTAACTTAGCTCAGTGCAACCTCTACAGCTAGCATGTTCATTGTCAGATTGGGAGGAGGAGTGACACATGATCGCGCTAACTTAGCTCAGTGCAACCTCTACAGCTAGCATGTTCATTGTCAGATTGGGAGGAGGAGTGACACATAATCGCGTTAACTTAGCTCAGTGCAGCCTCTACAGCTAGCATGTTGTCAGATTGGGAGGAGGAGTGACACATGATCGCGCTAACTTAGCTCAGTGCAACCTCTAAAGCTAGCATGTTGTCAGATTGTGAGGAGGAGTGACACATGATTTCGTTAACTTAGCTCAGTGCAGCCTCTACAGCTAGCAGGTTGTCAGATTGGGAGGAGGAGTGACACATGATCGCGCTAACTTAGCTCAGTGCAACCTCTACAGCTAGCATGTTGTCAGATTGGGAGGAGGAGTGACACATGATTGCGCTAACTTAGCTCAGTGCAGCCTCTAAAGCTAGCATGTTGTCAGATTGGGAGGAGGAGTGACACATGATCGCGCTAACTTAGCTCAGTGCAACCTCTAAAGCTAGCATGTTGTCAGATTGGGAGGAGGAGTGACACATGATCGTGCTAACTTAGCTCAGTGCAGCCTCTACAGCTAGCATGTTCATTGTCAGATTGGGAGGAGGAGTGACACATGATCGCGCTAACTTAGCTCAGTGCAGCCTCTAAAGCTAGCATGTTCATTGTCAGATTGGGAGGAGTGACACATGATCACGCTAACTTAGCTCAGTGCAGCCTCTACAGCTAGCATGTTCATTGTCAGATTGGGAGGAGGAGTGACACATGATCGCGCTAACTTAGCTCAGTGCAACCTCTACAGCTAGCATGTTGTCAGATTGGGAGGAGGAGTGACACATAATCGCGCTAACTTAGCTCAGTGCAACCTCTAAAGCTAGCATGTTCATTGTCAGATTGGGAGGAGGAGTGACACATGATCGCGCTAATTTAGCTCAGTGCAGCCTCTACAGCTAGCATGTTGTCAGATTGGGAGGAGGAGTGACACATAATCGCGCTAACTTAGCTCAGTGCAGCCTCTAAAGCTAGCATGTTGTCAGATTGGGAGGAGGAGTGACACATAATCGCGCTAACTTAGCTCAGTGCAGCCTCTACAGCTAGCATGTTGTCAGATTGGGAGGAGGAGTGACACATGATTGCGCTAACTTAGCTCAGTGCAACCTCTAAAGCTAGCATGTTGTCAGATTGGGAGGAGGAGTGACACATAATCGCGCTAACTTAGCTCAGTGCAGCCTCTACAGCTAGCATGTTGTCAGATTGGGAGGAGGAGTGACACATAATCGCGCTAACTTAGCTCAGTGCAGCCTCTACAGCTAGCATGTTCATTGTCAGATTGGGAGGAGGAGTGACACATGATCGCGCTAACTTAGCTCAGTGCAGCCTCTACAGCTAGCATGTTCATTGTCAGATTGGGAGGAGGAGTGACACATGATCGCGCTAACTTAGCTCAGTGCAACCTCTAAAGCTAGCATGTTGTCAGATTGGGAGGAGGAGTGACACATAATCGCGCTAACTTAGCTCAGTGCAGCCTCTACAGCTAGCATGTTCATTGTCAGATTGGGAGGAGGAGTGACACATGATCGCGCTAACTTAGCTCAGTGCAACCTCTACAGCTAGCATGTTCATTGTCAGATTGGGAGGAGGAGTGACACATGATCGCGTTAACTTAGCTCAGTGCAACCTCTAAAGCTAGCATGTTCATTGTCAGATTGGGAGGAGGAGTGACACATAATCGCGCTAACTTAGCTCAGTGCAGCCTCTACAGCTAGCATGTTGTCAGATTGGGAGGAGGAGTGACACATGATCGCGCTAACTTAGCTCAGTGCAACCTCTAAAGCTAGCATGTTCATTGTCAGATTGGGAGGAGGAGTGACACATGATCGCGCTAACTTAGCTCAGTGCAACCTCTAAAGCTAGCATGTTGTCAGATTGGGAGGAGGAGTGACACATGATCGCGCTAACTTAGCTCAGTGCAACCTCTACAGCTAGCAGGTTGTCAGATTGGGAGGAGGAGTGACACATAATCGCGCTAACTTAGCTCAGTGCAGCCTCTACAGCTAGCATGTTCATTGTCAGATTGGGAGGAGGAGTGACACATGATCGCGCTAACTTAGCTCAGTGCAACCTCTAAAGCTAGCATGTTGTCAGATTGGGAGGAGGAGTGACACATAATCGCGCTAACTTAGCTCAGTGCAGCCTCTACAGCTAGCATGTTCATTGTCAGATTGGGAGGAGGAGTGACACATGATCGCGCTAACTTAGCTCAGTGCAGCCTCTACAGCTAGCATGTTCATTGTCAGATTGGGAGGAGGAGTGACACATGATCGCGTTAACTTAGCTCAGTGCAACCTCTAAAGCTAGCAAGTTCATTGTCAGATTGGGAGGAGGAGTGACACATAATCGCGCTAACTTAGCTCAGTGCAGCCTCTACAGCTAGCATGTTGTCAGATTGGGAGGAGGAGTGACACATGATCGTGCTAACTTAGCTCAGTGCAACCTCTAAAGCTAGCATGTTCATTGTCAGATTGGGAGGAGGAGTGACACATGATCGCGCTAACTTAGCTCAGTGCAACCTCTACAGCTAGCATGTTGTCAGATAGGGAGGAGGAGTGACACATGATTGCGCTAACTTAGCTCAGTGCAACCTCTAAAGCTAGCATGTTGTCAGATTGGGAGGAGGAGTGACACATGATTGCGCTAACTTAGCTCAGTGCAACCTCTAAAGCTAGCATGTTGTCAGATAGGGAGGAGGAGTGACACATGATTGCGCTAACTTAGTTCAGTGCAACCTCTAAAGCTAGCATGTTGTCAGATTGGGAGGAGGAGTGACACATAATCGCGCTAACTTAGCTCAGTGCAACCTCTAAAGCTAGCATGTTCATTGTCAGATTGGGAGGAGGAGTGACACATGATCGCGCTAATTTAGCTCAGTGCAACCTCTAAAGCTAGCATGTTGTCAGATTGGGAGGAGGAGTGACACATGATCGCGCTAACTTAGCTCAGTGCAACCTCTAAAGCTAGCATGTTCATTGTCAGATTGGGAGGAGGAGTGACACATGATCGCGCTAACTTAGCTCAGTGCAGCCTCTAAAGCTAGCATGTTCATTGTCAGATTGGGAGGAGGAGTGACACATGATCGCGCTAACTTAGCTCAGTGCAGCCTCTACAGCTAGCATGTTCATTGTCAGATTGGGAGGAGGAGTGACACATGATCGCGTTAACTTAGCTCAGTGCAACCTCTAAAGCTAGCATGTTCATTGTCAGATTGGGAGGAGGAGTGACACATAATCGCGCTAACTTAGCTCAGTGCAGCCTCTACAGCTAGCATGTTGTCAGATTGGGAGGAGGAGTGACATATGATCACGCTAACTTAGCTCAGTGCAACCTTTAAAGCTAGCATGTTCATTGTCAGATTGGGAGAAGGAGTGACACATGATCGCGCTAACTTAGCTCAGTGCAACCTCTACAGCTAGCATGTTGTCAGATAGGGAGGAGGAGTGACACATGATTGCGCTAACTTAGCTCAGTGCAACCTCTAAAGCTAGCATGTTGTCAGATTGGGAGGAGGAGTGACACATGATTGCGCTAACTTAGCTCAGTGCAACCTCTAAAGCTAGCATGTTGTCAGATAGGGAGGAGGAGTGACACATGATTGCGCTAACTTAGCTCAGTGCAGCCTCTAAAGCTAGCATGTTGTCAGATTGGGAGGAGGAGTGACACATAATCGCGCTAACTTAGCTCAGTGCAACCTCTAAAGCTAGCATGTTCATTGTCAGATTGGGAGGAGGAGTGACACATGATCGCGCTAATTTAGCTCAGTGCAACCTCTAAAGCTAGCATGTTGTCAGATTGGGAGGAGGAGTGACACATGATTGCGCTAACTTAGCTCAGTGCAACCTCTAAAGCTAGCATGTTCATTGTCAGATTGGGAGGAGGAGTGACACATGATAGCGCTAACTTAGCTCAGTGCAGCCTCTACAGCTAGCATGTTCATTGTCAGATTGGGAGGAGGAGTGACACATGATCGCGCTAACTTAGCTCAGTGCAGCCTCTACAGCTAGCATGTTCATTGTCAGATTGGGAGGAGGAGTGACACATGATCGCGCTAACTTAGCTCAGTGCAGCCTCTACAGCTAGCATGTTGTCAGATTGGGAGGAGGAGTGACACATAATCGCGCTAACTTAGCTCAGTGCAGCCTCTAAAGCTAGCATGTTCATTGTCAGATTGGGAGGAGGAGTGACACATGATTGCGCTAACTTAGCTCAGTGCAACCTCTAAAGCTAGCATGTTGTCAGATAGGGAGGAGGAGTGACACATGATTGCGCTAACTTAGCTCAGTGCAACCTCTAAAGCTAGCATGTTGTCAGATTGGGAGGAGGAGTGACACATAATCGCGCTAACTTAGCTCAGTGCAACCTCTACAGCTAGCATGTTGTCAGATTGGGAGGAGGAGTGACACATGATCGCCTAACTTAGCTCAGTGCAACCTCTAAAGCTAGCATGTTGTCAGATTGGGAGGAGGAATGACACATAATCGCGCTAACTTAGCTCAGTGCAACCTCTACAGCTAGCATGTTGTCAGATTGGGAGGAGGAGTGACACATGATCGCGCTAACTTAGCTCAGTGCAACCTCTACAGCTAGCAGGTTGTCAGATTGGGAGGAGGAGTGACACATGATCGCGCTAACTTAGCTCAGTGCAACCTCTACAGCTAGCATGTTGTCAGATTGGGAGGAGGAGTGACACATGATCGCGCTAACTTAGCTCATTGCAACATCTACAGCTAGCATGTTCATTGTCAGATTGGGAGGAGGAGTGACACATGATTGCGCTAACTTAGCTCAGTGCAACCTCTAAAGCTAGCATGTTGTCAGATTGGTAGGAGGAGTGACACATAATCGCGCTAACTTAGCTCAGTGCAGCCTCTACAGCTAGCATGTTCATTGTCAGATTGGGAGGAGGAGTGACACATGATCGCGCTAACTTAGCTCAGTGCAGCCTCTACAGCTAGCATGTTGTCAGATTGGGAGGAGGAGTGACACATGATCGCGTTAACTTAGCTCAGTGCAACCTCTAAAGCTAGCATGTTGTCAGATTGGGAGGAGGAATGACACATGATCGCGCTAACTTAGCTCAGTGCAGCCTCTAAAGCTAGCAGGTTGTCAGATTGGGAGGAGGAGTGACACATGATCGAGCTAACTTAGCTCAGTGCAACCTCTACAGCTAGCATGTTGTCAGATTGGGAGGAGGAGTGACACATGATCGCGCTAACTTAGCTCAGTGCAACCTCTACAGCTAGCATGTTGTCAGATTGGGAGGAGGAGTGACACATGATCGCGCTAACTTAGCTCAGTGCAACCTCTACAGCTAGCATGTTGTCAGATTGGGAGGAGGAGTGACACATAATCGCGCTAACTTAGCTCAGTGCAACCTCTACAGCTAGCATGTTGTCAGATTGGGAGGAGGAGTGACACATGATCGCGCTAGCTTAGCTCAGTGCAGCCTCTACAGCTAGCATGTTCATTGTCAGATTGGGAGGAGGAGTGACACATGATCGCGCTAACTTAGCTCAGTGCAGCCTCTAAAGCTAGCATGTTGTCAGATTGGGAGGAGGAGTGACACATGATCGCGCTAACTTAGCTCAGTGCAACCTCTAAAGCTAGCATGTTCATTGTCAGATTGGGAGGAGTGACACATGATCGCGCTAGCTTAGCTCAGTGCAGCCTCTACAGCTAGCATGTTCATTGTCAGATTGGGAGGAGGAGTGACACATGATCGCGCTAACTTAGCTCAGTGCAGCCTCTAAAGCTAGCATGTTGTCAGATTGGGAGGAGGAGTGACACATGATCGCGCTAACATAGCTCAGTGCAACCTCTAAAGCTAGCATGTTCATTGTCAGATTGGGAGGAGTGACACATGATCGCGCTAACTTAGCTCAGTGCAGCCTCTACAGCTAGCATGTTCATTGTCAGATTGTGAGGAGGAGTCACACTTGATCGCGCTAACTTAGCTCAGTGCAGCCTCTAAAGCTAGCATGTTGTCAGATTGGGAGGAGGAGTGACACATGATCGCGCTAACTTAGCTCAGTGCAACCTCTAAAGCTAGCATGTTGTCAGATTGGGAGGAGGAGTGACACATGATCGCGCTAACTTAGCTCAGTGCAACCTCTACAGCTAGCATGTTGTCAGATTGGGAGGAGGAGTGACACATGATCGCGCTAACTTAGCTCAGTGCAGCCTCTACAGCTAGCATGTTCATTGTCAGATTGGGAGGAGGAGTGACACATGATCGCGCTAACTTAGCTCAGTGCAACCTCTACAGCTAGCATGTTGTCAGATTGGGAGGAGGAGTGACACATGATCGCGCTAACTTAGCTCAGTGCAACCTCTACAGCTAGCATGTTGTCAGATTGGGAGGAGGAGTGACACATGATCGCGCTAACTTAGCTCAGTGCAACCTCTACAGCTAGCATGTTCATTGTCAGATTGGGAGGAGGAGTGACACATGATCGCGCTAACTTAGCTCAGTGCAACCTCTACAGCTAGCATGTTCATTGTCAGATTGGGAGGAGGAGTGACACATGATCGCGCTAACTTAGCTCAGTGCAGCCTCTACAGCTAGCATGTTCATTGTCAGATTGGGAGGAGGAGTGACACATGATCGCGCTAACTTAGCTCAGTGCAGCCTCTAAAGCTAGCATGTTGTCAGATTGGGAGGAGGAGTGACACATGATCGCGCTAACTTAGCTCAGTGCAACCTCTAAAGCTAGCATGTTCATTGTCAGATTGGGAGGAGTGACACATGATCGCGCTAGCTTAGCTCAGTGCAGCCTCTACAGCTAGCATGTTCATTGTCAGATTGGGAGGAGGAGTGACACATGATCGCGCTAACTTAGCTCAGTGCAGCCTCTAAAGCTAGCATGTTGTCAGATTGGGAGGAGGAGTGACACATGATCGCGCTAACATAGCTCAGTGCAACCTCTAAAGCTAGCATGTTCATTGTCAGATTGGGAGGAGTGACACATGATCGCGCTAACTTAGCTCAGTGCAGCCTCTACAGCTAGCATGTTCATTGTCAGATTGTGAGGAGGAGTCACACTTGATCGCGCTAACTTAGCTCAGTGCAGCCTCTAAAGCTAGCATGTTGTCAGATTGGGAGGAGGAGTGACACATGATCGCGCTAACTTAGCTCAGTGCAACCTCTAAAGCTAGCATGTTGTCAGATTGGGAGGAGGAGTGACACATGATCGCGCTAACTTAGCTCAGTGCAACCTCTACAGCTAGCATGTTGTCAGATTGGGAGGAGGAGTGACACATGATCGCGCTAACTTAGCTCAGTGCAACCTCTACAGCTAGCATGTTCATTGTCAGATTGGGAGGAGGAGTGACACATGATCGCGCTAACTTAGCTCAGTGCAACCTCTACAGCTAGCATGTTGTCAGATTGGGAGGAGGAGTGACACATGATCGCGCTAACTTAGCTCAGTGCAACCTCTACAGCTAGCATGTTGTCAGATTGGGAGGAGGAGTGACACATGATCGCGCTAACTTAGCTCAGTGCAACCTCTACAGCTAGCATGTTCATTGTCAGATTGGGAGGAGGAGTGACACATGATCGCGCTAACTTAGCTCAGTGCAACCTCTACAGCTAGCATGTTCATTGTCAGATTGGGAGGAGGAGTGACACATGATCGCGCTAACTTAGCTCAGTGCAGCCTCTAAAGCTAGCATGTTGTCAGATTGAGAGGAGGAGTGACACATGATCGCGCTAACTTAGCTCAGTGCAACCTCTACAGCTAGCAGGTTGTCAGATTGGGAGGAGGAGTGACACATGATCGCGCTAACTTAGCTCAGTGCAACCTCTACAGCTAGCAGGTTGTCAGATTGGGAGGAGGAGTGACACATAATCGCGCTAACTTAGCTCAGTGCAGCCTCTACAGCTAGCATGTTCATTGTCAGATTGGGAGGAGGAGTGACACAAGATCGCGCTAGCGCAGCTAGCTTAACTCAGTGCAGCCTCTACAGCTAGTACTTCCCGGGACAGCCCGGGACATTTAAATGGCTGGGACTGGGTCTCAAATTCCGGGACTGTCCCGGCAAAAACGGGACAGTTGGCAAGTATGGGTTAATACACACTGTGCTGCTCACTGTGCTTGTGAAGGGTTAATACACATTGTGCTGCTCTCTTTGCTAGTGAAGGGTTAATACAAATGGTGCTGCTCTCTGTGCTAGTGAAGGGTTAATACAAACTGCACAGCTCTCTGTGCTGATGAAGGGGTTAATACAAAGTGCAGCTCTTCTCAGTGCTAGTGAAAGTGCTAATATATATTGTGTAGCTGTAGCTGTAATGCACTAGTAGAGGATATGACAGTGACAATTTGCTCAGTTACTAATTTTATGAATTTGCAGCATTTAAACAATGTTAGCATTCAATTTGTTTTTGAAATGTTTAATTTATTTTATTTTTGTCTGATTGGCTGCTGCTTAACATGTGACTTCTCTGCATGTATTCTGGGAGATGTAGTTCAGTATTGAACAGCTCTTTGTTCCCCTCCCATTTACTTCCTGTGCAGCTGCTGCTGGGTGAGTGAGTCTCTGTGTGTATTGTGTGATAAAACGTTTTAGTCACTTTGTAGTCTGCTTAAAATGTTTATAATTGTTATAAATGTTGTTCCTTTAATGCATATTATTCACCTGCTTGTGCCAGGCAATGGGTTACTAAGTGCCGTTCTTTGTGTTAGCCAATGGTTAATACACACTGTGCAGCTCTCTGTTCTAGTGAAGGGTTAATACACACTGTGCAGCTCTTTGTGCTAGTTAAGGTTTAATACACACTGTGCTGCTATCTGTGCTAGTGAAGGGTTAATACAGACTGTGCTGCTCTCTGTGCTAGTGAATGGTTAATTCACAATATGCTGCTCTCTGTGCTAGTGAAGGGTTAATACACACTGTACTGCTCTCTGTGCTAGTGAAGGGTTAATACAAACTGTGCTGCTCTCTGTGCTAGTGAAGGGTTAATACAAACTGTGCTGCTCTCTGTGCTAGTGAAGGGTTAATACAAACTGTGCAGCTCTTTGTTCTAGTGAAGGATTAATACACACTGTGCAGCTTTCTGTTCTAGAGAAGGGTCAATACACACTGTGCTGCTATCTGTGCTAGTGAAGGGTTAATACACACTGTGCTGCTCTCTGTGCTAGTGAAGGGTTAATACACACTGTGCTGCTCTCTGTGCTAGTGAAAGGTTAATACACAGTGTACTGCTCTCTGTGCTAGTGAAGGGTTAATACACACTGTGCTGCTATCTGTGCCAGTGAAGGGTTAATACACACTGTACAGCTCTCTGTACTAGTGAAGGGTTAATGCACACTGTGCTGCTCTCTGTGCCAGTGAAGGGTTAATACACACTGTACTGCTCTCTGTGCTAGTGGAGGGTTAATACACACTGTGCAGCTCTCTGTACTAGTGAAGGGTTACTGCACACTGTACTGCTCTCTGTGCCAGTGAAGGGTTAATACGCACTGTGCAGCTCTCTGTACTAGTAAAGGGTTTATATACCTACTGTGTTGTTCTCTGAGCTAATGAAGGGTTAATACAAACTGCAGTTCTCTGTGCTGCTCTTTGTGCTAGTGAAGGGTTAATACACATACTGTGCTGCTCTCTGTGCTAGTGAAGGGTTAATACACACTGTGCTGCTTTCTCTGCTAATAAGGGGTTAATACACACTGTAGCTCTCTGTGCTAGTGAAGGGATAATACACACTGTGCTGCTCTGTGCTAGTGAAGGGTTAATACACACTGTGCAGTTCTCTGTGCTAGTGAAGGGTTAATACACACTGTGCTGCTCTCTGTGCTAGTGAAGGATTAATAAACACTGTGCAGTTCTCTGTGCTAGTGAAGGGTTAATACACACTGTTCATCTCTCTGTTTTAGTGAAGGGTCAATACACACTGTGCTGCTCTCTGTGCTAGTGAAGGGTTAATACACACTGTGCTGCTCTCTGTGCTAGTGAAGGGTTAATACACACTGTGCTGCTCTCTGTGCTAGTGAAGGGTTAATACACACTGTGCTGCTCTCTGTGCTAGTGAAGGGTTAATACACACTGTGCTGCTCTCTGTGTTAGTGAAGGGTTAATACACACTGTGCTGCTCTCTGTGCTAGTGAAGGGTTAATACGCACTGTGCTGCTCTCTGTGCTAGTGAAGGGTTAATACGCACTGTGCTGCTCTCTGTGCCAGTGAAGGGTTAATACGCACTGTGCTGCTCTCTGTGCCAGTGAAGGGTTAATATGCACTGTGCAGCTCTCTGTGCCAGTGAAGGGTTAATATGCACTGTGCAGCTCTCTGTGCCAGTGAAGGGTTAATACACACTGTGTTGCTCTCTGTGCCAGTGAAGGGTTAATACACACAGAAGCACATCTGTAGCACAAGTTATGTTTATGAGTTAGTCATTTACAGCAGCTACACACAGGGCAGGGGAATAAGATAAAACGTTATATAAATCAGTATTAGACACTGAGTATCATGTAATGTGTATAATGTGCAGCTCACGAGTCATCACACAGGTGTAGTTTATTCATTTGTAATCAGACAACATGGGATACTAAAGTGCTGTTCAGCTCTTTGTGTTAGTGAAGGGCTAACCCACACTGTGCTGCTCTCTGTGCTAGTGAAGGGTTAATACACACTGTGCTGCTCTCTGTGCCAGTGAAGGGTTAATACACACTGTGCTACTCTCTCTGTGCTAGTGAAGGGTTAATACACACAGAAGCACAACTGTAGCACAAGTTATGTTTATGAGTTAGTCATTTACAGCAGCTACACACAGGGCAGGGGAATAAGATAAATCTTTATATAAATCAGTATTAGACACTGAGTATCATGTAATGTGTATAATGTGCAGCTCACGTGTCATCACACAGGTGTAGTTTATTCATTTGTAATCAGACAACAGCTAAAGTGTTATATTATAAATAAATATATGTGTAGATATGAATGTATGGGAATGATTAGCTGCATTATGGTCAGATTTGCCCGGAGTAGCACAGGGCAGTGATGGGCCCTAACTCACAGGGGCTTTGTATACATTTTGTCAAACACCAAATAATAATATTTACAACAAATGTCCAGCTGCACAGTTCAAGTTCTATGGCTCTTTTTTTCCCGACCTACCAGAAATCCCCAAAATGCACATTATCAGTCCTGCTTTATTTAGGGGTGCACGGTATTTAGCACAGAGGGGCGCACGGTAAGTAGCGCAGAGGGCAGCTCTGACTTAAAAGGATATAGAATAATTTATTTTCATGAGACGTGTGTGGTGTTGCATTAATCTTACACACAGGCCTAGTGAATACACTTTTCAAACAGATTAACACTTAGTTTTCCAATGGCCAAAGCAGCCCCCCCCCCCATAATTTGCTCTGACCTTGTTACTGAGTAGACAAAGGGTTGTCACTGCTGTTTTGTTAGCAACACTTTTATTGTTTTACATGATCTTATCACCCCTGCTCAGGCTTACTAGGGGCAGATATGTAGCAGGGTCATGTTTATGAAGCCTGTAGTGAGCACTTATAATTCTGATTGGAAAACCCACAATTATCTGAGTTTAAAGGACAGTAAATTCAAAATGAAACTTTCATGATTTGATAGGACATGCAATTTTAAACAACTTTTCAAATTGTATAATCAAATCTGCCTTGTTCTTTTGGTATTCTTTGTTGAAAGCTAAACCTAGATATGCACATATGCTTATTTCTCTTGTAAAGGTGTATCCAGTCCACAGTTTCATCCATTACTTGTGGGATATTCTCCTTCCCAACAGGAAGCTGCAAGAGGACACCCACAGCAGAGCTGTCTATATAGCTCCTCCCCTAACTGCCCCCAGTCATTCTCTTGCAGCTCTCGACATGAAAGGAAGTATCAAGAGAGATGTGGTGACTTAGTGTAGTTTTTACCTTCAATCAAAAGTTTGTTATTTTTAAACGGTACCGGCATTGTACTGTTTTTACTCTCAGGCAGAAATGGGAAGAAGACTTCTGCCTGGAGGTTTGATGATCTTAGCGGTTTGTAACTAAGGTCCATTGCTGTTCTCACACATAACTGAAGAGTATGGAAAGAAAACTTCAGTTGGGGGGACGGTCTGCAGATTGCCTGCTTTGAGGTATGTTCAGTATATTTTTTTTCTAGAGAGATAAGGTCTAGAAAATGCTGACAGTGCCTGGTATATTTAAGGTAAGCCTGATACAGTGATTTAACAACAACTGGGATCATGCTTGCAAAAAGGGATAATATTCATGTTAATACTGTACTTATATTACTTAGTGTAAAAAACGTTTGCATGATTTATAAATAAAAACGTTTTTTCTCTGAGGGTGATAAATCTTTATTTGGGCCCTAATTTCCACATGGCTTGTTAGATTACTCCTAGGAGTACTTTTTTAAGGCCCTCTGACTTTGAGTGCATGGTGGGAGGGGCCTATTTTCGTTTCAGTCTGAGACATCCAGCTTCCCTGAAGGAGTCCTCTGGCTTATAGGACCTCTATAGAGGGTTTTGTTCCTGCAAAAATCGTATTTGAGGGCAGGTAGGAGCCACAGCAGAGCTGTGTCAGTGTGTTTGACTGTTTGTTAACCGGTTTAACGTTTTTCTAATTCGTTTTTGGGCCTGAGGGGTTAATCATCCATTTCCAAGTGGGTGCAATGCTGCTTTAGTCCCTTATACACACTGTAAAAATTTCGTAGAGTTTACTACTTTTTTTCACTGTTTTGCAGTTTATGTGGTAGTTTTTTTCTCTTAAAGGCACAGTACCGTTTTTTATTTTTGCTTTTTTCACATTTATTAAAGTGTTTTCCAAGCTTGCTGGTCTCATTACTAGTCTGTTAAACATGTCTGACATAGAGGATACTCCTTGTTTATTATGTTTTGAAGCCATTGTGGAACCCCCTCTTAGAATGTGTACCAAATGCACTGACCTTTCTATAAGTTATAAAGACCATATTATGGCTTTTAAAGATTTATCACCTGAGGTTTCTGAGACTGACAAAAGGGAGGTTATGCCATCTAGCTCTCCCCACGTGTCAGCACCTATAACTCCCGCTCAAGGGATGCCAAGTACATCTAGTGCGTCCAATGCGTTTACTTTACAAGACATGGCGGCAGTTATGAATCATACCCTCACAGAGGTATTGTCCAAACTGCCAGGATTACAAGGAAAGCGAGACAGCTCTGGGGCTAGAACAAATACAGAGCTCTCTGACGCTTTAGTAGCTATGTCTGATATACCCTCACAATGTGCAGAAATTGAAGCAGGAGAGCTTCTATCTGTGGGTGACTTCTCTGATTCAGGGAAGGTGTTACTTCAGTCTGTCTCTGAAATGACAGCATTTAAATTTAAGCTTGAACACCTCCGCGTGTTGCTCAGGGAGGTTTTAGCGACTCTGGATGACTGTGACACCATTGTAGTCCCAGAGAAATTGTGTAAAATGGACAAATACTTTGCAGTGCCTGTTTACACTGATGTTTTTCAAATCCCTAAGAGGTTTTCAGAAATTATTTCTAAGGAATGGGATAGACCAGGTGTGCCGTTCTCTCAGCCTCCTGCTTTTAAGAAAAGGTTTCCTATAGATGCCGCTACACGGGACTTGTGGCAGACGGTCCCTAAGGTGGAGGGAGCAGTCTCTACCCTAGCTAAGCGTACAACTATTCCTGTCAAGGACAGTTGTGCTTTCCTAGATCCTATGGATAAGAAATTAGAGGGTTTCCTTAAGAAAATCTTTATACAACAAGGTTTTATTCTCCAGCCTCTTGCATGCATTGCCCCAGTCACTGCTGCAGCGGCTTTCTGGTTCAAGTCTCTGGAGGAGGCTTTACAGGTAGAGACCCCGTTGGATGATATCCTTGACGGGCTTAAAGCTCTTAAGTTAGCCAATTCATTTATTTCTGACGCCGTTTTTCATTTAACCAAGCTAACGGCTAAAAATTCAGGTTTTGCCATTCAGGCACGTAGGGCGCTATGGCTTAAATCCTGGTCAGCTGATGTCACTTCAAAGTCTAAACTTCTCAATATCCCCTTCAAAGGGCAGACCCTATTTGGGCCTGGACTGAAGGAGATCATTTCTGATATTACTGGAGGAAAAGGCCACGTCCTTCCCCAGGATAGGTCCAAAAAGTTAAGGACCAAACAGACTAATTTTCATTCCTTTCGAAACTTCACGAGTGGAGCAGCTTCATCTTCCTCTTCTACAAAACAAGAGGGAAATTTTGCCCAGTCCAAGCCAGTCTGGAGACCTAACTAGACTTGGAACAAGGGGAAACAGGACAAAAAGCCTGCTGCTGCCTCTAAGACAGCATGAAGGAGTAGCCCCCGATCCGGGACCGGATCTAGTGGGGGGCAGACTTTCTCTCTTCGCCCAAGCTTGGGCAAGAGACGTCCAGGATCCCTGGGCTCTGGAGATTATTTCCCAGGGATATCTTCTGGATTTCAAAGCTTCATCTCCAAAGGGGAGATTTCATCTCTCACAATTATCTGCAAACCAGATAAAGAGAGAGGCATTCTTACATTGCGTTCAAAACCTACTAGTTATGGGATTGATCCACCCAGTTGCAAAGGAGGAACAGGGGCAGGGCTTCTATTCAAATCTATTTATAGTTCCCAAGAAAGAGGGAACTTTCAGACCAATCTTGGATCTCAAGATCCTAAACAAATTTCTCAGGGTCCCATCCTTCAAGATGGAGACTATTCGAACCATCCTACCTATGATCCAGGAGGGTCAATATATGACTACCGTGGATTTAAAGGATACTTATCTACATATTCCGATACACAGGGATCATCATCAGTTTCTCAGGTTCACCTTCCTAGACAGGCATTACCAGTTTGTGGCTCTTCCCTTCGGGTTAGCCACGGCACCAAGAATCTTTAAGAAGGTTCTAGGGTCCCTTCTGGCGGTTCTAAGACCACGGGGTATAGCAGTAGCCCCTTACCTAGACGACATCCTGATACAGGCGTCAACTTTTCAAATCACCAGGTCCCATACGGACATTGTTCTGGCATTCCTAAGGTCTCATGGGTGGAAGGTGAACGAAGGAAAGAGTTCTCTCTCACCTCTCACAGGAGTTTCCTTCCTAGGAACTCTGATAGATTCAGTAGAAATTAAGATTTATCTGATAGAGGTCAGGTTGTCAAAACTTCTAACTTCCTGCCATGCTCTTTATTCCATTTCTCGTCCATCAGTGGCTCAGTGTATGGAGGTAATCGGATTAATGGTAGCGGCAATGGACATAGTTCCGTTTGACCGCCTACATCTCAGACCACTGCAACTTTGAATGCTCAATCAGTGGAATGGGGATTACACAGATTTGTCCCCTCTACTAAATCTGGATCAAGAGACCAGGGATTCTCTTCTCTGGTGGCTATCTCGGGTTCATCTGTCCAAGGGAATGAGTTTCCGCAGGCCAAAATGGACTATAGTAACGACAGATGCCAGCCTTCTGGGCTGGGATGCAGTCTGGAACTCCCTGAAGGCTCAGGGTTCGTGGACTCAGGAGGAGGCCCTCCTTCCGATAAACATTCTGGAACTAAGAGCAATATTCAATGCTCTTCAGGCTTGGCCATAGCTAGCTGCGGTCAGGTTCATCAGATTTCAGTCGGACAACATCACGACTTTAGCCTATATCAACCATCAGGGGGGAACAAGGAGCCCCCTGGCAATGTTGGAGGTTTCAAAGATAATTCTATGGGCAGAGGTTCACTCTTGCCATCTCTCAGCTATCCATATCCCAGGAGTTGAGAACTGGGAGGCGGATTTTCTAAGTTTGCAGACTTTTCATCCGGGGGAGTGGGAGCTCCATCCGGAGGTATTTGCCCAGTTGATCCAACTTTGGGGCAAACCAGAACTGGATCTCATGGCGTCTCGTCAGAACGCCAGGCTTCCTTGTTACGGGTCCAGGTCCAGGGATCCCAAGGCAGCGCTGATAGATTCTCTAGCAGCGCCCTGGTCCTTCAGCCTGGCTTATGGGTTTCCACCGTTTCCTCTGCTCCCTCGTCTGATTGCCAAGATCAAGCAGAGAGCTTCGGTGATCTTGATAGCCCCTGCGTGGCCACGCAGGACTTGGTATGCAGATCTGGTGGACATGTCATCCTTTCCACCATGGTCTCTGCCGCTAAGGCAGGACCTTCTACTTCAAGGTCCCTTCAAACATCCAAATCTAATTTCTCTACGTCTGACTGCTTGGAGATTGAACGCTTGATTCTATCAAAGCGTGGTTTTTCCGAATCGGTCATTGATACCTTAATTCAGGCTCGAAAGCCTGTCACCAGGAAAATCTATCATAAGATATGGTGTAAATATCTTCATTGGTGTGAATCCAAGGGTTACTCATGGAGTAAGGTCAGGATTCCTAGGATATTATCTTTTCTCCAAGAAGGATTGGAGAAGGGTTTGTCAGCTAGTTCCTTAAAGGGACAGATTTCTGCTCTGTCTATTCTTTTGCACAAACGTCTGGCTGAGGTTCCAGACGTTCAGGCGTTTTGTCAGGCTTTAGTTAGAATCAAGCCTGTGTTTAAACCTGTTGCTCCGCCATGGAGTTTAAATTTAGTTCTTAAAGTTCTTCAAGGGGTTCCGTTTTGAACCTTTGCATTCCATAGATATTAAGCTTTTATCTTGGAAAGTTCTGTTTTTAGTAGATATCTCCTCGGCTCGATGAGTTTCGGAGTTATCTGCTTTACAATGTGATTCCCCTATCTGATTTTCCATGCAGATAAGGTAGTGTTACGTACCAATCCTCTGTTTCTTCCTAAGGTGGTATCTAATAAGAATATCAATCAGGAGATTGTTGTTCCTTCACTATGTCCTAATCCTTCTTCAAAGAAGGAACGTCTATTACACAATCTTGATGTGGTTCGTGCTTTAAAGTTTTATTTACAAGCTACGAAAGATTTTCGTCAAACATCTGCTTTGTTTGTTGTCTACTCTGGACAGAGGAGAGGCCAAAAGGCTTGGGCAACTTCTCTTTCTTTTTGGCTAAGAAGTATAATACGTTTAGCTAATGAGACTGCTGGCCAGCAGCCTCCTGAAAGAATTACAGCTCATTCTACTAGAGCAGTAGCTTTCACATGGGCTTTTAAACATGAGGCCTCTGTTGAACAGATTTGTAAGGCGGCGACTTGGTCTTCACTTCATACCTTTTTCTAAATTCTATAAATTTTATACGTTTGCTTCTTCGGAGGCAATTTTTGGGAGAAAGGTCTTACAGGCAGTGGTGCCTTCCGTTTAAGTTCCTGCCTTGTCCCTCCCTTCATCCGTGTCCTAAAGCTTTGGTATTGGTATCCCACAAGTAATGGATGAACCCATGTACTGGATACACCTTTACAAGAGAAAACACAATTTATGCTTACCTGATAAATGTATTTCTCTTGTGGTGTATCATTTTAAGGCAGGTGTTTTTTATTTTTAAACTACAGTCACCACTGCACCCTATAGTTTCTCCTTTTTTTCTTGCTTGTCTTCGGTCGAATGACTGGGGGTGGCAGTTAGGGGAGGAGCTATATAGACAGCTCTGCTGTGGGTGTCCTCTTGCAGCTTCCTGTTGGGAAGGAGAATATCCCACAAGTAATGGATGAACCCGTGGACTGGATACACCACAAGAGAAATAAATTTATCAGGTAAGCATAAATTTTGTTTACTTGCCTCTTATCTTCTATCAGTGCATTTTTATAGCTTTTCACAGCAAGACACTGCTAGTTCATGTGGGCTATATAGATACCGTGCTCACTCCTGTGGAGTTGTTTATGAGTTAGCACTGATTGGCTAAAATACAAGTCTGTCAAAAGAACTGAAATAAATGGGCAGTCTGCAGAAGCTTAGATACAAGGTAATCACGAGGTAAAAAGTATAATAATATAATCGTGTTGGTTATGCAAAACTGGGGAATGGTAATAACGGGATTATTTATATTTTTAAATATAAAAATTCTGGAGTAGTCTGTCCCTTTAAGCAGAGATTTAAGTGCTTTTTTCTATATGGTTCCAACAGATCATACTTTGGCTACGTTTCCATTGCGGTGCTTAAGTTTGGAAACTGGTGGTATCATAAAAATTCTCCATAGACTTTAATGGCGATAAATATTTTTATCACTAGTTTTCATAATTCACCACCTCAATGAAGTTCTTATTTATTATAAACAAAATACCTTTTCACAGTTTTGGTTATAATAATGTGTACATACTTAGTGCAGCTTAAGAAAAGTCATTCATAATAAATTTAAGGACTAGGTAAAGGGGATGTTTTAACTTTATTAATATGTTGGATTTTTTTACAGCATTCAAAGTAACAAAGATTCGTTTCTCTCCACTTCACAAACTGAACAGAGGCGGATCTAAAGTCCCAGTAGCATTGTGACCGCTGTGATTGGCTGTCACAGCGATCACTTGGGCTGGGACATCGTGATTTGCTGTTGCTAGTCTGCCTCAGATGCTGAGGCAGCTAGCAAGAGCATTAACCCAGTGATCACCAGTACCACGGCAATCTGGGGCTAATTTTAACGCATGGCGTAATTATTCTGTCATGGGTCCTTATGGCACAGACAACCATGATGGAATGATTCTGTCATTGGTCCTTAAAGGGCCACTGTAAGTAAATATTTTCTATGCCTGTTACTAACTAACTACCCCAAATACGCTTTTTATCAATAGCATTTCATTAACATATCTCTACCGTATATCAGAAATCTTGTCTGCAAATTTAATTGTTTTCCAGACCCACTCCGTGGGTATCCTTTGCTCTGTACCAATCCGTTTACAATACCTAGGTTTCAAAATGGCGCTTTAAACACAAAGTTATTGGTTTAAGTATTTTGAACATGCAGTGCTGAAAATAGTGGGCAGGATAACGTGACATCATCGGCGAATAAAAGATATAACTTTTAGAACGTTATGAAACTTCGTTTTGGAGAAAATATAGGTCAGTAGGTTTTAATTAATGTTTATTAACTTTAATATGTTAGTTGTTTAGCTTAAAAATTATAACAGAAAGTAATCCTTTAAGAGGATAGAGGAGTAAAATATCCACACACACATTGTAAAACTATAATAAAATAATACTTGCTGATTTGGTCTATTGAATCCACTACCTGTACTCAAAATTGAATACTTAAAGGGAAAGTTAATCCTAGCATTGAAAACAAAGGAAAAGTAAATTGCGCTATATGTACTGGTACAGTACTCAATGTAACAATAAATATAATGATATATGTATATATGAAAAGTAATAGATTAATATTTTATTTTCCCAAATAAGTAAAAAAAATTTAAGTAAAAAATTTAAAATCGAAATATAAATATGTGCACAGGTCAATCCGCTAAAAAGATATTATAATAAAATGATGTTATAAAATCCTAAAATTCATTAAAATTACCAAAACAGCGTAATAAATTCACAATAGCACCTCTGAAAGATAGCAGCACCTCAATTTAGCAGCTCCATAATTTAGAATAGTAACAATAAATAAGCACGATGGAATTAATTGAAAAAGAAAAACAATTATATAAAAAACCCAATTGGACTGAAAGCAAAAGATATATAAAGAAAATACCAAAGTATTGCACACTATTTGTGTTATCAAACCAACAGTAAGACAAAGTATTGCACACTGTTTGTATTTACATTCAACAGTACCTCTTATAAGTTCTCGTATAAGTTCTCATATATTTTCACATATGAAGAGTTTTTCAGAATACAGGGTAGTATGTCCCTTTTAAAATGAGTAACACTTTTGTTTCCAAACACGAGTCCTGTCTTGTGCAGCTCAAATCAGACAAGGTAGATCCAAACCTCAGTCTTGGGGATAGTGATACATGTAAAGAAAAAAAAAAAAAAGAGAGCGCACAAAAGACTCAAGTGTAGATTTTATTAACAGAGTTTGCACACAAGATAAATTGCACTTACTAGAAATAAAGTTTAAAAAGGCATTCAGAATTCAACCCTCACAAACGCTAGGATTGACTATTGAAACAAATAAAGTGTTAAGATACTTCATGTAGAAATCTCCTTTATTTGTCTCAACCGATCAGCGATTTGAGCTACTAACAAAGCCAACGGCTAAAAAATGTTTTTGCTAAGAGGTGACGTTTTCACCTCTTAGCCAATAGCATTGCGGTAAATCCAGACTGGCGCCCATGGGAGCCGGATTTACCGCACTGCTATTAGCTAATAGGTGAAAACGTCACCTCTTAGGAAATTTTTTTTTGCCGTGGCATTTGTTAGCAGCTCAAATCGCCCATCGGTTGAAACAAATAAAGGAGCTTTCTGCATGAAGTATCTTATACTTCATGAAAGAAAGTCCCCTTTATTTGTTTCAGTTGTCAATCCTAGCGTTTGTGAAATGCTAGGATTGACTTTCACTTTAAATATTGGATATTAAAAAGCTATGTAAACAAGGGACAACAGAAGACATTACACTCCTAGAGGTGAGTAGGACTAATGTGTACTAAAATGTTAATTTTAAATTGTTCTCTATAAATAATGGGCTTTGGCTTACAGACAGAGATAAGATAAGGAATTATTTATGTGCGTAAAATGTGATACAATAAATTGGTATGATCTCTCTAAAGTTCAGCCCATTTTAATGAGTTGTGGTTTCAAAGAGATAAAACACTTGCTGAGAGATATGGCCCTATACAGGAGCACTGTGTTTGGGATCTACTAACCAGCTTATGCTTAACCCTATGAGACTGTTCTTCACATCTGCTTATTACACATCCGCTTATTACAGAGCATTGATATATTAATTAGTTTCTGTTTTTTTGTGATATAGATATATACACCCTGGTACTCTCAGCTATCTGGGCTACTGAACTGATGGAATAATCTAGTTTAGCAGATCTCTTGCTAATTTATTATGTACAACTGTGTTACTATATTTTGTTTACAGCAGCATTCAGCCTGTTGTGTAGTGCCCTTTAATAAAGGGATGGTGTAAAGCTGCAGAATATAGTGTCATTGAGACAAGAGGAAGTGGTGCTCCAGTATTTAGTGTCATTGACTGTTATATGTGATCAGGTACAGACAATACATACAGACAATACATTGAGGCCTATTTATTAAAGGTCTGTTGGACCTGATCCGACAGACCTTGCTGAATGCGGAGAACAATACGCTCTCTGTATTCAGCATTGCACCAGCAGCTTTTGTGAGCTGCTGGTGCAATGTCGCCCCCTGCAGATTCGCGCCAGCAGGGAGGTGTCAATCAACCCGATCGTACTCGATCAGGTTGAATTGTGGTGATCTCTGTCCGCCTGCTCAGAGCAGGCGGACAGGGTTATGGAGCAGCGATCTTTAAACCGCTGCTTCACAACTGCTGTTTCTGGCGAGCCTGCAGGTTCGGAGCTTGATAAATGGGCCTCATTGTGTCTAATAGCACCTGATGTCATTTACTGCCTCTGTGCTCTATACTCCCCTATACATTATCCTTCCCTATCTTACCTTATCTAACCCACCTTCCCCAGCACCTATTTCTTCCAGTTAAACAACACCTTGTGCTGTTTGTCACATTCTCCCTTATCTATTTGTGTATTCTCAGATAATATTGTGTTTTGTTTTATATTCTGTCTGTTATTAAGTTTGTTTTATATCTCTTGTTACTTTACTGGTCTGTGTTTTATTAATATCTCTCTGTTTCCTCTTGTCATGTGAATAGATAATCCATTAGAAAAAACCTTACTTTAACCCCTTAAGGACCGGGCATTTCAGACTAAAACATCCCCAAAAAACCAGAGCATTTTTAGCATTTTTGTCATCACTCTATTTAAACAGAAATAGAGCCTTGTTTTTTATTTTATTTACTATATATTTATTTTTAGTAGACAACCCAAAGTATTGATCTAGGCCCATTTTGGTATATTTCATGCCACCGTCAAATGCGATCAAATAAAAAAAATCATGAACTTTTTCACAAACTTTGGGTTTCTCACTTGTGCAACCATGGCACAAATGGTTATAAAAGCTTCTCTGGGTTCCCCTTTGTTCAAAAAGAGCAGACATACATGGCTTTGCCATTGCTTTTTGGAATTAGAAAGTCACTTATTGCAGCTGCAAACCACATTTTTATTATTCCCAGCAGTGAAGGGGTTAATTAGCACATATAACCAGAAATGAGAGGGGGCGCTTTCTAACAAAAAACAGAATGGTGGACTGAAGCCTGTACAATAAACAAGATGCAATAAAGATACAACAGTTATGTATACAGCAACACAATATCATATATAATGCAATCAGATACAAAATTGATAATAATAGTAGAGTAATAATTCCCAAAAAGGAGGGGTAGTACTATGCTATCCAAACAGAAGGCACAGGATGGACGGCTGCTCTCCTCCTCTCAGATTAATCCAGATCAGGCATTAGAAATAAACACAAAACAGAGGGACGCCTCATGTGTAGATCAAAAATGCCGCCAGCAAAAAAACATCTATAGATGTCAAATGGATACTCACATGTAGCAATAGCACCCTTATGTGCTGGTAGTTACACCCTGAGTTATCAGCCTGCATCAGCTAACCCTTGTCCTGGCTTCAAACTGGAAACAGGATGCGAGTTCCAAGAACAGTAGGCCCCAGGATGCAGTTCCAACAGATATGTTGCTTGCACTTAGCTTTTGTTAAAAATGGTTAATTTAAAAATCACATTAAAAACATCAAGCAGTAAGTGGAGGGGGCATAGACATATAGCCCCCTGTATGCAACGCGTTTCTCGGCTTCTTAAAAAATCGGCATTTCATCAAATGCCTGATGAAACAGTGGTTTTTTTTTAGAAACCAAGAAATGCATTGCATACAGAATCTTAATGTACATGTTTCTCAATGTCCAATACACTATATTGAAGCATAAAAATATAAACCACAAAATAGTTAAAATAAAATTAGCTGCCTGTGCTGTGGTTACATAGTAGCCACTAGCCAGTTCTTAGGTCTTCTGACACACAAGTTGAGACAACATGGTCATGTTTTCTTGGACATTCATTCTAACTGTGGTATGATTAACATATGAAGCAGTGTAAGCATGGAGAAACCAGAAAACTGCTGACTTTACAGCATGAGGGATGTGGCATTGACAAGGTCAATCCTGACATCCTGTAGCCTGTCATATTACATTAATTTGTACAGCTATAGCTGTAGTACAGAACACTAAGAAGTAGAACAGTTATAGCTAGAGTACAATACATAATACAAACAACTGAACTCAACACACACACACAGCTAATTGAAATGAAATTATCTGGCCAGTTCTTACCACATTGTCCTTTTGTTTTCTTGGGCAGTCAGTCTAGCTGTGGTATGAGTAACATATGAAACAGTGTATGCATGGAGAAACCTGCAAAGTGCTGACTGTCCAGCAGAATGATTTGTGTTGTGTTTCTAAGTACAGTAAAGTTAGTACAATGCACACTGCTGCATGTGTTAGTTATTTAGCTGAGTGACTGTCCAGGAAAACATGGGGGATGTGGAATTGACAAGGTCAATCCTGACATCCTGCAGCCTGTCATATTACATTATTTTTTACAGCTATAGCTTTAGTACAGAACACTAAGAAGTAGAACAGTTCTAGCTAGAGTACAATACATAATTCAAACAACTGAACTCAACACACACACAGCTAATTGAAATTAAATTAGCTGGCCAGTTCTTGCCACATTGTCTATTTTTTTTGTGGCCAGTCAGTCTAGCTGTGGTATGAGTAACATATGAAGAAGGGTATATGGATAGACAAAGTGCTGACTGTCCGGCAGCATGTCTGATTTGTGTTTCTAAGTGCACAGTAAAGGTAGTACTTAGTACACCGCACACTGCTTCATGTGTTAGTCATTTAGCTGAGTGACCATCCAGGAAAACATGAGGAATGTGGCATTGACAAGGTAAATCCTGCAACCTGTTTTTAACATCCATGCATCAACTAATAGCAGCAGCACTGCAGCATAGTACTGTGTACATTTTTCAAAATTACAACAGAGAATGCAAAACTTTGGAAGTTGGAACCTGCCCTGGTTATGGCATTGGCCATCTCTACAGCCAGACTGCAGTCAGTGCACAAAGTGTATGTGCGTTTTCACACTGGAGATACATGTGTATCACTAAGTATTTGAGCTGACAACATCCTAATGGGTTTGTTTGCATAGTGAGTGACACATTAAGTACAATTTATAAAATGTAGAGCTTGTAAAAGGACGGCCCATGAAGAAATTCTGATGATTTGTAATAGTAAATACTTTAGTAATATGTAATAACATAATTGTAATATTATTATTTACTATATATATATATATATATATATATATATATATATATATATATATATATATATATATATATATATATATATATATATATATATAAAAATTTAAAATAAGAGAATAACATAAATAATATATTATATATATAACTTTAAAAATGTGCATGGTTTGGTTACGGATTCTGGGGCATTTTAATATTTTATACGGAGATCTATTTCATAGGTAGTGATGTCGCGAATCTAAAATTTTGCGTTCACGAACGCGAACTTCCTCAAAAGTTTGCGAACCAGGCGAACCCCCATAGACTTCAATAGGCAGGCAAATTTTAAAACCCACAGGGACTCTTTCTGGCCACAAAAGTTATTGAAAAGTTGTTTCAAGGGGACTAACACCTGGACTGTGGCATGCCGGAAGGGGATCCATGGCAAAACTCCCATGGAAAATTACATAGTTGATGCAGAGTCTGGTTTTAATCCATAAAGGGCATAAATCACCTAAAATTCCTAAATTGTTTGGAATAACGTGCTTTAAAACATCAGGTATGATGTTGTAGTGTAAGGGTTACGCCCGCTTCACAGTGACAGACCAAACTCCCCGTTTAACGCACCACAAACAACCGCAAACAGTCCATTTGCACAAGGTTGGATACCAAGCTAGCCATGTCCCGTTCCTTGTCCTCACTGATGTCACTGCGCGTGCAATCACTTCCTGGGGTAACAGAAAATGCTCCACCCACAAGATGCTCCTATTATGTTACTGCACTGAGGATGCTGTCTGTATCTGTGTGTCCTGCTCCCTGGCTGCAGAGCACAGGGGACACCAGGTCGAGCTGCTGAATGAGGCTTCTGAGAAGAAGAAAAAGAAACTGAGAAATGTTCTGCAGAAACTGACCACAAAGAGAGAGGAGACTGAGAAAAGAGTCAAGAGTCTGCAGAAGCACAGGAGAGGGGTGCAAGAGAAAGCAGCTGGTGTAACAGAGAGACTGACTGCCCTGATTAGGGACATCAGGAAACAGCTGGAAGACCTAGAGAAGCGAGTCCTGAGTGAGATCACCCGGCAGCAGGAGCAGGTTATACTCACAATCTCTGATCTGATCCAGCAGCTGGAAAAAAGAGAACGACGAGCTAACCAGGAAGATTTGTCACATTGAGGAGCTGTGCAACATGACTGACCCATTAATTGTCCTACAAGAACAGGAATCACACAGAGATGAGATGCTTGGTCGGTCCTCCTACTTCCAGTTTGGGGCACTGCGCGTGCAATCTAATGTGCCACCAGATAGGAGTGGTGTGTTAACTAGTACTATTCTTATCAGTTTAATCCCTGTTACGTCCCCTATCAGGGGACATATATATGGCATCGATTTTAGGAACCCGGAGATGATTTTAGGAACTGGGAGATGTAAAAAGATGCTTGGTCGGTCCGGCCACGAGATAGATAGATACATAGATTAGATAGATAGATCAATAGATACATTTGATGATAGATACGATAGATAGATTTGATAGATAGATAATTTCCCAGACAGAGAATTACAATACGGGCGGTCTGGGACCCATGGTAAGGTTCCCAGAGGCAGTTGCGGCGCCTGATGCTCTGATTAGAACAGAGCACTCTGTGTATCTGCCCTCAGCCGAAATCGGAACATTCTTTAGCTTTCTGCCTGTCGGCCAAATGTCCGTCTGCCAAATGTCCTTCTGCATTTTGTCAGAGCACCGCGTGAAATCTACTGTGCCACCAGATAGGAGTGGTGTGTTAACTAGTACTATTCTTATCAGTTTAATCCCTGTTACGTCCCCTATTAGGAACCCGGAGATGATTTTAGGAACCGGGAGATGGAAAAAGATGCTTGGACACCCAGTACAGGTCGTTCTCCTTCAGCCTTTTTATACGAGGGTCCCTCAACAGGCACGACAGCATGAAAGACCCCATATGCCATTACTTCCTTTTGCACAATCGAGTACAGGTATGACATTTTACACTACTAAAAAATTACACTACTGTTACAACAGATATGAGTGGTGGCACTAGTTGGCAAGTGGGCCTGGCACACACGCTGGCAGGCAGGCAACTGCAATTAGATTACACTAGTAGACTGATGTTTCACAGTCAAAATTACACAGGCAAAAAAAAAAAAAAAAAAGATGTTATAGCCCTAAAAAGGGCTTTTTGGGGTGCTGTCCTTACATCAGAGATCAGATGAGTCCTTCAGGACTGTAGTGGACACTGAATACACTAGCCTAGCTATCAATTTCCCTATAAAATCAGCAGCAGCTACACTATCCCTCCTCTCACTAGGAATGCAGGATCAGAATGAATCTAAAATGGCTGCTGTCCAGGAGCTGGGAGGGTCTGGGAGGGAGTGTCTGCTGCTGATTGGCTGAAATGTGTCTGCAGACTGTGAGATACAGGGTCAAAGTTTACTCAATGATGACGAATAGGGGGCGGATTGAACATCGCATATGTTCGCCCGCCGCAGTGATCACTATTTATATGGTGTTCTTATTTAGGATGTTGGAGGATAAGTGATGGGAGTTCAACACAGAGTGCTTACTCATGGGAGTATAATGTGTATGTAGATGTGAGTGGCGAATGGGTTTGGTTAGTTTAAAGGTGAACTTGATGTATTATAACCCTCCCTTTTGTTAAACGCTATTGGAAACAAGGAGAGCAAAGATCTACGCTTTGTTTATACTTTGGGGATACACCCCCACCAGCGCAGACAGACCTATGGGAAGCGGTCAAGAGGGAGCCTGACAGTCTTCGCTAGTGATGTCAGGGAGCCGGGACTAGCAGAGTCAAGAGAAACTAACGGGTGCTTAAATCTCAGCTTAGGCTAGTCACAAATGAGATTTTTTTGACTTTATGATGTTTATATTTTGTTATAATCAGCTTTAACAACAATTATATGCAAAATGTACAGTTTACATGTAATATTAGAAAAAAATATCAATATTATATACTATTTGCAGTATAGTTTGCAGCAAGACACTCCAGAATTGCTATAGGACCTAATATGATCATTATTAAAGGGTTAGAAATCTGTGACAAACCAGACATAAATAAAACACATAGTTTTACATTTATATATGAAATTATAATTATCTGCCTACTTTGCACTTCAAACAAAGCTGCCAACCACAGGAAAAATAAATTTTATTTTTGCATATAACAAGAGGCAAAGACCGTCCATATTTGTAGGCAGAACATATGAAAAAAGATTAAATGTGCCACAGCCAATAACAAATGAGTTTCGTCCACTTGTTATGAATATTCATTTTACTCATTTTTATGGGACATTGCATGCGCACTAGTAATGAAATGGACTTGCATGCGCACTCAGTCAAAACAGCCCTTTGCCTTGTATTAATATAACTATATGCTCATTAGTCTAGGGGAAGTTTGGATACTCATCTAGATCAATATTATCGTAGATGATGATGATGATCCTTCATCTGTTCCTTCTGATCACTGCTAGACTTCTGCACGCTGATATGCCACGCCCCCAACATAGACGTCAGCATTTTCATCTCTGCTCTCCATTCGGCGTTTAGATAGTGACACGCCTCAGGAGATAGGACACAGGGGAGCTAATATGCGCATGCGTTGGCAAATGAAGGCTTACAATGCGCATGCTGGACATTATGATGTTTCTACCTAGGTAGAACATCGCAACTAGACCGGCATAGCAAGGTAGATAATGGGTTTGGCAGATTATTAAATGTTAGTTAGAAATTACAGAAAAACAGCATAAAATTGTTATTAGGTTCCTATTGCAAACATCTACTATTTTTAAAGAAGTTTTAAAAGAGAAAAATTTTGAGTGTACTATCCCTTTAAGACATACTATATAGCCAGTGCAAGAGGTTACATATTAATTTGACTAACACATTATGGTTTTACTTATTATTTTATATTAAAATTCAATTAATTAACATCTGCCAAACAAAGGGAACATCTCCCACACTGAGCCATCATACAATACGTAAACCTATAGCCCTATGCTAACCAGATTTTTTCCTCATATTGAACAGACCTTACAATACCATAGCAAACACATTTATTAAGAGCCAATGCCGGTCCAGACGAAGATATGCAGAAGTAAGTTATTATATTATTTACCATATTGTTTGTCTATTTGTTGTATGGATCTGTTGTTTGATCCTATTCTCTTTTACATGTTTGAAAGACCACATGGAAAAGCTGCAATAAGGACATTGAATCATAACCTTTACAGTAGCAGCGAATTATATAAGCTTTTGTTCCTAAATGTCAATACGTTTTTGTATGAACCATTGTTATATTGAAGCTTACCAATGTTAAGTTCAAAACTTTCAATAAAAATAACATTTAAAAAAAAAAAAAAATTCAATTAATTATGCTTTGTCTTATTATGTTTGCTATTATAGACATATATCTATATATCTTTAAGCAAAATGGGAAAAAAAACCTGCTTTTATATAAAATGTTGTAGCTGCTATAAGCAGAATTTTGTATTTTTGGGTATGTGTAATTTATTTTACATATTTAATGTTGCTTTATTTTCCGTGGTCCATTGTTTTTTATTGTCTAGTAACCTATGTACGTTTTGTGTTTTTGTGCCTGAAATACAAGTAACCAAATTGTCCTCCTTGCAAGTTCAGCTCCCTTATGACACCATCTTTCTTCTGTTTTTTATTTGTCCTGTCTTTATTTTCTTCGTTACATATCAAGTCTTTCTTTTCTTTGCAGTATGCTTTGGTTAAAACACTCGGGTGTTCACTATTCTCACTTTCCAGGTACTGAGTTTTATGGTTATATATTCCAGGTACTGAGTTTCATGGTTATATATTCCAGGTACTGAGTTTTATGGTTATATATTCCAGGTACTGAGTTTTATGGTTATATATTCCTGGTACTGAGTTTCATGGTTATATATTCCAGGTACTGAGTTTTATGGTTATATATTCCAGGTACTGAGTTTTATGGTTATATATTCCAGGTACTGAGTTTTATGGTTATATATTCCAGGTACTGAGTTTCATGGTTATATATTCCAGGTACTGAGTTTCATGGTTATATATTCCAGGTACTGAGTTTCATGGTTATATATTCCAGGTACTGAGTTTTATGGTTATATATTCCAGGTACTGAGTTTTATGGTTGTATATTCCAGGTACTGAGTTTTATGGTTATATATTCCAGGTACTGAGTTTCATGGTTATATATTCCAGGTACTGAGTTTCATGGTTATATATTCCACGTACTGAGTTTTATGGTTATATATTCCAGGTACTGAGTTTTATGGTTATATATTCCACGTACTGAGTTTTATGGTTATATATTCCAGGTACTGAGTTTCATGGTTATATATTCCAGGTACTGAGTTTCATGGTTATATATTCCAGGTACTGAGTTTCATGGTTATATATTCCAGGTACTGAGTTTTATGGTTATATATTCCAGGTACTGAGTTTCATGGTTATATATTCCAGGTACTGAGTTTTATGGTTATATATTCCAGGTACTGAGTTTCATGGTTATATATTCCAGGTACTGAGTTTTATGGTTATATATTCCAGGTACTGAGTTTTATGGTTATATATTCCAGGTACTGAGTTTCATGGTTATATATTCCAGGTACTGAGTTTCATGGTTATATATTCCAGGTACTGAGTTTCATGGTTATATATTCCAGGTACTGAGTTTTATGGTTATATATTCCAGGTACTGAGTTTCATGGTTATATATTCCAGGTACTGAGTTTTATGGTTATATATTCCAGGTACTGAGTTTTATGGTTATATATTCCAGGTACTGAGTTTTATGGTTATATATTCCAGGTAGTGAGTTTCATGGTTATATATTCCAGGTACTGAGTTTCATGGTTATATATTCCAGGTACTGAGTTTCATGGTTATATATTCCAGGTACTGAGTTTCATGGTTATATATTCCAGGTACTGAGTTTCATGGTTATATATTCCAGGTACTGAGTTTTATGGTTATATATTCCAGGTACTGAGTTTTATGGTTATATATTCCAGGTACTGAGTTTTATGGTTATATATTCCAGGTACTGAGTTTCATGGTTATATATTCCAGGTACTGAGTTTCATGGTTATATATTCCAGGTACTGAGTTTCATGGTTATATATTCCAGGTACTGAGTTTCATGGTTATATATTCCAGGTACTGAGTTTTATGGTTATATATTCCACGTACTGAGTTTTATGGTTATATATTCCACGTACTGAGTTTTATGGTTATATATTCCAGGTACTGAGTTTCATGGTTATATATTCCAGGTACTGAGTTTCATGGTTATATATTCCAGGTACTGAGTTTCATGGTTATATATTCCAGGTACTGAGTTTCATGGTTATATATTCCAGGTACTGAGTTTCATGGTTATATATTCCAGGTACTGAGTTTCATGGTTATATATTCCAGGTACTGAGTTTCATGGTTATATATTCCAGGTACTGAGTTTCATGGTTATATATTCCAGGTAGTGAGTTTTATGGTTATATATTCCAGGTAGTGAGTTTCATGGTTATATATTCCAGGTACTGAGTTTCATGGTTATATATTCCAGGTACTGAGTTTTATGGTTATATATTCCAGGTACTGAGTTTTATGGTTATATATTCCAGGTACTGAGTTTTATGGTTATATATTCCAGGTACTGAGTTTTATGGTTATATATTCCAGGTACTGAGTTTCATGGTTATATATTCCAGGTACTGAGTCTCATGGTTTATATATTCCAAGGCTGTGGCTTCCTTCATCTTCATTTTCCTGGGATAAACTTCCCTTCACACTCTCCCCATCTGAGTGATGAAATGTCTCCTTCATTCTCCTCTTTTTAGAGAGGTTAAAGGTTTCTTTCTGCTGCATGTTGCGCAGCACAATATAGTGGGGAGATGCTGTTCTTCCTCTAACCAAACCTACACATAGAGAAAAAATAAAACACACTTTATGCCAAGTACAATTTCAGAGAAAACATTAAAAAATATATAGAACTCCCATCTGTTGAATGTTGTAAGATGTTCTAAGTATTTTTTTTATGAAAAGTGAATCTCTCCAATGGCTAAAAACATTATTTAAATCCCTCAGCAAGGCCCATGCAACAGTTATGCAATATACTAAATAATTACTTAGCTTATTTTTTGTTAAAAAAAAGTTAGCATTTAACTGGTCTTTTAAAAGGAACCTTAACTCAAATATGTGATCATGCACATGAAAGGCCATTATTTAAACCCCTTTTCATGCAAATATATATAAATTTAAGACATGAAACTCAAAATGTTTCTTTCATGATTCAGATAGATAATTTAATGTAAAAAAAATTCCAATTTACCTCTATCATCCAATTCGCCTCATTCTCCTGTATCCCCTGTTGAAGCTATCTGAACACATTTGGGGAACCAGTAACAAGAGATTTATATGTGCAGCCACCAATCACCTCTCCACCCTCTCTCTCTCCCCTCTCTCTCCCCCCTCTCTCCCCTGCCTTGCTGCTCCTGAACCTACCTGGGTATGCTTTTTAACAAAAGACACCAAAAGTACAAAGCAAACTAGACAACAGAAGCAATCTGGAAAGTTGCCTAAACCTGCATACTCTATCTGAATAATAAAATAAATGTTTTCGGGGGGGCAGGGGGGGTGGCGATTTGTATTTTTTTTTAAATAAATGTTTTTATTGAACTTTTTCTTTTTTAAAGAAAGTGTTAACAATATCCTCTGATACATCTGGTACAATGCATCTGTATGGAACATAAACAATCAACTATTTGACAAAAATGTCTACATACAGTGAATGACATATGATTAGATTTAATGCTGCAGGCAGAATAACATGGGTGGAGTAAACATTGCATTCATAATACTGCTTATGAGGTGAAAAGAGAAATGTTATCAATAAAACATCAATTTATGGCATTTCTCATACCCAGCCTGTGTATCTAAAAGAACCCGAGACATTATGGCTATTATGTAATATTGGCAGGATCTTGTTCCCATAGGAATATGACATTTAGTATAACATCCTGTTTTCCTAAATAGCTATAATACATTTTTTCCAGTTTTAAAACCAAATTAACCTCTGAGATTGTGTTAGGTTTGGGATTTCCTGTTTCTTCCATAACCTTGGAATCAATCTTTTTGCACAATTTAACCTGCATAGGGGAGATACTTTAGGAAAAATCTTAGGCAGTCTATGTGGTGTGAGATCCCATCTTGACAGAATCTTGTAGTTTAATTCTGCTAGAGTTGGGGAAATGGAGGATTTTTTGGTTGAGATGAATGAATGGGACCATTGTGTTTCTGTAAGTTCTATCTGTAATTCATGTTCCCATTGTTTTATGTAGGATGGTGCAAATTTAGGATTTTTTTTGCTTAGTAATGTATAGATAAAGGAGATATGAGATCCATTCATAGTGATTGTTGTGCATAGTTTCTAAAATGGTGTGAGAGATCTCAAAAGTTCAGACTTTTGTGTGCTGGACATAATTGAGTGCCTAGATTGAAGGTAGACAAACCATTTATCAAATGGTGGTCCTATCTCCCTGTGCAAATCTGAGTGGTTCTTAAATAAACCGTTGTGCGTCAGTACGTATATAGGGATATTTGTGTGTATGTTGGGGGAGTTAGGCAGACTCTCCGTTTGATTTTGATAGAAATAGGGGTTGTTGAATAGGGGAGAGAATGGTGATACATTAGTGGAAAGATCGCATTGTTCTTTAAGTACCTTATCCCAAACATCTAGAGTGACTTTGATTAGTTTATTGGAACCAGTTTGTCGTGGCCTATGCTTCTTTAATAACCAAGGTAATTTAGATATATTTAGCATCTCTACCAACTGAGATTCCATCTGAACCCACGGCTTTGATGGGCTATTATGACACCACGCCACTATACATGCTAGGTGAGTCGCATAGTAATAGTTTTGGAGAATTGGTACATTCAGTCCCCCATCATCTTTAGTGAAATATAAATTTTTCCTCGCCACTCTGGGCTTATTGTGGGACCAGATAAATGACTATTAATTTTTGATGTGTGGTTAAAAAATGTTGAGGTATATATATATATATATATATATGGGTAATGTTTGGAACAGGTAACACCGATCCGTCCTGGCTCCAAAATCTTCATCCAACCCAAGCGGGGGTTGGTGATCCATCATCCGGTGCCTGAAGAGGTCCAGAAGAGGCTCCAAAGTCTTCATCCTATCCAGGAAGAAGAGGCGATCCGGACCGGCAACCATCTTGATCCAAGCGGCATCTTCTATCTTCATCCGATGACGACGGGCTCTATCCTGAAGACCTCCACCGCGGACCCATCTTCTTCCGGCGACGTCCAACTGCAGAATGACGGTTCCTTTAAGGGACGTCATCCAAGATGGCGTCCCTCGAATTCCGATTGGCTGATAGGATTCTATCAGCCAATCGGAATTAAGGTAGGAATATTCTGATTGGCTGATGGAATCAGCCAATCAGAATCAAGTTCAATCCGATTGGCTGATCCAATCAGCCAATCAGATTGAGCTTGCATTCTATTGGCTGATCAGAACAGCCAATAGAATGCGAGCTCAATCTGATTGGCTGATTGGATCAGCCAATCGGATTGAACTTGATTCTGATTGGCTGATTCCATCAGCCAATCAGAATATTCCTACCTTAATTCCGATTGGCTGATAGAATCCTATCAGCCAATCGGAATTCGAGGGACGCCATCTTGGATGACGTCCCTTAAAGGAATCGTCATTCGGCTAGTAGGCGTCGGGAGAAGAGGATGTTCCGCGTCGGCGGTCTGCAAGATGGATCCGGAAGAAAGAAGATTGAAGATGCCGTTGATAGAAGACTTCATCCGGATCATGGACCTCTTCAGCTCCCGCTTGGATGAAGACTTCAGCCGGATCATGGACCTCTTCAGCCCCCCGCTTGGGCTTGGATCAGGACATCGGAGGAGCTCTTCAGGACGGATCGGTGAACCTGGCAGGGTGAAGATAAGGTAGGAAGATCTTCAGGGGCTTAGTGTTAGGTTTATTTAAGGGGGGTTTGGGTTAGATTAGGGGTATGTGGGTGGTGGGTTGTAATGTTGGGGGGGGGTATTGTATGGTTTTTTTTTACAGGCAAAAGAGCTGAATTCTTTGGGGCATGCCCCGCAAAGGGCCCTGTTCAGGGCTGGTAAGGTAAAAGAGCTTTGAACTGTAGTAATTTAGAATAGGGTAGGGCATTTTTTTATTTAGGGGGGTCTTTGTTATTTTATTAGGGGGCTTAGAGTAGGTGTAATTAGTTTAAAATTGTTGTAATATTTTTCTTATGTTTGTAAATATTTTTTTATTTTTTGTAACTTAGTTATTTTTTTATTTTGTACTTTAGCTAGTTTATTTAATTGTATTTATTTGTAGCAATTGTATTTAATTAATTTATTGATAGTGTAGTGTTAGGTTAATTGTAGGTAGTTTATTTAATTAATTTATTGATAGTCTAGTGTTAGGTTTATTTGTAACTTAGGTTAGGATTTATTTTACAGGTAATTTTGTAATTATTTTAACTAGGTAGCTATTAAATAGTTCTTAACTATTTAATAGCTATTGTACCTGGTTAAAATAAATACAAAGTTACCTGTAAAATAAATATTAATCCTAAAATAGCTATAATATAAATATAATTTATATTGTAGCTATATTAGGATTTATTTTACAGGTAAGTATTTATCTTTAAATAGGAATAATTTATTTAATAAGAGTTAATTTATTTCGTTAGATTTAAATTATATTTAACTTAGGGGGGTGTTAGTATTAGGGTTAGACTTAGCTTTAGGGGTTAATCCATTTATTAGAATAGCGGTGAGCTCCGGTCGGCAGATTAGGGGTTAATAATTGAAGTTAGGTGTCGGCGATGTTAGGGAGGGCAGATTAGGGGTTAATACTATTTATGATAGGGTTAGTGAGGCGGATTAGGGGTTAATAACTTTATTATAGTAGCGCTCAGGTCCGCTCGGCAGTTTAGGGGTTAATAAGTGTAGGCAGGTGGAGGCGACGTTGTTGGGGGAAGATTAGGGGTTAATAAATATAATATAGGGGTCGGCGATGTTAGGGCAGCAGATTAGGGGTACATAGGGATAATGTAAGTAGCGGTGGTTTACGGAGCGGCAGATTAGGGGTTAATAATAATATGCAGGGGTCAGCGATAGCGGGGGCGGCAGATTAGGGGTTAATAAGTGTAAGGTTAGGGGTGTTTAGACTCGGGGTACATGTTAGAGTGTTAAGTGCAGACGTAGGAAGGGTTACCGCATAGCAAACAATGGGGCTGCGTTAAGAGCTGAACGCGGCTTTTTTGCAGGTGTTAGGTTTTTTTTCAGCTCAAACAGCCCCATTGTTTCCTATGGGGGAATCGTGCACGAGCACGTTTTTGAGGCTGGCCGCGTCCGTAAGCAACTCTGGTATCGAGAGTTGAAGCTGCGTTAAAAATGCTCTACGCTCCTTTTTTGGAGCCTAACGCAGCCTTTATGTGGACTCTCGATACCAGAGTTATTTTTATGGTGCGGCCAGTAAAACGCGGGCGTTAGTTTTTCGGCTCGTTACCGACAAAACTCCAAATCTAGCCGAGAGAGTTTTATAGGAATACTATTTAACTGTGTTTATGGAAAATTCTATGTACTATACGTTAAGTATGGAAATACACTTTTAAAGGATTAGAAATGTTAAAAAAGAAAGGAAAAGAGAAAAGAAGATTTTCTTTTTCTTTTTTTATATATAGTACTTTAGACATCCATAGAGAGGTTATAGGAACAATATAGTACCTTGCTTACTAAAAATGTGTGAAATGTATGTCAAGCATGTTGGGTAAAATACATTTTAAGGGAAAAAAATAGGAAAGAGAAATGATTGAAGGAAGGGGATCAAGTTTAAAGGGTAGAGGACATTCATTATGAGGGTATTGCACAAAGTATTAAGATGGTCAATATGGTGATATTTGTTTAGACAATTACAGAGTTTTTTTTAGGAGTACTGTATAATCCTGTTTATAGAAAATTTGAAAATATATGCTAAGTATGGAAAGCAACTTTAAAAGGATAAGAAATGTTGGAAATTAGGGGATTTTTTTTCTTTCCCTTCCTCTCCTCTTGGAGATAGGGAAGAATATAGCATTGAGAGGTGATTGGTAACGAGTTGGGCAATTTTATAATGGGTAATAAAATGAAGGTACATAGAGCAAAGGGTTATGGAGCAGCTGGGTCATCCTTGTTTCCTCCCTCCGCTCTGACCCCCCAAATCCTCCTCTTTTTTTTTGTGTTGCTGATGGTAAACTTAGATAAACATACTGGTTAAATTATTGTCATGGAACGTGGGGGGGGGATTAATTCCCTGATTAAATGCAAAGGCATTGTGAATTTTTTGAGTAAGAAGAGGGCGGATATCATAGGCCTCCAGGAAACGCATCTGTCTGAATGTGAACACCAAAAAATAAGGGCTAGATGGGTTTCTGAAGTTATTAGTTCATCATATAAGAAATCGGCAAGGGGGGTAGCATTTCTAGTACATCAAAAGCTGAATTATGTAATTAAACAAAAAATCATTGATAAGGAAGGAAGGTATGTCTTTATACATATAGATATAGAAGGTAGGGAATATTTTATTGGGAATATATACGGTCCAAACAGAATAGATTGGAAATTTTGGTGGAATATTTTCAAAATCCTACATAAATTTTCAATGCATGAGACAATAATTATGGGTGATTATAATATTACACCAGATTATCTTCTTGACAGAGGGAAATTGGAGGGTAATCAGAGGAAAATAAATCCAAAACGGAATGTAAAATATAAAAAAAAGATTTTCTCAACTTTATTAGATTTATATAATTTGAGGGATGTATGGAGATCTTTAAATCCTAACAATTTAGAGTATACATGCTTATCTAAAACACATCTGACTTTAGCTCGGTTAGATGTATTTTTGATATCAGGTACATTGATTAATAAAGTCGAGGACACAAAAATTTTGGAGTTTATATTATCAGACCACGCTCCTATAGTTTTAAAGGTAAAGGAGCCTAATAAACTGAATTATAATTAATTTTTATGCCTAGTTATTTGAATAATTCAGTAAAGTTTGTTCAGTTTTTAAAGGCAAAATGGCAAGAGTTTAAGTACAATCATCTAAACTATAGTGGTAATATAGACATATACTGGGAAGCAGCAAAAGCTACGTTGAAAGCAGATATTACAACATATGTAATCAGAACAAAGAAAGAAGCCCAAGTTAGCCAGGAGAAATTTTCTATGGATTTATCTTCAGCATATTCAAGAATGAAGAGCTCTCCGTCAAAGGAGAATAGAGAAACCTACTATAAAGCCAAAAAAGAAAGAGAGGAATTCTTGTTATCTATAGCGGGAAAAGCTCTTCTGAAAGGTACAGCATGCATTGAAAGATTTGGTAACAAAGGAAGCAAATATTTAGCAAGCTTAATTAATAGAACCAAAAAAGGAAAACAATAGGCTTGATTAATTCAGAAGGTAAAATACAAAGTTAAGTGGAAGAAATTATACTATTCCAGAAGTATTTTGTAGATTTATACTCCTCTCAATCCCCTAAAAAAGAAATTATTCAGAAGTTTTTAACCAACATTAAGTTTCCAAAAATTTCAGAGGAGGATAAACTAGCCCTCAATGCACCCATTTCTGAGACAGATATTTTAAACACCTTAAAGGCTATGAGTAAAGGGAAAGCACCTGGGCCAGATGGCTTGCCATTAGAATTTTTCCTGTGCCTTTACGATGATATTGTAATTACCTTAAGAGAAGTATATAAACACTTTCTTACTCACAATCAAAAAATCTCTGCACAGTTTAAGACAGCTAACATTATTCTTCTTCTAAAGGAGGGAAAAGATGCTACACAACTCTCATCTTATAGGCCAATCTCCCTTTTAAATCTTGTCTACAAGATATTGATGAAAATAATGGCTGATAGACTCAAAGCAATACTGCCAAGGTTACTTCATACTGATCAGGTGGGTTTTGTAGTGGGTAGAACTCCAGAAAGGAATATAAGGAAGATACTTCAAGTAATATGTAAACATAGTGAACATAAACAAGGGGAGGATGGCTTGGCTCTGCCGGAGGCCTTCCTGCTATCTTTGGATGCAGAGAAAGCCTTCAATGGAGGTTCTGGTGGGTTGTGGTTTTCAGGGCGGGTTCTTGGGATTAATAGTGAATGTATACTCAGACTCAGAAGCTTCGGTATTGGTAAATAGTTATTTATCTTCCTCTTTCTCCTTAAAGAGAGGTACAAGGCAGGGATGCCCTTTGTCCCCATTGTTATTTGATCTAATTCTGGAACCATTGGTGATCCTTCTCAGGGTTTTTTTTGGAAGGGTCTGAGATTGGTAAAGAAATTGTAAAAATTTCGCTTTTTGCAGATGATTTACTTATGGTTGTCGTATCACCAGGAAAATATGTCAAGGGAATAATAGAAATATTAGATATGTATGGAGAGGTATCAGGATATAAAATCAACTATTCTAAATCTAAAATGTTGTGGTTAAAGAAATCAAGTGATACTCAAATCTATCAATTTATCGAAACACAGAAATTGTGTTACTTGGGAATTTTTTATCAGCAAACCCAGCTAAATGGTATGAATTAAATATTATTCCGGCTCTCCAACAAAATATAGAAAGATTAAAGCAATGGATCAATATGCTGCTCGCACTATCAGGCAGGGTGGCCGTATTTAAAATGTTTCTTACCTAGAATCCTTTATCCTATTAGAATGCTACCTATGTTGATTAAAGATGTAGATATTGGTAATTTTTTGAAAGAACTCCGCCGCTTCCTGTGGAAAGGGAAGAAGCCGAAGATTAGATTAGAAAAATCATACCTTCCAATTGCTAGAGGGGGGTTGGCCCTCCCTAATTTAAAAAGTTAAATTTATGCTGCCTTAGTAAGATACCCCCTAGACTGATTAACACATATGGACAATTTTTCGAATTGTAAAATGGAGGAAGCAATTTATTTTGCATGCTTCAAATAAAGAACTTGGCATTAGAATTCGTACACATCCTCTGTATAAAGATATCATAAGGGCTTGGAGGGGGGCACTGAAGTTGGTGGGCCATGGATATATGGTTACTAAACAATTGTCCCTTCTGGGAAATCCTAGATTTATTCGAGGTTTGAGTTATAAGGTATTCCATCGATGGAGGCTTAAGAATATTGTATATATTAATCATTTAGTTAACCCTCTATTAGCACGTCCATATAATTTTAGGGAGTTCCAGTTAAAATATGGAGTGTCAATGGCGGATAAGTTCTATTTTTTTCAGGCAAAACATTATTTGTTGCAGATGATAGTTAAAGAACCAAGAATTGTTCACAAGCATGTGATCTTAGATTGTCCAAGATTCAGAATTGAAAAGGGTTTATTGTCTCTCCTATATGGTATACTGCAAACTCCAGAGATGGAGAAAGTTACTGGAGAGTATACTAATAAGTGGGTTAAATATAACCTTAGTACAAGGGAGATTATCCCTAAGAGTTTTGGAGCTATTAAGAATATTAAGAGTCAGCCAAACTCAGGGAATCCCATTTTAGATTAATACATTTTGATTATATTACCCCAAGGAGGGCACACAAGTGGAATAATTTAATAGATAATAAGTGTGTAAAATGCGGGGCAATAGATCCGTCTATAATCCATTTGGTGTTTGAATGTCCCAGGATTAGACAGATGTGGGGCAAAATTGAGTATTTTCTATTTGTGGTAATAAGGAAGAGGATTAAAATAACAGGTGAGAACTCGATTTTCCTAAATAAAAAGGTAAACTGGGGGATAAACACCAGATTTATTCAATGGGTTATAATCTTAACAAGATCTTTAATCTATGCAAATTGGATTAGTGTTAAGATTCCCTCTATGGGAGCAGTTAAAAAAATGTTAGTCAGACAAGCTTACCTGGAGGCTTATGATACCAGACTCTATAGTAAAGGAAATATCTTGATTTATAAGAACACATGGCTGGAATGTATTAAATATATGGGGGAAGATGTCTTGCTAAATATATAACAGATAATTCCACTATCTGAGGGGAGTGGGGAAAGGGTGATGTAGCCTTCCCCCTCCCCCCCCCTTTCTTCTTCTTCTTCTTTTTTTTTTTTCCTTTTTGGAGGGGGGGGGGGCAAGAGGGGTTGGGAGTAGATAAATTGTTTATAAGGAACTTGTATTCATTTAGAATAATAATTAATATTGTAAGGTTAATAAGTGGTTTCAGTAAAGGAAAGGAGAGTGTTGTAGGGGGTGGATTTTGTAATGATAAATCTGTGATAAGATAACTGATGAGTGGCTGTATTAATATTGTATTCGACACTTTCCACTTACTTTTTTTACTGTGTTGTATATTTTATATGATTTTGCAATAAAGAAATGTAAAAAATAAAATAAAAAATACGGGTTATAAGGCACCAGTTCCTACTTAGCAAGTGCAAGAGTTTATATTAAATAAAATACAGGTTATACAGCACCAGTTCCTACTTAGCAAGTGCAAGAGTTTATATTAAATAAAATACACGTTATAAGGCACCAGTTCCTACTTAGCAAGTGCAAGAGTTTATATTAAATAAAATACACGTTATACAGCACCAGTTCCTACTTAGCAAGTGCAAGAGTTTATATTAAATAAAATACATGTTATACAGCACCAGTTCCTACTTAGCAAGTGCAAGAGTTTATATTATATAAAACACAGGTTATACGGCACCAGTTCCTACTTAGCAAGTGCAAGAGTTTATATTAAATAAAATATACGTTATACAGCACCAGTTCCTATATATTAACCCCTTAACGACCAAGGACGTACGCCACACGTCCTCAAAAAAAATACAGTTAATGCAGTTAATGACCGAGGACGTGTGGCGTACGTCCTTGGTCTGGAAAGCAGCTGGAAGCGATCCTGCTCGCTTCCAGCTGCTTTCCTGTTATTGCAGTGATGCCTCGATATGGAGGCATCCTGCAATAACCCCCCCTTGGCCATCCGATGCAGAGAGAGCCACTCTGTGGCCCTCTCTGCACCGGACATCGATGGCCGGTATCGTTGGTGGGTGGGAGCTCATGTGGGAGGCGGGTGGGCGGTCATCAATGCTCTGTGTGGAGTGGAGGGGGGCAGGATCGTGGGCGGGACCTACGGGGGCGCGCACGGGGGTTGGTGGGCGGGCGCGTGCACGGGGCGGGAGCGGGTGGGAACTGCTACACTACAGAAAAATAATAATGTTAAAAGTAAAAAAAAATAAAAAATTTTAAGCATTACAAATTGAATCTAAGGGATCTGGAAGGGGTTGGGGGTTGGTCTTGGTGGGGGGGAAAGCTACACTACAGAAAAGGGCATTTATTTAAAAAAAAGGCACATTTTTTACTAAACTGGGTACTGGCAGACAGCTGCCAGTACCCAAGATGGCGCCCATTAAGGCAGAGGGGAAGGGTTAGAGAGCTGTTTGGTGGGGGATCAGTGAGGTTGGGGTCTAAGGGGGGATCCTACACATCAGCATATGTAAATATGCTTTAAAAAAAAAAAAAGGCCAAATATCTTTTTATTTTAGTACTGGCAGAGTTTCTGCCAGTACTTAAGATGGCGGGGACAATTGTGGGGTGGGGGAGGGAAGAGAGCTGTTTGGGAGGGATCAGGGGGTCTGATGTTTCAGGTGGGAGGCTGAGCTCTACACTAAAGATAAAATTAACCCTGCAAGCTCCCTACAAGCTACATAATTAACCCCTTCACTGCTAGCCATAATACACGTGTGATGCGCAGCGGCATTTAGAGGCCTTCTAATTACCAAAAAGCAATGCCAAAGCCATATATGTCTGCTATTTCTGAACAAAGGGGATCCTAGAGAAGCATTTACAACCATTTGTGCCATAATTGCACAAGCTGTTTGTAAATAATTTCAGTGAGAAACCTAAAATTGAGAAAAAATTAATGTTTTTTTTAATTTGATCGCATTTGGCGGTGAAATGGTGGCATGAAATATACCAAAATTGGCCTAGATCAATACTTGGGGTTGTCTACTACACTACACTAAAGCTAAAACTACCCCAAAAATCTCCCTACATGCTCCCTAATTAACCCCTTCACTGCTGGGCATAATACACGTGTGGTGCGCAGAGGCATTTAGCGGCCTTCTAATTACCAAAAAGCAACGCCAAAGTCATATATGTCTGCTATTTCTGAACAAAGGGGATCCCAGAGAAGAATTTACAACCATTTATTCCATAATTGCACAAGCTGTTTGTAAATAATTTAAGTTAGAAACCAAAAGTTTGTGAAAAAATTTGTGAAAAAGTGAAAGATTTTTTGTATTTGATCGCATTTGGCGGTGAAATGGTGGCATGAAATATACCAAAATGGGCCTAGATCAATACTTTGGGTTGTCTACTAAAAAAAAATATATACATGTCAATGGATATTCAGAGATTCCTGAAAGATATCAGTGTTCTAATGTAACTAGCGCTAATTTTGAAAAGAAGTGGTTTGGAAATAGCAAAGTGCTACTTGTATTTATGGCCCTATAGTTTACAAAAAAAAGCAAAGAACATGTAAACATTGGGTATTTCTAAACTCAGGACAAAATTTAGAAACTATTTAGCATGGGTGTTTTTTGGTGGTTATAGATATGTAACAGATTTTGGGGGTCAAAGTTAGAAAAAGTGTGTTTTTTTTCCATTTTCCCCCATATTTTATAAAAACATTATAGTAAATTATAAGATATGATGATAATAATGGTATCTTTAGAAAGTCCATTTAATGGCAAGAAAAACGGTATATAATATCAGGGCCTATGAATACCCAAAAACTCCCCTCGCCCACCGGGCAAGTAAATGACAAAACTTACCAGCCCGCAAGAAACTTTAGTCGCCTGTGCGTATCTGCATGTAGTGTGTATATATCTTATGTAAAAAGGCAATATAAATAGTGTTATTGTAATCCCACAAAGCATTGCAGACAGAGGTCCCAATTTGAATGCCCTGCAAGCTGCTTAATATTTGGGACTTGATAAAAAGGCTTTATCTTTAGAAAATATTTTTCTATCACTAGGTAGAAAAAAACAGGGATATTATCTTTGTAATACTGTATGTACATCTTGACTTTTTTCCCCCTAAGGAAAAAAAGATATAATTGCGCTTTTTTTTTTTTACTTCAGCATATGTGAGCAGTATTGGATTTAGCTGGACAATGAACAGTGACATAACAAGCATTTTAAAAATACCTTTTCCACCTTTCTGCCCAGCTGCATTTCAACTACTAGCACTGCCAGTGCCGCGCTAGCAGATTTGACTGGGTGCATGGAGATGGCATGTTCTCTACGAATTGGTTAAAGTCAGTTTTTGGAGCATCAATAGCGTACAGAAATATTATGCACTGCTCTATATTGTTATGGTAAGCAGCTTGCTCGTGTACATTGTGCTGAAGTACTGCAGAGGACCCTGGAGTACGTCAGCATAATGTACGTGAGCAAGCTACCTACCATAACTATATAGTTACTTTAAGCCATACTTCATTCATACACAGAGAAGAAACACTCACCGCTCTAGCAGGATGTCTTCCCGCGCAGACAACTTTAGGGGTGGGAAGTATCAACTGACAAGGAAGAGACCAAGAGCCATGGAGATAAGGGGAGTTCTTTGAATGCATTTAACAGAAAAAACCTCCCCTTTCTACCCTCCTTTCCCGTGTGTGCGCATATGTGAAAGGCAATTTGACATTTTTTATTATTGCTTCTTTTATCCTAATTAAAATGTCAGGTCGCCGCTCGGGCTGGTAACTTAAAAATTTTACTTGCCCTCAAGAAATTTAGGTCGCCATTGGCGACCGGACCGGTCTATTCATATTCCCTGTAATATGTGTGGGTACAGTAAATGAGTAAGAGGACAATTACAGCTAAACACAAACACCTCAAAAATGTAAAAATAGCCTTGGTCCCAAACGGACAGAAAATGGAAAAGTGCTGTGGTCATTAAGGGATTAAATAAAATACATGTTATACAGCACCAGTTCCTACTTAGCAAGTGCAAGAGTTTATATTATATAAAATACGGGTTATAAGGCACCAGTTCCTACTTAGCAAATGCAAGAGTTTATATTAAATAAAATACAGGTTATACGGCACCAGTTCCTACTTAACAAGTGCAAAAGTTTATATTAAATAAAATACGGGTTATAAGGCACCAGTTCCTACTTAGCAAATGCAAGAGTTTATATTAAATAAAATACAGGTTATACGGCACCAGTTCCTACTTAACAAGTGCAAGAGTTTATGTTAAATAAAATACAGGTTATACAGCACCAGTTCCTACTTAGCAAGTGCAAGAGTTTATATTAAATAAAATAAACATTATACGGCACCAGTTCCTACTTAGCAAGTGCAAGAGTTTATATTAAATAAAATACAGGTTATACGGCACCAGTTCCTACTTAGCAAGTGCAAGAGTTTATATTAAATAAAATACAGGTTATACGGCACCAGTTCCTACTTAGCAAGTGCAAGAGTTTATATTAAATAAAATACACGTTATACAGCACCAGTTCCTACTTAGCAAGTGCAAGAGTTTATATTAAATAAAATACAGGTTATACGGCACCAGTTCCTACTTAGCAAGTGCAAGAGTTTATATTAAATAAAATACAGGTTATACGGCACCAGTTCATACTTAGCAAGTGCAAGAGTTTATATTAAATAAAATACAGGTTATACAGCACCAGTTCCTACTTAGCAAGTGCAAGAGTTTATATTATATAAAAACATAATTTATGTAAGAACTTACCTGATAAATTCATTTCTTTCATATTAGCAAGAGTCCATGAGCTAGTGACGTATGGGATATACATTCCTACCAGGAGGGGCAAAGTTTCCCAAACCTTAAAATGCCTATAAATACACCCCTCACCACACCCACAATTCAGTTTAACGAATAGCCAAGAAGTGGGGTGATAAGAAAAAAGTGCGAAAGCATATAAAATAAGGAATTGGAATAATTGTGCTTTATACAAAAAAATCAAAACCACCACAAAAAAAGGGCGGGCCTCATGGACTCTTGCTAATATGAAAGAAATGAATTTATCAAGTAAGTTCTTACATAAATTATGTTTTCTTTCATGTAATTAGCAAGAGTCCATGAGCTAGTGACGTATGGGATAATGATTACCCAAGATGTGGATCTTTCCACGCAAGAGTCACTAGAGAGGGAGGGATAAAATAAAGACAGCCAATTCCTGCTGAAAATAATCCACACCCAAAATAAAGTTTAATGAAAAACATAAGCAGAAGATTCAAACTGAAACCGCTGCCTGAAGTACTTTTCTACCAAAAACTGCTTCAGAAGAAGAAAATACATCAAAATGGTAGAATTTAGTAAAAGTATGCAAAGAGGACCAAGTTGCTGCTTTGCAAATCTGATCAACTGAAGCCTCATTCCTAAACGCCCAGGAAGTAGAAACTGACCTTGTAGAATGAGCTGTAATCCGTTGAGGCGGAGTTTTACCCGACTCAACATAGGCAAGATGAATTAAAGATTTCAACCAAGATGCCAAAGAAATGGCAGAAGCTTTCTGGCCTTTTCTAGAACCGGAAAAGATAACAAATAAACTAGAAGTCTTTCGGAAAGACTTAGTAGCTTCAACATAATATTTTAAAGCTCTAACAACATCCAAAGAATGCAACGATTTCTCCTTAGAATTCTTAGGATTAGGACATAATGAAGGAACCACAATTTCTCTACTAATGTTGTTGGAATTCACAACTTTAGGTAAAAATTCAAAAGAAGTTCGCAACACCGCCTTATCCTGATGAAAAATCAGAAAAGGAGACTCACAAGAAAGAGCAGATAGTTCAGAGACTCTTCTGGCAGAAGAGATCGCCAAAAGGAACAAAACTTTCCAAGAAAGTAATTTAATGTCCAAAGAATGCATAGGTTCAAATGGAGGAGCTTGAAGAGCCCCCAGAACCAAATTCAAACTCCAAGGAGGAGAAATTGACTTAATGACAGGTTTTATACGAACCAAAGCTTGTACAAAACAATGAATATCAGGAAGATTAGCAATCTTTCTGTGAAAAAGAACAGAAAGAGCAGAGATTTGTCCTTTCAAAGAACTTGCGGATAAACCTTTATCTAAACCATCCTGAAGAAACTGTAAAATTGTCGGAATTCTAAAAGAATGCCAAGAAAAATGATGAGAAAGACACCAAGAAATATAAGTCTTCCAGACTCTATAATATATCTCTCTGGATACAGATTTACAAGCCTGTAACATAGTATTAATCACAGAGTCAGAGAAAACCTCTTTGACCAAGAATCAAGCGTTCAATCTCCATACCTTTAAATTTAAGGATTTGAGATCCTGATGGAAAAAAGGACCTTGCGACAGAAGGTCTGGTCGTAGCGGAAGAGTCCACGGATGGCAAGAGGCCATCCGGACAAGATCCGCATACCAAAACCTGTGAGGCCATGCCGGAGCTACCAGCAGAACAAACGAGCATTCCTTCAGAATCTTGGAGATTACTCTTGGAAGAAGAACTTGAGGCGGAAAGATATAGGCAGGATGATACTTCCAAGGAAGTGATAATGCATCCACTGCTTCCGCCTGAGGATCCCGGGATCTGGACAGATACCTGGGAAGTTTCTTGTTTAGATGAGACGCCATCAGATCTATCTCTGGAAGCTCCCACATTTGAACAATCTGAAGAAATACCTCTGGGTGAAGAGACCATTCGCCCGGATGCAACGTTTGGCGACTGAGATAATCCGCTTCCCAATTGTCTATACCTGGGATATGAACCGCAGAGATTAGACAGGAGCTGGATTCCGCCCAAACCAAAATTCGAGATACTTCTTTCATAGCCAGAGGACTGTGAGTCCCTCCTTGATGATTGATGTATGCCACAGTTGTGACATTGTCTGTCTGAAAACAAATGAATGATTCTCTCTTTAGAAGAGGCCAAGACTGAAGAGCTCTGAAAATTGCACGGAGTTCCAAAATATTGATCGGTAATCTCACCTCCTGAGATTCCCAAACTCCTTGTGCCGTCAGAGATCCCCACACAGCTCCCCAACCTGTGAGACTTGCATCTGTTGAAATTACAGTCCAGGTCGGAAGCACAAAAGAAGCCCCCTGAATTAAACGATGGTGATCTGTCCACCACGTTAGAGAGTGTCGTACAATCGGTTTTAAAGATATTAATTGAGATATCTTTGTGTAATCCCTGCACCATTGGTTCAGCATACAGAGCTGAAGAGGTCGCATGTGAAAACGAGCAAAGGAGATCGCATCTGATGCGGCAGTCCTAAGACCTAAAATTTCCATGCATAAGGCTACCAAAGGGAATGATTGTGACTGAAGGTTTTGACAAGCTGATCAATGTTAAACTTCTCTTGTCTGACAAGGACAGAGTCATAGACACTGAATCTATCTAGAAACCTAAAAAGGTTACCCTTGTCTGAGGAATCAATGAACTGATTGGTAAATTGATCCTCCAACCATGAACTTGAAGAAACAACACAAGTCGATTCGTATGAGATTCTTCGAAAATGAGAAGACTGAGCAAGTACCAAGATATCGTCCAAAAAAGGAAATACCAAAACCCTGTTCTCTGATTACAGAAAGAAGGGCACCGAGAACCTTTGAAAAAAAATCTTGGAACTGAGGCTAGGCCAAACGGTAGAGCCACAAAACTGGTAATGCTTGTCTAAAAAGAGAATCTCAGACACTAAAAGTGATCTGGATGAATCGGAATATGCAGATACGCATCCTGTAAATCTATTGTAGACATATAATGCCCTTGCTAAACAAAAGGCAGGATAGTCCTACAGTTACCATCTTGAATGTTGGTATCCTTACATAACGATTCAATATTGATAGATCCGGAACTGGTCTGAAGGAATTAACCTTCTTTGGTACAATGAAGAGATAAAATAAAACCCCAGCCCCTGTTCCAGAACTGGAACTGGCATAATTACTCCAGCCAACTCTAGATCTGAAACACATTTCAGAAATGCTGAGCCTTTGCTGTGTTAACTGGGACACGGGAAAGAAAAAAAAAATCTCTTAGCAGGAGGCCTTAACTTGAAGCCAATTCTGTACCTTTCTGAAACAATGTTCTGAAACCAGAGATTGAGAACGGAATTGATCCAAATTTCTTTGAAGAAAACGTAATCTGCCCCATACCAGCTGAGCTGGAATAAGGGCCGCACCTTCATGGGTACTTAGGAGCTGGCTATAGGTTTCTATAAGGCTTGGATATATTCCAAACTGGAAATAGATTCCAAACTGATACCGCTCCTGAGGATGAAGGATCAGGCTTTTGTTCCTTGTTGTGAGGAAAGGAACGAAAATGATTATTAGACCTAAATTTACCTTAGATTTTTTATCCTTTGGAAAAAAAGTTCCCTTCCTTCCAGAAACAGTTGAGATAATAATTTATTACCCTGGAAAGAAAGGGAAAGCAAAGTTGACTTAGAAGACATATCAGCATTCCAAGTTTAATCCATAAAGCTTTTCTAGCTAAAATAGCTAGAGACATATACCTGACATCAACTCTAATGATATCAAAAGATGGTATCACCAATAAAATTATTAGCATGTTATAGAATAATAATAATGCTATAAAATTATGATCTGTTACTTGTTGCGCTAAAGCTTCTAACCAAAAAGTTGAAGCTGCAGCAACATCCGCTAAAAATATAGCAGGTCTAAGAAGATTACCTGAACATAAGTAAGCTTTTCTTAGAAAGGATTCAATTTTCCTATCTAAAGGATCCTTAAATGAAGTACTATCTGCCGTAGGAATAGTAGTACATTTAGCAGGAGTAGAGACAGCCCCATAACCTTAGGGATTTTGTCCATAAAAACTCTAATCTGTCAGATGGCACAGGATATAATTGCTTAAACGTTTAGAAGGAGTAAAAGAATTACCCAAATTATTCCATTCCCTGGAAATTACTTCAGAAATAGCATCAGGGAGATTAAACACTTCTGGAATAACTACAGGAGATTTAAAAACCTTATTTAAACGTTTAGATTTAGTATCAAGAGGACCAGAATCCTCTATTTCTAATGCAATTAATACTTCTTTAAATAAAGAACGAATAAATTCCATCTTGAACAAGTACAAAGATTTATCAGCATCAACCTCTGAGACAGAAACCTCTGAACCAGAAGAACCATTTATCAGTATCAGAATGATGATGTTCATTTAAAAATTCATCTGAAAAAAGAGAAGTTTTAAAAGACTTTTATATAAACTAGAAGGAGAAATAACAGACATAGCCTTCTTAATGGATTTAAAAAATAAAATCTCTTATGTTATCAGGAACACTCTGAAAATTAGATGTTGACGGAACACCAACAGGTAATGTAACAGTACTAAAGGAAATTTTATCTGCATTAATAAGTTTGTCATGACATGCAATACAAACAACAGCTGGAGAAACAGATACCAAAAATTTATAGCAGATACACTTAGCTTGGTAGCTCCAGCACCGGGCAGTGATTTTCCTGAAGTATCTTCTGACTCAGTTGCAACGTGGAACATCTTGCAATATGTAATAGAAAAAACAACATATAAAGCAAAATTGATCAAATTCCTTAAATGACAGTTTCAGGAATGGGAAAAAAATGCCAGTGAACAAGCTTCTAGCAACCAGAAGCAATAAATAATGAGACTTAAATAATGTGGAGACAAAAGCGACGCCCATATTTTTTTAGCGCCAAATAAGACGCCCACATTATTTGGCGCCTAAATACTTTTGGCGCCAAAAATGACGCCACATCCGGAACGCCGACATCTTTGGCGCAAAAGAACGTCAAAAAAATGACGCAACTTCCGGCGACACGTATGACGCCGGAAACAGAAAATATTTTTTTTTTTGCGCCAAAAAAGTCAGCGCCAAGAATGACGCAATAAAATGAAGCATTTTCAGCCCCCGCGAGCCTAACAGCCCACAGGGAAAAAGTCAAATTTTTTAAGGTAAGAAAAAATGATTGATTCAAATGCATTATCCCAAATATGAAACTGACTGTCTGAAAGAAAGGAATGTTGAACATCCTGAGTCAAGGCAAATAAATGATTGAATACATATATTTAGAACTTTATAAAAAAGTGCCCAACCATAGCTTTAGAGTGTCACAGAAAATAAGACTTACTTACCCCAGGACACTCATCTACATGTTTGTAGAAAGCCAAACCAGTACTGAAACGAAAATCAGCAGAGGTAATGGTATATATAAGAGTATATCGTCGATCTGAAAAGGGAGGTAAGAGATGAATCTCCACGACCGATAACGGAGAACCTATGAAATAGACCCCGTAGAAGGAGATCATTGAATTCAAATAGGCAATACTCTCCTCACATTCCTCTGACATTCACTGCACGCTGAGAGGAAAACCGGGCCCCAACTTGCTGCGGAGCGCATATCAACGTAGAATCTAGCACAAACTTACTTCACCACCTCCATAGGAGTTTGTGGGTGTGGTGAGGGGTGTATTTATAGGCATTTTAAGGTTTGGGAAACTTTGCCCCTCCTGGTAGGAATGTATATCCCATACGTCACTAGCTCATGGACTCTTGCTAATTACATGAAAGAAATACAGGTTATACTGCACCAGTTCCTGCTTAGCAAGTGCAAGAGTTTATATTATATAAAATACAGGTTATACAGCACCAGTTCTTACTTAGCAAGTGCAGGAGTTTATATTAAATAAAATACAAGTTATACAGCACCAGTTCCTACTTAGCAAGTGCAAGAGTTTATATTAAATAAAATACAGGTTATACGGCACCAGTTCCTACTTAGCAAGTGCAAGAGTTTACATTAAATAAAATACAGGTTATACAGCACCAGTTCCTACTTAGCAAGTGCAAGAGTTTATATTAAATAAAATGCACGTTATATGGCACCAGTTCCTACTTAGCAAGTGCAAGAGTTTATATTAAATAAAATACAGGTTATACGGCACCAGTTCCTACTTAGCAAGTGCAAGAGTTTATATTAAATAAAATACACGTTATATGGCACCAGTTCCTACTTAGTAAGTGCAAGAGTTTACATTAAATAAAATACAGGTTATACGGCACCAGTTCCTACTTAGCAAGTGCAAGAGTTTATATTAAATAAAATACACGTTATATGGCACCAGTTCCTACTTAGTAAGTGCAAGAGTTTACATTAAATAAAATACAGGTTATACGGCACCAGTTCCTACTTAGCAAGTGCAAGAGTTTATATTAAATAAAATACACGTTATACGGCACCAGTTCCTACTTAGCAAGTGCAAGAGTTTATATTAAATAAAATACAGGTTATACGGCACCAGTTCCTACTTAGCAAGTGCAAGAGTTTATATTAAATAAAATACACGTTATATGGCACCAGTTCCTACTTAGTAAGTGCAAGAGTTTACATTAAATAAAATACAGGTTATACGGCACCAGTTCCTACTTAGCAAGTGCAAGAGTTTATATTAAATAAAATACACGTTATATGGCACCAGTTCCTACTTAGTAAGTGCAAGAGTTTACATTAAATAAAATACAGGTTATACGGCACCAGTTCCTACTTAGCAAGTGCAAGAGTTTATATTAAATAAAATACAAGTTATACAGCACCAGTTCCTACTTAGCAAGTGCAAGAGCTTATATTAAATAAAATACACGTTATACGGCACCAGTTCCTACTTAGCAAGTGCAAGAGTTTACATTAAATAAAATACAGGTTATACGGCACCAGTTCCTACTTAGCAAGAGTTTATCATATATAAAATATGAGTCTGTTAATGGCTGATAGCTGTCACATGGCACAGGTGTAGAATAAAATGTCAGAAAAAAATCTCCTTTTGAAATTCATAGTAAGTTTTATTGCACTGTATTTTTATTATGCATCTCTTGATTTTGTAATGCTATACTTTATTATACTTTTAAATGTGCTGAGCTTGCTGGGAGAAACTATCTAATTTTGTTATCATTCTATGTAAACACAACGGGGGCAATTTATCAAAGTGCAGCAGACATGATACGCTGTAGAAGATCATGTTTGCCGCACATCGATAAATCCCGAAATGAAAATATGAAAAATATGTATACATATGTATTAATGCATTTATGTGTATATATGTCTGTAAATACATATACACACACATGTATACATATATATTAATGCATTTATGTGTATATATGTCTGTAAATACATATACACACACATATGTATACATATATATTAATGCATTTATGTGTATATATGTCTGTAAATACATATACACACACATAAGTATACATATATATTAATGCATTTATGTGTATATATGTCTGTAAATACATATACACATATATACACACACATGTATACATATATATTAATGCATTTATGTGTATATATGTCTGTAAATACATATACACACACATGTATACATATATATTAATGCATTTATGTGTATATATGTCTGTAAATACATATACACATAAACACACATGTATACATATATATAAATGCATTTATGTGTATATATGTTTGTAAATACATATACACACATGTATACATATATATTAATGCATTTATGTGTATATATATATATATATATGTCTGTAAATACATATATATACACACACACACACACACACATGTGTATGCGATCGGGCTGATTGCTGTCCGTCGCCTCAGAGGTGGCAGACGAGTTAAGGAGCAGCGGTCATTAGATCGCTGCTTCTTAACTCCTGTTTCTGGCAAGCCTGAAGGCTCACGCAGTAACGGGTGTATACGGCCCCATTCGGGCTATGATAAATCAGCCCCTAACACTGAATAAATTATTGTTATGTTTTCCTATCCCTGTGGATAAGTTTTTGTCTATTTCATGATAGTCTTTGAGCATATAATAAAAGCTGTGAAATGGTTTCTTATAATTGTTTTGTCAGTGTTTATGTGTTTAACTAGAGTTGGTTGTAATAAAGTTTTCTTTTTAAAAAACATCTGTTCTTGACTGGAGTAGCTGTAAAAGGTGCCCAGACTGAGATAAAATGTGTTACATGCAGATTAGATTTGATTTCAGTGCAAATCTGTTTTATTTTTATTAGGGAACAAACTATCTGAAAGTACTGAGTGTGGTGACATTTAGATAAAATCTGTGGCTGTAAAAACAATTGGAAAACATTATATTGATACCCATGTAAGGTGACTTTTTAGATGTAAAATATTGTATGTTTTAAGTTGTAGTAATATTTATACATTAAACAATATAAAGCTGACCCTTTTAAATTCAAATGTATTTAGCTTTACGGACATTTAACATTTTATATGTAGTTGTTTTTTTTTTTACTTTTTTCTAATTTTTGAAAATAAAAAGATAATAGATGAAGAAATTTATAACAAACACACAAATCTGCAGGTCTGTTACTTTAGAAATTAGTGTAAAATCTTTCATTTTAGGCTTTTACAAAGTATGGATTTATCTTTAAAGAGGGAGCAATATGGTTTGTGTACATGTATATATTATATTATGGAAATATAATTTATCATTTATGCTAGACAGATTAGAAAAATAAATATTAGATAATACTGTTAGTGACAATGAGAGGTCACATTATTATTGAAATACTCAGCTTTGTATCTCATATGTGTCTAATAACAAGTTAATATTATACATCTGTTTGCAACTAAGTTCTGTTAAAATAAGAATTTCCATCAATAAAAACATAATATAATGCTGTATCCTGAGATATTTTAGGACACAACAGAACAATCTCACATTTAAATAAACCGTTTATTTGCTCCTTACTTATCCATATGATAATCACACCCTGAGGGGAGGCAGGGACTCTGTATTCATGTGACACCAGAGGGGACAATAGACATCTATATGAGAACAAAAGTCCAGGTGTGACCCTCTCATTGTCTCCCAACTGACAAGTTGTACTCATGTGAGTCACACAGTGAAAGGTGACACTCCCACATTAGTATAAATATCTGTATAACACTCAGTGATATCACAGGAGGAACCCGAGAGACTTCATACTTACAGAGCATCTGCTAAACGGTAATATGCAAACCCTGACATAAATCTTTATTAACAGCCTCACACTGTTGTGCTTTATAAAATGATGAGAAATAGTGTTCTGTATTTTGTTATGATAGAGCTAAACTATTTCACTTCATAATAGAAACTGAATCTATATTAAAAAACTAAACTGTACTTATTTAATTTGTTTTCTATATTTTTTATGCTGTGTAAATTAATTTATTGTTTAGTTTTTCCATTAAAAAGCTAATTTGAATACATAATAATTTGTAGCAGTTTGTAAAATAAATGTTTGTAGCAGAACCAAACAATAATCTGAAGCTTGAGGAGGTCTGACCAATAATACATGTGTGGGGGTTGTTCCTGTTATCCAGTGAGCAATAGATTTTTAAGTATCAGCCAATTAGAATCCTGTATTTCCCTATAGGTTTATAATTAAAGGGCCATAATACCCAAATGTTTAAACACTTGAAAGTGATGCAGCATAGCTGTAAAAAGCTGACTAGAAAATATCTCCTGAACATCTCTATGTAAAAAAAAAAGATATTTTACCTCAAAAGTTCCTCAGTAGCCACCTCCCATTGTAAAGGATTTCTAAGCAGCATTTTAGTGTGTCTGTCCTGGGACAGCTGAAAGGATGAGCCTCGTGAACTCTCATATTATTTCACCAATCAGGTAAAGGAAGCTTACTATGAAATCTCATGAGAGTTAAGTCAAATCTCATGAGATCACAGTAAGAGTTCATGACCTCAGCACTGCTGATGCTGATTGGCTGCTGTTCATTTCTTCATTTTTTTTTTACCTGCAGCTGGGAGCAGCTGAGTATAACTTTTTACACAGAACTTACTCTGCTGAGCTGAGGAAATTGTGAGGTAAAATATCTTCCTTTTTTACATAGAGATGCTCAGGTGATATTTTCCTGTCAGCTTTTTACAGTTATACTGCATCAGTTTCAAGTGATTTAGCACATGAGTATTATGTCCCTTTAACTGTAGAGCCCAGATAAACCATTTTCATTTAATATTAGTCTGAAGCTGCTATTTGCTCCAGTAATAAATATCACTCAGCTTATGGCCCTGTTGTATCAGTCTCATCACATTTACTGATCTAATCATAAATATCTTGTGATCTGCATATTATTTTATTTCTAATGAGGTTATTTTATAATACATTTCTTATTTATATTAGCTGCACCTGTTTATCATCAGAACATTTATCTTACTGATCTGTGACTGATTCTTGTTGTTAGTAAAGACCTTAGTGAGTGTATTCTGCACCTTCAGCTGCTGTTTGTCACATGATCACAGACTTAAAGGGACAGTGTCCTGTACATTTTGTTTTCGCTTAAAAGAACAATAAAACCCAAATGTTTTTCATTATTTATATAGAACATATAATTTTAAACAACTTTCCATTTTACTTCAATTATGATATTTGCTTAATTCTTTAGATATCTTTTATTGAAGCAGCAGCAATGCACTACTGGGAGCTAGCTGAGCACATAATGTGAGACAATGGCAAGAGGCTTGTATGTGCAACCACTAATCAGCACCTTTGCCACAAAGGGAATAAAGCAGATTTGGTAATAGAAGGACATTGTAGAGTTGTTGAAAATGATGTGGTCAAGTTACACAATCTCAACACTGGGGCGTGAGTAGAGTATGGTTGCTAGGGATACCGCTTTATCTACCACAGTGTCTGAGGGGCAGGTCATTAAAGTGAAGGTAAAGTTTTTTCATTTTGAAGACATCCATGCATTCTTTATTATTTACATAAGCTAATCGCTAACTTTTTTTCACTTTTTCTTTATTTTAAATATTAATTATATTTATCCATCCCTACCGTTATGATGGTGACTCCGCCCTATCTGTATTTCCTGCTTTTTCTGCTAAGTGATGTATAGAGTGGTCCCACCCGCTCTATAGGTCACTCAAAAGCACGTTCACGATGCTCCTTTGAACTGCGCATGCGCAAATTGCAGATTTCACCCTCCACTCCACTTGCGCAACTTGGTGAGTGCTGGAAATTCTAACTGCATACAGTTACGCATGCGGGAAACGGAAGCGTGTGTGTATTCCGGTGTAAACAAAAAACGACAGCGCATGCGCATACCATCAAGGAGGCGAATGACGTGGAGTGACGGCCGCCTAACTGCTAGATTTTCAATTGGACTATGTAAAAACGTGACCTAACCGAGACAAAAAAAAAAGGGGGATGAATTTGTATACTGTCAGAAATGGACTTATAAAGCAGATAACCTTTGTTTACAATAAGATTTATAAATATTGATGAATGAAACTCATACTGATTTGTATCATATAATAAAATACTAGATCAACATGAAGCTACATTTACCTTCACTTTAAACAGTCTGATGGTTGGACATTAAAAGTGCTACAGGATTGCATCTTGAGGAATATCGATTTTTGAACGACAACACAATTGGCCAATCAAAAGCATGGTTGAGTGAGTACTCACCCAATGGATATGGCAATATAGTAAGGGTAAGCAGAGGCTGCTGTGCTCTGCTAAAGGAACAAATCTAATTGACTTCTGGCAAATGAACGTGTTGACCCAGTAAGAAATGGTCTGCATGGCGCGCTATTGAGATTTATTTGTGTGAGCCTCACTGGGTCATATCAGGCCAAGCCCACGGCACAAAGTAAAGGGGGTCGGTGGCAGTCATTTGAATGCAGTGTTTTGTAATAAGGCACAAGGGGCTGCTCCTGTTAACCCGAATTAAAGTCAGTGCTACTTTTGTCCTCAGGATTAATCTGTTGTATCTTTATGCTTTTGCACATCCATGTGTTGCTAAATCATGCAACCTTAAAGGGATATGAAACACATTTTATTTTTTTCTTGATTCAGATATAGAACAAGCAATTTCACACAACTTTCTAATTTACTCCTATTATCAATTTTTATTCATTATCTTTATTTGCGCTGCTCATTTAATAAGTAGATCCCAACACAAAATAGTGTGAGCACCCTGCTTTAATGTGTTTCACATGACTTGTTTTACCGGTGTATAAAATAGTATAACGTGTATGGGAAATGTCACCTTTAGCTTTAGTTTTTATGTAAAATAACTGTTTGCCGTCTGTAATTTATTTTCATTATTAAATTGTACACAGCCTTTAAATGACCTGAGGCAGCGGCTCCTACTTAGCATATGCAGGAGTTCACATAATATAAAAATATGAGTCTGTTATTGGCTGATAGCTGTCACATGGTACAGGTGCAGAACTACATTTATCAGCAAACAATCTACTTCTCTTTTTAAATTCATAGTAAGTTTTATTGCATTGTATTTTTATTATGCATCTGTGGTTTTGTAATTCTATATGTTATGGTCCTTTTAAATGGATTGAACTTGTCAAAAAACATCTCTCATTATGTTATTACTCTATGTAAACACAAACACTTCCTTTTCTTTTCTATATCTAAGATAGCAATTGGAATGAACATTTTAGTGCCTATCTCTCTCATAGCCAATTGCAGTGTGATTTAAGACGACACAGTATTGACCAAGAGAAGTTAAAGGGACACTGAATCCAAAATTTTTCTTTCGTTATTCAGATAGAGCATGCAATTGTAAGCAACTTTCTAATTTACTCATATTATCAATTGTTATTATCAATTGTTCTTTGTTCTCTTGCTATCTTTATTTGAAAAAGAAGGCATCTAAGCTTTTTTCTTTCATGTAATTGGCAAGAGTCCATGAGCTAGTTACGTATGGGATATACAATCCTACCAGGAGGGGCAAAGTTTCCCAAACCTCAAAATGCCTATAAATACACCCCTCACCACACCCACAATTCAGTTTTTACAAACTTTGCCTCCTATGGAGGTGGTGAAGTAAGTTTGTGCTAAGATTTCTAAGTTGATATGCGCTTCTCAGCATTTTGAAGCCTGATTCCTCTCGTAGTACAGTGAATGTCAGAGGGATGTGAAGGGAGTATTACCTATTGAATGCAATGGTTTTCCTCACAGGAGATCTGTTTCATAGGTTCTCTGTTATCGGTTGTAGAGATTCATCTCCTACCTCCCTTTCTCCTACATTGGTGTGTCCGGTCCACGGCTTCATCCTTACTTGTGGGATATTCTCTTCCCCTACAGGAAATGGCAAAGAGAGCACACAGCAAAAGCTGTCCATATAGCCCCCCCTCTGGCTCCACCCCCCAGTCATTCTCTTTGCCGCTCTGAACAAGTAGCATCTCCACCGGGATGGTAAAGAGTATGTGGTGTTAGCTGTAGTTTTATTTCTTCTATCAAGAGTTTGTTATTTTAAAATAGTGCCGGTTTGTACTATTTACTCTACAACAGAAAGTGAAGAAGATTTCTGTTAAAAGAGGAGTATGATTTTAGCACCAGTAACTAAAATCCATTGCTGTTCCCATGCAGGACTGTTGAAACCAGAGAACTTCAGTTGGGGGGAACAGTTTGCAGGCTTATCTGCTTCAGGTATGACCAGTCTATTTTCTAACAAGACATAGTAATGCTAGAAGACTGTCAGTTTTCCCTTATGGGATCGGTAAGCCATTTTCTTAGACTCAGGTAACAGAATTAAGGCTTATAAATTGGGCTCTATGCTGGTTGACACTCTTGTGGGCTAAATCGATTTGTTTTTATCATATTTAAGTGACATTTGGAGTGTTTTGTGAACTTTGAAACACTTTTGGGAACGTTTATTGCACCTGGCAGTTGTTTAGACGCCTAATCTAGTCAGAAAGGCCCCTTCACTCTGGTATGCAGAAGGAGGAGGCCTCATTTTCGCGCCTCAGTTGCGCAGTTACTTCCATAGGCAGTGCATGCAGCTTCACGTGAGAGGGTCCTGTAGCTGAGATAAGGACTCAGAAAGGCTTATTACTGTGGCGAATAACCCCTAAAGGAAGGTAAAAGCCGCAGCAAAGCTGTGGCAGGGACTGTAGTGTGTTTAAAGCAGTAATTTAAACAATTTTCTCCGGTTTGCTCATTTATGTGTTTAGAGACTTGAAATTTGGTGTGCAATACTTTCAAGGCATTAAGACACTGGGGTGTTATTTTCGGATGTTTTTTTGATAGTTTTTCGATCACTCAGAAATAAAGTGTGCTCTTTTTATTATTTAAAGAGACAGTAACGGTTTTGTTCAAATTTAATTTTATTGCATTTATAGGCTGCCTAAATCTGTCTAACATGTCTGTACCTTCAGATAGCATATGTTCTGTGTGTATGGAAGCCAAGGTGGTTCCCCCATTAAATGTATGTTCAAATTGTGCCATGGCGTCCAAACAAAGTAAGGACAGTACTGTCACATTTAATAAGGTTGCCCAAGATGATTCTTCAAATGAAGGTAGTGGGGATAGTTCATCATCCTCTCCTTCTGTGTCAACACCAGTTTTGCCCGCGCAGGCGACGCCTAGTACATCTAACGCGCCAATGCTTGTTACTAAGCAGCAATTAACAGCAGTAATGGATAATTCTATAGCAGCTCTTTTATCCAAACTGCCAGCACTTCCCAGAAAGCGCAATTGCTCAGTTTTAAATACAGAGGATGAGCAAGTAGGCGCTGACGATAATTTATCTATTATACCCTCACATCAATCTGAGTTGGCAGCGAGGGAAGGTCTGTCTGAGGGAGAAATTTCTGATTCAGAAATTTCTCAGCAGGCAGAACCTGATATAGTGGCATTTAAATTTAAGCTAGAACATCTCCGCGCTCTGCTTAAGGAGGTGCTAGCTACCCTTGATGATTGTGATACTTTGGTGATACCAGAGAAGTTGTGCAAAATGGACAAATTCTTAGAGGTCCCAGTGCACGCTGATGCCTTTCCTATACCCAAGAGGGTGGCGGACATAGTGACTAAGGAGTGGGAGAAGCCAGGTGTACCTTTTGTTCCCCCTCCTATATTTAAGAAAATGTTCCCCATTGTCGACCCTAGAAGGGATGCATGGCAAACGGTCCCTAAGGTAGAGGGGGCAGTTTCAACGTTAGCTAAGCGCACAACCATTCCTATAGAGGACAGTTGCGCTTTTAAAGATCCTATGGATAAAAAATTAGAAGGATTACTGAAGAAGATTTTTGTTCAGCAAGGTTTCCTTATTCAACCAATTTCGTGCATTATTCCTGTCACCACGGCGGCGTCTTTTTAGTTCGATGAACTAGAAAGTTCGCTCCAAAAGGAGACCCCATATGATGAGGTCATGGACAGAATTCACGCACTAAAGTTGGCTAATTCCTTTATTTTGGATGCCGCTTTTCAATTGGCAAAATTAGCGGCGAAAAACTCAGGTTTTGCAATAGTGGCGCGCAGGGCGCTTTGGCTAAAATCTTGGTCGGCGGATGTGTCGTCCAAAACAAAATTACTTAATATTCCTTTCAAAGGTAAGACCCTTTTCGGGCCAGAATTGAAGGAGATTATTTCAGACATCACTGGGGGAAAGGGCCATGCCCTCCCACAGGATAGGCCTTTCAAGGCTAAGAACAAATCTAATTTTCGTTCCTTTCGTAATTTCAGGAACGGACCGGCTTCTAACTCTGCAGCCTCTACAAGAGGGTAACGCTTCCCAGCCTAAACCAGCATGGAAACCATTGCAAGGCTGGAATAAGGGTAAACAGGCCAAGAAGCCTGCTGCTGCTACCAAGACAGCATGAAGGGGTAGCCCCCGATCCGGGACCGGATCTAGTAGGGGGCAGACTTTCTCTCTTTGCTCAGGCTTGGGCAAGAGATGTTCCGGATCCCTGGGCACTAGAAATTGTCTCTCAGGGGTATCTTCTAGAGTTCAAGGAACTTCCTCCAAGGGGAAGGTTCCACATGTCTCGCTTATCTTCAGACCAGATAAAGAGACCGGCATTCTTACATTGCGTAGGAGACCTATTTAAAAATGTTTGTAGTTCCCAAAAAAGAGGGAACCTTCAGGCCAATTCTGGATTTAAAAATTCCTCAGAGTTCCATCATTCAAAATGGAAACCATTCGGACGATTTTACCAACAATCCAGGAGGGTCAATATATGACTACCGTGGACTTAAAGGATGCGTACCTGCATATTCCTATCCACAAAGATCATCATCAGTTCCTGAGGTTCGCCTTTCTGGACAAACATTACCAGTTCGTGGCTCTTCCATTCGGTTTAGCCACTGCTCCCAGAATTTTCACAAAGGTGCTAGGGTCCCTTCTAGCGGTCCTAAGGCCGAGGGGCATTGCTGTAGCACCTTACCTAGACGACATCCTAATCCAAGCGTCGTCCCTTTCCAAAGCAAGGGCTCATACAGACATTGTTTTAGCCTTTCTCAGGTCTCACGGGTGGAAGGTGAACATAGAAAAGAGTTCTCTGTCCCCGTCCACAAGGGTTCCTTTTCTGGGAACAATAATAGATTCTGTGGAAATGAAGATTTTTCTGACAGAGGTCAGAAAGTTAAAACTTCTAAACGCTTGTCGAGTTCTTCAATCTATTCCTCAGCCTTCCTTAGCTCAGTGCATGGAAGTAATAGGACTAATGGTTGCAGCAATGGACCTGGTTCCTTTTGCTCGAATTCATTTAAGACCATTGCAACTGTGCATTCTCAAACAGTGGAATGGGGATTATGCAGACTTGTCTCCCCAGATTCAAGTAGACCAGGTAACCAGAGACTCACTCCTCTGGTGGTTGACTCAGGATCACCTGTCTCAGGGAATGAGTTTCCGCAGACCAGAGTGGGTCATTGTCACGACCGACGCCAGTCTCTTAGGCTGGGGCACGGTCTGGGACTCTCTGAAAGCTCAGGGTCTATGGTCTTGGGAAGAGTCTCTTCTCCCGATAAACATTTTGGAACTGAGAGCGATATTCAATGCGCTCCTGGCTTGGCCTCAACTAGCGAAGGCCAGATTCATAAGATTTCAGTCGGACAACATGACGACTGTAGCGTACATCAATCATCAGGGGGGAACAAAGAGTTCCTTGGCGATGAGAGAGGTATCCAAGATCATCAAATGGGCGGAGGATCACTCCTGCCATCTATCTGCAATTCACATCCCAGGAGTAGACAACTGGGAGGCGGATTATTTGTGTCGGCAGACTTTCCATCCGGGGGAGTGGGAACTTCACCCGGAGGTCTTTGCCCAGTTAACTCAACTATGGGGCACTCCAGATATGGATCTGATGGCGTCTCGTCAGAACTCCAAGGTTCCTCGCTACGGGTCCAGATCCAGGGATCCCAAGGCGACACTAGTGGATGCATTGGTGGCGCCCTGGTCGTTCAATCTGGCTTATGTGTTTCCAACCGTTCCCTCTGCTTCCCAGGCTTGTAGCCAGGATCAAACAGGAGAAGGCATTGGTGATTCTAATAGATCCTGCATGGCCACGCAGGACTTGGTATGCAGACCTGGTGAATATGTCATCGGCTCCACCATGGAAGCTACCTTTGAGGCAGGATCTTCTAGTACAAGGTCCATTCGAACATCCAAATCTAGTCTCTCTGCAACTGACTGCTTGGAAATTGAACGCTTGATTCTATCTAAGCGTGGGTTTTCAGATTTGGTTATAGATACTCTGGTTCAAGCCAGAAAACCTGTGACTAGGAAAATTTACCATAAGATATGGCAAAAATATATCCGTTGGTGCGAATCCAAGGGATTCTCTTGGAGTAAAATTAAAATTCCTAGGATACTTTCCTTTCTCCAAGAGGGTTTGGATAAAGGTTTGTCTGCTAGTTCTTTAAAAGGACAGATATCTGCTCTGTCTGTTTTGTTGCACAAACGTCTGGCAGCCATGCCAGATGTACAGGCATTTGTACAGGCGTTAGTCGGAATCAAGCCTGTCTACAGACCTATGACTCCTCCATGGAGTCTAAACTTAGTTCTTTCAGTTCTTCAAGGGGTTCCATTTGAACCCTTACATTCCATAGATATTAAGTTACTATCTTGGAAAGTTCTGTTTTTGGTTGCTATTTCTTCTGCTAAAAGAGTTTCTGAATTGTCTGCTTTGCAGTGTACTTCTCCCTATCTGGTATTCCATACAGATAAGGTAGTTTTACGTACCAAGCCTGGTTTTCTTCCTAAAGTGGTTTCCAACAGGAATATTAACCAGGAAATAGTTGTTCCTTCTCTGTGTCCGAATCCAGTTTCGAAGAAGGAACATTTGTTACACAACTTAGATGTGGTCCGTGCTTTAAAATTCTATTTAGAAGCAACAAAGGATTTCAGACAGACATCATCCTTGTTTGTTGTTTATTCTGGTAAGAGGAGAGGGCAGAAAGCTACTGCTACCTCTCTTTCCTTTTGGCTGAAAAGCATCATCCGATTGGCTTATGAGACTGCCGGACGGAATTACAGCTCACTCTACTAGAGCTGTGGCTTCCACATGGGCCTTCAAGAACGAGGCTTCTGTTGATCAGATCTGTAAGGCAGCGACTTGGTCTTCTCTGCATACTTTTGCCAAATTTTACAAATTCGATACTTATGCTTCTTCGGAGGCTGTTTTTGGGAGAAAGGTTTTGCAAGCCGTGGTGCCTTCCGTTTAGGTTACCTGACTTGTTCCCTCCCTTCATCCGTGTCCTAAAGCTTTGGTATTGGTTCCCACAAGTAAGGATGAAGCCATGGACCGGACACACCAATGTAGGAGAAAACAGAATTTATGTTTACCTGATAAATTTCTTTCTCCTACGGTGTGTCTGGTCCACGGCCCGCCCTGGCTTTTAGTCAGGTTTAAAAAAAATTATTTCTGTACACTACAGTCACCACGGCACCCTATAGTTTCTTTTTCTCCTAACCGTCGGTCGAATGACTGGGGGGCGGAGCCAGAGGGGGGGCTATATGGACAGCTTTTGCTGTGTGCTCTCTTTGCCATTTCCTGTAGGGGAAGAGAATATCCCACAAGTAAGGATGAACCCGTGGACCGGACACACCGTAGGAGAAAGAAATTTATCAGGTAAACATAAATTCTGTTTTTCAGATCGACGATATACCTGGCCTGGTAATTATTTTATTCCTTCTTCAAGGTTTAAAAAATTGTATCCTTTGCCAGCAGTTACATTTGAGTTTTGGGAAAAGGTCCCCAAAGTGGATGGGGCTATCTCTATCTACTCTTGCTAAACGTACTACTATTCCTATTGAAGGTAGTACTTCTTTTAAAGATCCTTTAGATAGGAAACTTGAATCTTATCTAAGGAAAGCCTATTTATATTCTGGTCATCTTCTCAGGCCTGCAATTTCTTTGGCTGGTGTTGCAGCTGCATCAACTTTTTGGTTGGAACATTTAGCGCAACAAGAATTAGATTTTGATTTGTCTAGCATTGTTCGCTTGCTTCAATATGCTAATCATTTTATTTGTGATGCCATTTTTGATATCATCAAAATTGATGTTAAATCTATGTCTTTTGCTATTTTAGCTAGAAGAGCTTTGTGGCTTAAAATCTTGGAATGCTGACATGACTTAAAAGTCTAGATTGCTATCTCTTTCTTTCAAAGGTAATAAGTTATTTGGTTTTCAGTTGGATTCGATTATTTCAACTGTCACTGGGGGGGAAGGGAGTTTTTTGCCTCAGGATAAAAGACCTAAGGGTAAATCTAAAGCTTCTAACCATTTTCGTTCCTTTTGACAAATTAAGGAACAGAAGCCTATTCCTTCCCCAAGGAATCTGTTTCCAATTGGAAACCTTCTTCAAGTTGGAATAAATCCAAGCCATTTAAGAAACCAAAGTCAGCCCCCAAGGCCGCATGAAGGTGCGGCCCTCATTCCAGCTCAGCTGGTAGGGGGCAGATTAAAATTTTTCAAGGATGTTTTGGACAAATTCTGTCCAAAATCAATGGATTCTGAGTATTGTCTCAGGGGTATCGAATAGGATTCAGAGTAAGACCTCCTGTGAGAAGATATTTTCTCTCATGCATCCCAGCAAATCCAGTAAAGGCTCAAGCTTTCCTGAAGTGTGTTTCAGACCTGGAACTTTCAGGGGTAATCATGCTGGTTCCATTTCAGGAACAGGGTCTGGGGTTTTATTCAAATCTATTCATTGTTCCAAAGAAAGAAAACTCATTCAGACTAGTTCTGGATCTAAAAATGTTGAATCGTTACGTAAGAGTGCCAACTTTCAAAATGGTGACTATAAGGACTATTCCGCCTTTTGTTCAGCAAAGGCATTATATGTCCACAATAGACTTGCAGGATGCATATCTTCATATTCAGATTCATCCAGATCATTATCAGTTTCTGAGATTCTCTTTTCTAGACAAGCATTACCAATTTGTCGCTCTTCCTTTTGGCCTGGCGACAGCTCCAAGAATCTTGTCAAAGGTTCTCGGTGCCCTACTCTCTGTAATCAGAGAGCGGGGTTTTGCGGCGTTTCCTTATTTGGATAATATCTTGGTACTAGCTCAGTCTTTACATTCTGCAGAATCTCACATGAATCAACTAGTGTTGTTTCTTCGAAAACATGGTTGGAGGATCAATTTACCAAAAATTTATTTGATTCCTCAGACAAGGGTCACCTTTTTAGGTTTCCAGATAGATTCAGTGTCCATGACTCTGTCTCTAACAGACAAGAGACGTTTAAAATTGGTTTTAGCCTGTCAGAACCTTCAGTCTCAGTCATTCCCTTCAGTAGCTATGTGCATGGAAGTTTTAGGTCTCATGACTGCAGCATCGGAAGCAATCCCCTTTTGCTCGTTTTCATATGAGACCTCTACAGCTTTGCATGCTGAACCAATGGTGCAGGGATTATACAACAATATCACAATTAATATCCTTTACATCCCAATGTTCGACTATCTCTGACTTGGTGGTTAGATCACCATCATATAGTTCTAGGGGCCTCTTTTGTTCGTCCAACCTGGACTGTGATCACAACAGATACGAGTCTTAAGGTTGGGGAGCTGTTTGGGGATCTCTGACAGCACAAGGAGTTTGGAAATCTCAAGAGGCGAGATTACCAATAAATATTTTGGAACTCAGTGCGATTTTCAGGGCTCTTCAGATTTGGCCTCTGTTGAAGAGAGAACAGTTCATTTGTTTTCAGACAGACAATATCACAACTGTGGTATATGTCAATCATCAGGCTGGGACTCACAGTCCCCAAGCTATGAAAGAAGTATTCTGGATACTTGCTTGGGCGGAATCCAGCTTCTGTCTAATTTCTGCGGTTCATATTCCAGGTATAGATAATTGGGAAGCGCATTATCTCAACCGTCAGACTTTACATCCGGGGGAGTGGTCCCTCCATCCAGATGTATTTTCTCAGGTTATTCAGATGTGGGGTCTTCCAGAAATAGATCTGATGGCTTCTCATCTAAACAAGAAACTTCCCAAGTACCTGTCCAGGTCCAGGGATCCTCAGGCAGAAGCAGTGGATGCATTGACACTTCCTTGGTGTTATCAACCTGCTTATATTTTCCCACCTCTAGTTCATCTTCCAAGAGTGATCTCCAAAATCATCATGGAACAATTGTTTGTGTTGCTGGTGGCTCCAGCATGGCCTCACAGGTTTTGGTATGTGGATCTTGTTCGGATGTCCAGTTGCCAACCTTGGCCACTTCCATTAAGGCCGAACCTTTAGTCTCAAGGTCCGTGTTTCCATCAGTATCTCAAATCATTAAATTTGAAGGTATGGAAATTGAACGCCTAGTGCTTAGTAATAGAGGTTTCTCTGACTCAGTGATTAATACTATGTTACAGGCTCATAAATCTGTTTCTAGAAAGATTTATTATTGAGTTTGGAAGACATATTTCATGGTGTTTTTCTCATAAATTCTCTTGGCATTCTTTTAGAATCCTAGAATTTTACAGTTTCTTCAGGATGGTTTGGATATGGGTTTGTCTGCAAGTTCCTTGAAGGGACAAATATCTGCCCTTTCTTTTTTATTTCACAGAAAAATTGCTAAGCAGTCCTTTTTGTTCAGGCTTTGGTTCGTATCAAGCATGTCATTAAATCAATCTCTCCTCCTTGGTTTTAAAGGCTTTACAGGCTCCTCCATTTGAGCCTATGCATTCTTTGGACATTAAAATACTTTCTTGGAAAGTGTTATTTTTTTGGCCATCTTTTCTGCTAGAAGAGTTTCTGAATTATCTGCTTTCTCTTGAGAATCTCCTTTTCTGATTTTTCATCAGGATAAGGCAGTTTTGCGGTCTTCATTTAAATTCTTACCTAAGGTTGTGAATTCTAACAACATTAATAGAGAAATTGTTGTCCCTTCCTTGTGTCCTAATCCTAAGAATTCTTTGGAGAGATCTTTATATTCTTTGGATGTGGTGAGAGCTCTGAAATATTATGTTGAAGCTACTAAAGATTTCATGAAGACTTCTAGTCTATTTGTTATCTTTTCTGGTTCTAGGAAAGGTCAGAAGGCTTCTGCAGTTTCCTTGGCATCGTGGTTAAAGCTTTTGATTCATCAAGCTTATTTTGAGTCAGGTCAAGCCCCACCTCAGAGAATTACAGCTCATTCTACTAGATCAGTCTCCACTTCGTGGGCTTTTAAGAATGAAGCTTCAGTTGATCAGTTTTGCAAAGCAGCAACTTGGTCTTCTTTGCATACATTTACTAAAAGGACCAGTCAACACATTAGATTTGCATAATCAACAAATGCAAGATAACAAGACAATGCAATAGCACTTAGTCTGAACTTCAAATGAGTAGTAGATTTTTTTATAAAAAATTTCAAAGATATGTATATTTCCACTCCCCTTGTACCATGTGATAGCAATCAGCCAATCACAAATGCATATACATATAGTCTGTGAATTCTTGCACATGCTCAGAAGGATCTGGTGACTCAAAAAGTATAAATATAAAAGAATGTGCACATTTTTTTTAATGGAAGTAAATTGGAAAGTTGTTTAAAATTACATGCTGTATCTGAATCATGAAAATGTAATTTAACCTGAGTTTCCCTTATATTCTACTGTTTTGATGTATTTGCTTCTTCTGAAGCAGTTTTTGGTAGAAAAGTTCTTCAGGCAGCTGTTTCAGTTTGATTCTTCTGCTTATGTTTTAAGTTTTTCCTTTCATTTATGAGAATAAACTTATATTTTGGATTGTGGATTCATTTTTTTCAGTGAAAATTGACTGTTTTTATTTTATCCCTCCCTCTCTAGTGACTCTTGCGTGGAGTTCCACATCTTGGTTATTGCTATCCCATACATCACTACCTCATGGACTCTTGCCAATTACATGAAAGAAAACATAATTTATGTAAGAACTTACCTGATAAATTAATTTCTTTTATATTGGCAAGAGTCCATGAGGCCCACCCTTTTTATGGTGGTTATGATTTTTTTTGTATAAAGCACAATTATTTCCAAATTCCTTTGTTGATGCTTTTTACTCCTTTCTTTATCACTCCACTACTTGGCTATTCGTTAAACTGAATTGTGGGTGTGGTGAGGGGTGTATTTATAGGCATTTTGAGGTTTGGGATACTTTGACCCTCCTGGTAGGATTGTATATCCCATACGTCACTAGTTCATGGACTCTTGCCAATATGAAAGAAATGAATTTATTAGGTAGGAAGTAAAATACCCATACTGCAGTATCCAATTTCACTTATATATATAAACAAATTTATATTTACCATTTATTTCATGTGAAAATATTGTTTCATATAAATGACAGAAAACAAAGATTATAATATATTTGTAAAGTTGTGATATGGCCTCATTCATAAATAGATTTTCTACCATTCTGTTGTATAGATCTAGGAAGATTCATATTTAAAGTGGTAGTAAACACCCAAAATGTTAATGTTTGATAAAATAGATAATCCCTTTATTTACTATTCCCTAGTTTTGCATAACCAACACTGTTATAGAAATATACTTTTTACCTCTGTAATTACCTTGAATCTAGGTTTCTGCAGACTGTCTCCTTATTTCAGATCTTTCTGACAGACGCATTTCAAGCAATTTGTGCTGACTATTAAATAACTCCATGTGCATAAGCACAATGTTATTTATATGAAACCTGTGAACTAACATCCTCTAGCTGTGAAAAAATGTCAAATACATTTTAGATAAGAGGCAGCCTTCTAGGGCTTAGAAATTAGCAAAGGAGCCTCCAAGAATTAGCATTCAATTAAGAATACCAAGAGAACAAAGCAAATTTGATGATAAAAGTAAATTAGAAAGTTATTTAAAATGACATGTCCTATCTGAATCATGAATGATTATTTTGGGCTTTAATGCCCCTTTAAGGGGCAATTATAACACACATAGTGTTAACTGTACTAAATGCTTGTGGTGAATCAATACCACATATGTAGTAAGCTAATCAGCTGATATGTATCACATGAATTGTTATGTGTGCCTTTAATTACAACATACGTACAATTAATCAGAACCATTATTTATTATTATCCCTTTAAACCATTTAATATACTTTTTACAGACACGGCCAGAGCACTGAGAGATATTAGCGCTGTGCAATCTGTTGGCACTCTTCAAATAACCAATAATAATAGTATTGGGTATTGATGTAACTGGCGTGAATAAGGGAACCTTCTTCCTGAACACAGACATTGGAGCCTGTTATCAGCATGAACTCCTATGTGTTAGGTGAGTAAAATAGATATTATGCTGACTTTAATTACTGGGAAAATAGAGTAAATCATTCATTAAACTAATATAAACTATTATATTTATATCTGCATCTTTTAAGTACATTTGTGTCAGTGACGGTTATAAAGAAGGAGCAACTCCCATTTGGATCAGGGTAAAAAATACTATCCCCCCTCTGTCCTTTTAGATAGATCATGTCTAACAACTGCCTAACCTCACCCCCAGACTTCTGTACTCAGAACACCGGCAACTCCACCTTCCCCTGCCCTGACCTCGCTCATGGAACACCCATAACTACACTTGAATGACTACCTTATTTCCAGTGTGTGTTCCCCACCTGTAAGAGTAGACCTTGGAATCTCTGAAATCCTGAACATCTGTGGATTGCAACTGCAGACAAAAGTTGGTAAATGTATCACTTGGCAATAGATCAGATATATCCAAAAGATCTTTGGCTGCCTTAAGTGAAATTAATACGTAATAATTGGATCAAGTTGTAACATGTATCAACTACTTGATAATATTTGATACGGCAAGAGAAGTACTTGAGAAACTGAATAATAGGTAGCAGAGTATAGTATAGAACTTCCGTTATGGAACTCAGAGGAGGCAACACTGCTTGAATGCTGTTTACACTATGGCTATCAGTAATGCTGTGGCTCAGCAGGAATCCTCGATACTGGTGATGTAGGTGGTTTACCCAGAGTCAAGAAGATGACGAGCCAGTGGGTGTGTCAGAGTTATGATAACACGGAGTGGTAGCTTTATAATCTCGAAGATTTATCTCTGTAGAAATTTTTAGCTGTCATCGACAACTACATAGGAGTATGGTAAGTTGTAGAGGATAGTTCAATAAATTGGAAACAGGATTCCTATATGGAATTGAAACTCTGTTAGAGGGAAACCTGAATGACGTCAATTACTCTGCGACCAGGAATGTAAAAAGTGCTGAACAGCGAAACCAAAGTTCTTAATTCCCGAGAGGTAACTAATAAATCCAGGTAGAACAAAATATAGAAAACTCGGGCTGAGAATTTTGATGGCTGTGTTCCTTGCTTGAACAAAATAACAAAGCACCTGTTAAACATCAAGGTAGCAGTTAAGTAGGGAGAGTGGGTTGGATTAACACACAGTAGTGTGACAGAGTGGTCCTAAAGGGAATAGTATATAGATTCCTTACATGACCCCCACCTCAAACAAGCCGTCCCAAGGCTTGAAGTCTAGTACGACACGCATACCTCCTGTGGAACTGTGACTCAAGCCTTGGAGCATTTACATGAGTATGGGGTTCCCACGTATCATCATCTGGAGAGTACCCCTTCCAGCGGTCTTAATATTGTAGTTCACCGTCCAAAAATCCTAGAGTCCAATAGATCTTGAATCTCAAACTTCTCAGTGTCCAAGAGTATCGGTGCAGGTGGTAATATAGTGTTCCATACTTTTCCTTTGGCTGGTTTCAACAAAGACACATGGAATGTGGAATGTATCTTGAGGGAAGTTGGTAAGTCAAGGCTGACAGCATTTGGGTTGATTAACTTAGAAATAGGATACGGACCGATGAATAAACTTGCAAGTTTTTTACTCGGTACCTGTATTTTGAGGTTCTTGGTGGAAAGCCTAACCAAATCACCTACAGTGTATTGAGGGGGGGTTCTTCTTCTGATATCTCTTTTGCTTGCTTTGTGCGTTTTGGATTTTCTTTTGTAACATTTGGATGTTTTCTGTAATTTTATGTGTCAGGTCATCTATACATGGACAAGGTGATCCATCAGCACTTAGTAAAGACATCCTAGGGTGATATGCGTAGTTCGCAAAATACGGAGTTATTGTAGATGATGAGTTTAACGTATATTGTTATAGGCAAATTCTGCCATGGATAGATGGTTCATCCACTCATTTTGATGATAGGAACAATAACACCTCAGATACTGTTCCAACCACTGGTTCAGGCGTTCTGATTGTCCATTAGTTTGTGGGTGGTAAGAAGTGCTGAATCGATGATCTAACTGTAAAACCTGACACAGATGTTTCCAAAAATGAGAAGTGAACTGATTACCTCTGTCAGTAGTCAATATGGAGGGAATACTATGGTATTTGACTACATGATCTAGGAAAAG